>NC_082355.1:14537878-14840909 GCF_027477595.1 Haemorhous mexicanus | reverse complement strand
GTTGGACTCATTCTTAAGGGTCTTTTCCAACCTAAACAAATCTCTCAGTCTGTGATGAAGCAATTCACATTCTCACACCTCCTTCCATGCCCCAGGAAAGCTCAAGACAGACAAGGAAGAGACATGGAGAGAGGAAGATGCCTATCTAAATACTAGCTGCTTTCTTTTCTGCTTGATAAATAATGTAAGAACATTGCCAACAATCTATTCTTTAATGTTCAAAAGCATGAAAAATCCCACCTGTTCTGACTGTTTTTAGTCTAGCTGCCCCAACTTTTATTTGAACACATAAAATATCAACATAGAGTTTGAGCATCTTGCATTTTCTTCATCAAGGTCTGTCAAAAGATTTAGTATTATGCATATTCATCAATCCCAAATTCCAACCCACTTCTTGGAGAGGTTCCCTGGCAGCACCTTCCTGCATAAGGACAGGTAGATCCATTGTTGTCCAAGATTAAGGAGTTATGTGTTTTCTATTTCGGGTTTAAGCTGGATTTTTCAACCCTTCTATTCACCTTATTCCCTTTGGAAGATACCTAATGATTTCTTATGTACCAGGTAAATGGAATTCAAACTCTTAAGTCATTAATGCAATCATGTCATTAAAAAAGACATTTGGGTCTCCTTCAGCAAAAATCACAGACGGGTTTCATTCCTGACTGCCTCATCCGTGCAACCAAAATGGTAATAAAGATTTAACACCACTTTTGTCTCCCTTAGGAAACACTTCTCTTGATTCCCTGGCATGCCTGTAGTCATATCCATCTGTT
Organism: Haemorhous mexicanus; assembly: GCF_027477595.1. Lineage (NCBI taxonomy): Eukaryota > Metazoa > Chordata > Aves > Passeriformes > Fringillidae > Haemorhous > Haemorhous mexicanus. The sequence continues at coordinate 14,840,136 of NC_082355.1, read as the reverse complement.
AGGATGGCTTCATGCCCACTTAAAAACTGGCATGCCAATTTAATAAGGACATAGGTGTCATCTGAATACAGATTTAGAACAAAGCCTTAAAAATAAAGCCAGTGAACAACATTCTTTCAATGAGCTGAGACTTCTGATGGCAGCCAGTGCTCAATTAAAGCATTGTGCTTCTTCACAAAGGACATCTGTTCACAACTGCAGCAATCTTCCTGTTAAAAGTCTTCCCTCTTGGTTATTTGCAATTTAACTCCTTGGTTTACTGGGAAGGCCCAGAGTAATGATTTTAAAATGGCATACTTTCATTCATTGTTGAATCTTAATTAAAATTTCACAGCTTAGATAAGAGCCACAGAAAGGAAGGTACTGCAGGTTGGCACTGTCATAATTTCTGAAAATTCCCTTCACCAGGATTCTTCTCCTGGGAAGCTGAGAAGCCTCAGAGAAAAATGAAAACAATAATTATCTGATTTGCGTCTCCTGTGTTCTGCTGCTTTGGAATGTGGTTGGAGAAGGTTTATCCAACATGTGAATATTTTTTACCTAATGACCAATCACTGTCCAGCTGTGTCAGGACTCTGGAGAGTCATGAGTTTTTCATTATCATTCCTTGTAGCCTTATGTAAGGATCCTTTCTCTATTCTTTAGTATAGTTTAGTATAGCATTTTTTAATATCATATCATAATAAATTAGCCTTCTAAGAACATGGAGTCAGATTCAAAAATTTCCTTCTTCATCCTGGGGACCCAGAAAATAGCACAGCAGGTCACCTACAGATTCTGACAGCACTGCAAGATGCAAATTCTCTTTGTGCCCTTTTGGAACATGAAGGAAGGAGAAACACAGGATCTGTGAGGCCAGCACTCAGCAGCTGCGGGCAGCTCAGTGTCAGCAGGTGAGGCAGGACACAGAGCAGGTCCAGCACCCACAGCCCAGCACAGCACTGACCCCAGGAGCAGCTGCACTGGTCTGCACTTGCCAGCTTCCAGGTGTGTGTTCCAGTGTCCCCACTGGTGAGGGCTGAGCAGTGCCAGGCACTCCAGGGCAGCCAGGACTTCCAGCACAGCCCTGCTCTAGCCAAGAGAGCATTCCCAGCACTTAGTGCCTTTTCCAGCTCTCAGGCTTTGCAGGCTGCCAGGCAGACACAGCCTTGTCAGCACATCCTCTCTGGCACATTCACATCTTTTAAGTCCCTTCCAACCCAGGCCATCCTATGATTCTGTGAATTTTCACATTTCCTCATTTCATTTTACTGACCCCCAATGTGTCACTATCAAGTGCTTTAATATGTTTTTAATCTGTCTTTTCTATTTGAACTAATTATAAACCACATTTTGCATATACATTTAGAAGTTCATTGTTAAAACTAGTTCACCTAACTTGATTTCCCTCCACATAACAAGATTCTTTAAAAATGGAACTACAAAAATGCCATAATGGGTCAAGTCTAACAAAAACTTATCAGTTGCAACATCAAGCATGTCTCCTACTCATCCATACACAAAAATAATGGCTTTAATCCACATATGTTCATCACAAATGTATGACAAATACAGATATGTTTATGCCATACTCATCTATATCAAAACATTGCAGCAATAGAACTGGCAAAAGATGAATGCTTGAAATATAGGACTTGAAGTGATGTTTTAGAGGTAATGTACACCTGAAAAATGCCCCAATAAATAAATAAGCTAAATGCAAAATTCAAGACTGAATCTACAGGATAGACTGGGTTTCTATACAGAACCTTTTAAAGGAATAATTTCCATTTTTCCCAGTAGCCTAAAACTACAGAGTAACATGCATGAACAATCTCCAAGTTCAAGCATTTTAAAAATGTTTCCAAGTTGTGTTGAACACAGGGAAGGGGAAAAAATCAGAGAAAACCCCCACAAAACCCCAGAAAGTTTAGCTTAGGAACTCTTGTTAGTAGGAACCAGATTGCAAGATCATGATAGTAAAAATCTATATCTGACACTCAATCCTGACCATAATAATTAAACTGAAAGATGCTTAACCAGAAATCACTCCTTCTTCTGCTTTTTTTTTTTTCAAACCTTTTTCTTACTAATCCTGAAGGTAAAAATGATACACTATATCAACAAAAACTAGCAACAATATTCAATTTGTGAAATGAAACCAAGTGTTCCACAGGTAAAACTCAGTAATGTACACGAGTTGGGAAATCAGTGTGGTTGGGGGTGTGTGCAAGTACTTCTCTTGTTTAAACAGTAATTGAATAGAAAGAGTTCTTCAGTGAGGAAAAAAAATTGCTACAGTCTCAGCATTTCTCTTGGCATCTGGCAAATTAACCCCTGGTGCTAACATATGTCTGTTGCTGCTGTTCTTCCAAAATCAGCAAGTGGTTTGCATATGCTGAACATGCAGCAGCTGTGTCTGGAGCCACAGCAAGCACAGGGCCTGCATTTCCAGCCAAGACAAACCCAATTCCCACCCTGCCAGTGACCATCTGTGTGCCCTACTTAGAGCTCCTGATCTTTGGGGTGATCTTTGTGCTGCAGCACAAACCCCTCTGCAGGGCTGGACCATGAGGGAATGCAATGTCCAAGGCACCACTGTCAAACACACACATTTCATCGTGTGTTGAAGCACTTTATATTCATTTCTCACCAATAAAAACCAGTTCTCTCAAGGCTATTCATTTGCAAGTTTCATCATAATGGTGAGGCCTCAGCTTTCTTCACAGAGAGCAGCAGGCACAAATTTCCCAAGGATTTTTTGCTGGGGAAGGCAGTGAGAACCTCAGAGCAGAAGAAAAAACAATTCTTATCTCTATTCAGTGCTCCTGCTGTTTTGCACATGTGGAATGTGTTATAGAGATTGCTTACAGAGAGTGATTTAGTTCATTAGACGCAGGTGAAAGTTGTTTTGAGGGATTAGCCAATCACTCAAAGCTGTGTCCTGGCTGTCTCAGACACTCAGGGGTTTTCTTTAGTATTCTTATAGTATCTCTTTAGAATAGTTATGATGTAGTATTAGTGTAATACAGTATGGTTTTAATAAAGCAATTGTTCAACTTTCTGAATCACGGAGTCAGATGCCAATCATTCTCTGTGTTGGGGGCTCCCTGCATTTGATATAATTTCAGTAAATATTCCAGGTCCAGCTTAGAATAAACATTTAGCTCCAAATACTGTAAACTCACCAACACTAACTACAATAAAAACTCCATGTGATTTATGAACAGCTATATCTTAATTTGTTATTTTCTCAGAAACAGAAAGATGGTGGGAGAATTTTGGCAGTAAGTTTCCTAAAAATAAACAAATGAAACAGTAACTCCTGAAAAGTAGTTTTACATAGAAATTAAACAATTCTAACAAAAACTCTTCACAACAGGGAGAGAATAATCCATTACATCCTACTAAACAGAGTGACAGATATGACAGGAGACAACTTCTTACAGCATAAAAGAGACTCTAAAATCCCATTAGAGGTATTTATATGAGACAAGGCAACCATTTGTCACTTTGACATTTTAAAATAATAAAATATCAAATGATCTAAAAGCAAAGTGTCAAAAATTAAGCAGATTTCTTGCCCTCTGACCAAAAATACTTATTATTTTCTAAAGACAAAACTGTATGAAAGTCTGCTCATACATCCTGTTAGAACATTCCTAAATGCCATGGTCAAAGTGCACAAGCAGTGGAAAGCATCCATCATCCTGCACTCAGCCCCTCAAACACCTGCACCCCCATAACCTCTCCAAGCTTTATAGTTGCAGAGTGGGAACAAGAAATCAATGCCTCTCCAAAAAATGGCAATGTAATTTAAAGGCTTCTAAAAGTGCTTTAGTGCTGCAAGGCCTTTGAAGATCAATTACAGCAGAGGTGCACGGGACCATTTCCTATCTGATGAAAGCACTCCATGGGTTTACAGTGGAAATTTTGAATGCCTGGGAATACCCAGCAATAAATTCAGTTTACCCTCAGGGTTTCCAGCTTCAGGTTCATGTGTGATTTATTTAATAAAGCCAAATTTCACTGACATAAAAAAAAATTTTTTAAAACCCTTTCCCATGTTTTCACAAGTCTGTTTCTTTAGAAAATTCTGTGAATATCAATGGGTCAAAGAATAGAAATGCCAGTATATGCAATCCAATTGAATTATAAAGATAACACCTCTGGGAATGGATGTAAATTAATTGAACAACTGCAATGAACTACCTGGAAAGAGACTAAAGTCTGGAGGAAAAATGGATAAACGGAAACATACCAAATTAATAGACTTCACTGTAATTAGCAGTGTAGTTAAATATATTCTATATTCATGGCAGAAAAAAAATACTACCTGTTCTAGATAAATGTGAACTTTAGTTAATGATACTGTTGGCAATCTTACCTTAATTATCGTGCTGCATCCTATTCTGAGATAGCCTACATGTGCTTTCATTCTTGTTAATGACCTTCCAGCTCATTGAGTGCAGTAATGAATCAGGAGGTGGCTACACCTCACACACACTTGGTTCTCTACCCAATTAATTTGAAAATCAATTGTATTTAATGTACAGCAAAAAAGGCACCATTAGAATCTTCTATTTTAAGCCATGGCAATGTAAATGAAAAAAGATTTGTTTGCTATTTACCGTGCACAGTATTGCAACAGCATGGTACAGAAATGTTTCCTACACTATAATATTATTAATAATATAATATATATATTATAATAATGTAATAATATTACATAATATCTTATATAATGATATAGATACTTAATTGTGTATTGGTCTTTTCACATTCTTCAGTGCCTGCACTTAAATATGATGTGGACTATGGTATTATATATAGTATATTTTTATATATATATATATATATAGGTATATATATATAGAGAGAGAGAGAGAGAATATGTATATATACACACACTATATATATATATATATATATACACACACACACACAGAGTATATATACTATATTTCCCTATATATACTATATTACCCCATGGGTAATTACAGTGTTAATGTTGAAAACAAAACATAAATGCAAATAATCAAAAATATCATATAGATTTTAAAAAACCCTATAATTATTAAAAGGATAAATTTCTGCCATTAGTAATGTAGGGGCAGCTGGGTGAAAGGAAAGGTGTAAAAATCATTACCAAACAGAGAAACTCCAGTATTAAATACCCTAAAGGATACTTGGGTGACTGAGGCAATAGGAGCATTGTTAACTGGCCATTCTGTGTTAGAGCAATGGCAACTTCATGGAATGGTCTCAGGAAAAGGAAAATATATTTGCAAGAATCTGTTTGGGCCTGACCAGGTTGCACCAAGAATGGTGTAAAGGTATGTCTGCTGCTCCAGTAAGAAAAAATAAAATAGAAAAGTAAAGTTGTAAGTTTCAGGAAGTTTAAATTCTAAAATAATGACGATTCTAAATCCTACATTACCAGCAAGGAGCTGTTTTATTGTGTCACTTCATCAAACTACTGACACGCAAACTTTTAAATGAATATTTTCTATTTAGCAAAAATATTCTCTTGTTAGTACTGTCATAAAATAAGTCATGACACTGCTAAAACAATATGTCATGATTAAGCTAAAACAAACAGAGTAGATTTTAGTTTCATTTTAAAATGCCAGCAACTTGATTTCTCTATTTTGGGCAAGTGTTTCTTCAGATAATTTCTCTTGTTTTAATCTAATACATGAAAAAAAATTCAATCAATTTCTCCAGACTCCTCTAAAAGGAGCACAGCTAAGTATTGCTATATAATTATATACTAAGCATTACTATATTAAGTAACACAATAAAAATATTTTAAGGTAGATCTTGCACATGCAATCCCCACAAGCACATAAACAAGCAGTAAATTTTTACATATTATGTAGTGGATACACTTTGGCTGCCAATTACAAGTGCATGTTTGTATCACAATACCCAGATATTGAGGATAAAGGTGAAACAGCAGGGCTGGCAAATCAATCCAGTGTGATTTGCTGCCTTCATGCTCTCAGCTGTGGGGTTCTGCTGTCAAGTGTCTGATGTTAGCAAAAAATAGTGGAGAGCTTTTGGGCAATACATTTTTTTTAATCTACAAATTTAAGACTAAAAGAATCCACTAACTACCTGTCAGGGAAAAATTAAAATGTATTAATTATCTGGTCAGCATTATGCAAAACCCACCATTTATTGGTTTTATAAAAGGTCCCCAGAATTAGAAATCCTCCTAGCAAAATTTCTTATTCATTATTACCTAAAAAATACAGAAACAGAAACTGTGTCCTCTTTTTAGAATTCACAATGCATCCTGAGGTAGACATATCCCACGACAGACCAGCTATTTATTTCAAGACATCAGACAAGCTGCATTTACAAGCAACCAGCAATCTATTATTATTATTTATCTGCAGTAGTAAAAGCTTTAGAGAGTATCTTGCATTAACAGACCTCAGCTAAAGGAAGGGCCTGTTAAACACATGAAACAAGCACCACACTAAGAAGGTTATAATGAAAGATTCTTAGGAATCCAAATCTCACTCTTTTCTCTTCTGGAACACGCAGAGGGGTGGAAGAAGGAGTTGTAGGATGTACACTAGTGAATAGAACTGTGAAGCACAGTTATTGTATGTTCAACTGTTTTCCTTCTGAATATTTATTAGGATTTATTCTTTATTATACAAGCCTGGGATCTGCTGTCCTAACCATCACTCCTGATCGGTGAAACAATAACAACTGAGCTTCTTTAAAGAACAACTATTGAACCAAAACCAAAAGTTTATAGCTTACACCTAATTTCTCAGTATTAAACACAGGGTAGCTGACTGAAATCTGGTAAGATCAAGAGTTCAGGAGAGTGCCTTATTTATACCCAAGAGTCTTTCACTCTTGTGAAAGGATATTTCTCCTTCTGGTCTAAATTCTGCTCACCACGAGCAGCACAGATAAAACTGAGTCTGGCACTTTTGATTTTAGAAGCAGCAGCAGTAAAGGCACCTCATACTCCAATGATATATCAGACTCTGTTTGTAAAACAGAAATGAAGTCAACTACCACAGCAAACTGGGAATGCAGGACTAGAACTGTTTGAAAATAAATTAGAATCTGCTCTTAATAGTTTAGATCAGTGTTTGGAGATGATGCAGCTACTTGTGTTTCACCAATCAAAGCAAACGTGAATTCACACATAGCTTTAAAAAATCTCAGCTGTTGACCATGAAACTATTAACATAAAGATAGGTTAAAATATTACTGAATTTAGTCTAAACATTACAACCACCTACACTATTTTCTTGACTTTTTTTCTCAGGAAATCAACCATGGCCTTGAAACATAGCAGACACAGCCAGTTATTGTTAAAGCTGATAATATACAATTCAGTCTCAATGGAATACAACACAGGTCTGAAAATAAAGTGGAATTTTTATCTGTCCTGGCTAGTTAGAACTGCATCACTCTCCTGGCAACTCAGAATGAGGTGAGCAAAGCAATCCTCTCTCAATCTACTCGCACACAGCACTATTTGCAAGCCACTGTTGTACTGTCAAGTTCCTGGAATCATTATCTCTAAGCTGTCAGAAATTGGAACTCGTCTGAGGAGTCCGTGTGCCTTTCAGGTTCTGAAGGTTATCTACACAGCAAAAAGGTGCAGAGAGAGAAACAACCATCCAGTCCACAGGAGAGGAGTCAGAACACTTGACACTGAGATGAAACTAATCATGTAAAACTTGGCTGCTCTGATAGGATTTCTTCAGCAAAAATTCATTTCTCATGATAATATGAAGGAAAACTGAGCACAATGGTGATAAAGGCATTTCAGTATCATTAACACTCCTGAGAGTTGACAAAGACACTAAGTTCTGGTAGAGGCTGAGAAGCATTGTAATTCCTGTAAGTGGAAATGCTGCATTGCAGCTCAGTGCACCACAGCACAGATATTTTTTTGCCCTCCTCCCAGGTAGAAGCCTTATTGAACATCTGTGTTCACAGGTTTCACTTTCTGTTCCTATTCCATTATAGACTTTAAAATGGATTGAAAGGGTATATAGCTCACTCACCTAACCACTATAACATCAGAGAACCACACAAAACTGTTCCTCTGAGCCCACCTGTTCCTTGCTCTAGGCCAGCAATCACACTTTGTACATCCTGTGGAAAGAGCTGAATCCCCTCCAGAGCCCAGGCTCCTGGCATTCACACTCTTTCACTATTTGTTTCACTCCATTTCAAATGTGAATTGCACAACATGTAAGTCACTGAAAGTTTTCACACATTTATTCAAAGCCTCAGAGGCATTTTGTATTTACCTTGTTTTTTAAAGAGGTTGCTGCGTACAATTTCCTTCATGGACTGCACTTTCTGCTTCTGCAGTTTCACTGGTGGAATGCAAGTGTAAAATTCATATAGCAGTTGGCTGCATGAAAAGGAAAAATGTCATAAATACCATACAGATGAATTCATCAGGTGTTAATAAGGACAGAGACAAAGAGCAAAATATCACATATTTCTAAACATTTATTACTTTTTAAGATTTAAATTTATTTATATATCACGAGTATTGACAAATGACCAGTAACAAACATATCCAGGGACCCACCAGCGTCTTTATCAGTAGGAACTGGTGTAGCTTTGTGGAACTAAACTGATCTACAAGAATTAATTGCTGACACCTAGGAAATGTTCAAGAGTGACTCACCTCAGTAATTTGGCATCAAAAACCATTTCAACATCGTGAAGAACTGATGGGATGTACTTCAAGGCAGCAACCTGCATTGACAGACAGATCATGTTAATCCTGTGTGTTTTTACATGCACATGAGCAGCACAGAGCACACCACTGAGACACAAAACAAACTGATAGACTCGGACTTCTTTCCCCAGACTGAAATTTTACACCACATTTGAATAAATTTCATCACAGAGCTGCATATGCTGAGGATATACAGAGGAACTTAACTACCATAGTTCCGAGTGGATCTGACTCCTTTGTGAGAGTTAGACCAACCCAAGCACTGAAAGGGTCCAGGCTTTGTAGATTATCTCCTTGCAGACCACTAAAAGTGTCACTATGATGCAAATAAGTAAACCAAGCACTGATCAAAGCAGGAGCTGTACCAATTGCATCCTAGAAATGTGCCATGCAGGAGGCAGAAGTTGGGGAGCAGTCACCCACCCACCCTGATGCCACCCTTCCAGAACAGATGAAAAGGGGTGTCATGTCCCTACTAAACCATCTGCAGCCAAGCTGTGGGGTGGTTTAGCTCCTCCTATCAGTTCCTGTTTTGACAGCATAGAGGCATAATCAAACCTTACCCTGACAAGTAGGAGACAAGTTACTCTTCTTACATGGACAAGAAAACTTCAGCAGGCAATTTCAGGCTCAAAATCCCCACTAACACTTAAGGCTAATGTACATAAAAACTTACTCGCAGTATTTTACTTCACTGTGCAGCTTTAGGGTGTAAATTCCTACTAACGTTTTTCTAGAAACTAAACCACAGTGATGTGAAGCCTTCTAGTACTCATCTATCTGATAGAAGCCTATCTAGGTTCAATATTTCTCTTACCTGTACACAGCAAGCTCCCTGTTAAAAACTTAGTCTCTTTCTTGAGAGAAGGGGGTTTAGAATGAAGACAATCAGAGCACAGCTTTCTTTGGCTCTGTTTTAGACCTTTTAAACACAATTAAGCTATAATTTTATTTGTATGAGCTTCCACTGCAGTAGCCAATTAAAACAAAACAACCAAAAAACGAATTATGTCTTGATTGAAAAAGAGAGCTTAGTCTGCAGCATGAGTGAATACAGTATTTCAAAGAGACTCAGTGCTGGCTTATGATGACTTCAGATAAAGTCATTCTCCTGCAGATCTCATCCCGCACTCATACACAAATCTAGAAAGGTTAAAGGAGTGTTTAAAACCTGTTGCAACTTCAGCAAAGAGATTGTACCTTCTACTGATCCTGGGGAATCCCTGGGCTATTTAAAGCACCCAAACAAACACCTGTGTTGGCTGGAAACTGCCTCCAGCTTTAATTCAAACAGGTGCTGCTCCTTGGTTTTCAAGCAACAGATACTGCATGAAGAGACTGCACAGCAGCATCTGAATTTCATTTTACAGCACTTCACAGGTACTGTGAAGTATGTTTGATAAAAGATAGAGCCACCAAAATATTTCAAGCAGTACTTCACTGACACCTGGGCTATTGTGCTTTGCCTTTCACACATTCCCTGTTCTACACTTGCACAGGAGGGAAGGATAGAGATGCAGCTTCTCTGCAGACCCACAGTTCCAGCTGAAGTACAATAATGAATATATCCCCTGCATTATTTTAGACTCCCAAGTTTCATTTGCAATAATTGCTTCAAATGATGCACTATGGACACAATTGAGCACTGCCCTTTAATGAAGTCATAAAAATCTCCTAGTCAGCAGTACAAGATGTTCTGCATTCTTCAAACCTTAAGAGATTAGTTTTTTAAGCAGGATACAGATAAACCCACAGCACTGCAGAAAATTATTTCTTACATATACAATGTACAGTTAAATTTATTTTAACCTTTACTCCTGACCAAGCTTATTTTTAACTGCCCTCTTTTTGCAGCATTACATTATACATATTCATGAAATTAGAGTACCCATGAGATGAAAAGCACATTCGAAGAAATCACTGGTGCTCTGTTTCTTAATCTAATTTTACTTGCCATCAAGGCAACTTTAAGAAGTTACTGTGCCCTCCCCCTTTGTCCACCACAAGCAAAGCATCACTATCAGGACCTTTATAGGCTTATTCTCTCATAAGAAAAATGTACTGAGATGCATAAAGTCCTTAGCTGCAGCAGTAGGGTGGATCAAAATTGCATGGAGAAGAATGAGAGAAAGGCAGCAGCTTCATATTCCATTATTTTTCATATTTTTCAATGCCACAGACAATTTCATTTTCTATGTTTCAATGACCTTGAGAACATGTCATCTGAGGTTTCTGAAAGCACGCACAGCACAGGGAGCTGTGTTTTCTCAAATCAGTGCCTAGGAGTGAGCTGGGGAGAGCTGACATTTGCAGCAGACAAGACCATCTGTAGGTCAAACGTGGTGTGTCAGCTGGGGAACAGAGCAGTTGGGAAAGGAGCAGGGTCATGATTTGTAAATTAAGGTTGGGCCCAAGCTGGTCAATGAAAGGGCACACTCACAGATTACAAATCACAAGTCAACGGTAGGACAATTTAAAGAACATATATTCTGAAATTTAAAAATCATTCATTCCATTTTATTCCCCAGAAATAGAGTGTGATTTAAACAGACACAAAACACATCCACTAAAAATGATGTTTTTTCCCCTGAGTGCTCAGACAAAGGATATAAGGTATTGATACCTCTCCTATTCCCAAGCCTCCCTTCACCAAACCTTTTGCAGTTTCTGGAGACTGATTTCCAGGTTTCCAGATTTCAAGGATTCTCTACCCCAGAAGTACAGTCTTCATGAAAAAAATCTCTCTAAAATCTACAAAAGTCATCAGTAATGGCTACAGAAGAGCAACTGACAAATGCAACCAAGCTGTAACATCATCCCTACCAAAATAAATTAAAGAAAGGTTTACATCTAGTGCCTAGAAAGCCCTAGCACTGTAAGGTCAGTGTAATTATGAACTAATTGTTTTAAATAATTACAAGAAAAATCTGGTTAAAAAACTCTTAAAAGGAGGAATCCTTACTCTACAGCTGCACCTTGATTCTTGTACTGGTGAAATAAAACCACTCCAACCTCCAGGAGGAGGGAGCCTTACAAAGCACCATGGCAGGACCTGCACCCAGGCCACCCTGCAGCTCAGATGGTTCCTCTTAAACATCAGCACTGTAGGAATATTGAAAATATATTCCTAATTGTAGTTTAATTACTTCATGCAATGCTGAAGTTGAGAAGCATTCTGTCTTCATCTTTAAACAAAAAAGATAACTTGACCAACTGTAGAAGTATTTTTTAAAAAAAGGCTAATGTGAATTAATATGTACATTTCCAGTATGCCAACAATAAATTAACAATTCAGTCTTCAGCTGTTCAAAGCTTATATAAACAGTACTCAAAACAGAACCAGATATCTGCCCTTCCCAAAGCTCAGGCACTAGAGTAAGACAAAACCTCAACCCACTTCAGTCAGCCTTAGAACAAGGACTGAAAAGAGATTTTTTACTTTTTGTAAATGTATACAGCATTTAACAGATCAGGAAGTAAGATATCACTCAGTAGATAAAGTTAAATTGACACAATAAAGTGCTTCTGGCACAGAGGAGGCTGCTCCATATTTTTTTTATAAAAAATCCTTTCCTGAGTGAATTAATTTTCCATGCAAGTCTGAGTGTGATTCTATCAGTAAAAACAACTGGGAAATTACTACTGGCTAAAATACTGGGTTCCAAATTAAAAAAAAAAAAAAAAAAAAATAGCAGAGCTCAAGAAACTTCAGGTTTCAAAATAATTCTTTAAATCATCTACAGTTAAACCCCATAGGCATGTGGACAAACAAGGATGAAATAAGAGTTAAAAATTCTCATTCAAAGCCTCTGCATACGAGTTCAAGTTTCAATATCCTGAAAACCCAATTTAACTTTCTTCAGGGCTCCTAAAACTTTCTTCTCTGATATCTACAGACCATAATCTACTTGAACACATTCAATTGATCCTACCAATCTATGTTCCACTTATCAATGATAATTCCAAGTGTGACAGATTTAAGCCAGTTTTAGTATTCTGATGGTTCCTGTATTTTTCCAACAGCCTCTCTGAACTTCCCTCTCTGGGTACACCAACTGTAACATCCATGGAGTCCCACGTGTCTGTAGAATCACTGAATAACCACCTGTCCCTTACTCTGCAAAGTTAATTTGTACTACTACAACATCCATCACTGTCATCTCAAATTCCCCTAGGGAAATCAGTGTTGGATTTCAGCAGAGACAGATTTATGAATTTCTTTCTACTACTTTCTCCTCCCTCTCAGCAGAAATTATCTCTGTTTTCTGGCCTGCATCCACCTAACAGAGCAGGAGTCTCAAGTGTCAGCACTGGAGTCTTCTCCAAGCAGGCACAGAAATACTGCTCCCTGTGAAAGCTGGGGCTGCCTATGGAGTTCATTATCAAGTGGAGGGAATGTTGATTTTATATTTTTGCCCCCATTAAACTTATTTCCAGCAACCAGCACTAAACTACTGAGCAGCTGGACACTGCTCATTCCATGCCTCTCCTATCAGAATTTTGTAACATTGATACAGTAGTTTTTATTTACTGTATGTGAAACAATCTCTTTGTAGGCTTCTCTCAGAGACACAGCTGTATGAGTCATTAGTATTTGGAACAAGAACAAAGTTATGATGTAAACCAGTATTTCACATCTGCCATGAAAGGTTCCTGCTAAAAAGAAAAATTTCAGTACCTTATGCAGATTTAGAGATCCAAAAGCCCACCAGTGCTTCAGGATTATGAATAAATAGGGCCCATTTTGAACTGATGGCACTCATTAGAAATCAAAAATGTTGATTTTCAGTATGGTATTGATCAAAGCATGACTGTTTAATAACTAGTCTGTTTATGAAATACACTACTGTGCTCTTTAAAATTAATGTAGATTTCTTTCCTTTAGTCCTCCTCAGAGATGTTCAGCTCTGTTTTCAGGGTTCTGCTGTTTCTGAGGAACACCAACCGAGATGCCATGAATGTTTGCCAGTCAGGTACAGCCCTGGGAGCTGGCATTAAACATGGGAAGATGGAAATGAGGGTAGGCACAGTCACAACTCCTCAGTCCATGCAATGCTGTGGTGCCACTGGCACTTCAACCTCCTCTGAAGCACTCCCAGCAGCCTTTCAGGGGCACCACTGCCCCTTGCACACCCAGAAATTGTTAAGAAGTTTTCTGTGAGCCTTTCTTGTCACTCTCAAGAAGAAAGTGTCCTGCTGATCAGAGGAGACACAGATGGACAGTCCCACAGAGCCCCTCTGAGATCAGGCAGGGCAGAATGCAGGGATGTGACACACTCTCCCCAAAGAGCACCAAACCCTCCAAGAGCTCTTTCTTTATTAGTACAAGCACCCTAAGAGCAAACATTATTACATAAACTCTTCCAGTATTATTTAAAGATGCTTTTTTTTTTTCTTCAGAAGATTCTGTTTCCCATGCAGTGTTCAAATGTATAAACTATTCCCAGGAAGGCCTCTACAGAATTATCAAGTACCAGAGAATCTGATTGATTTTTAAATGCACTTAGAATATTACTGTAACCATGGCATTATATAATTAACTTGGTATTTACTTTCTCAGCTCTTTTGCAGTTGCATGTTAAACACTCTATGCAAAGTGTCAGCTGATACAAATCTCAACATCAGCCACCTCAGTTTTTATTCAACACAGGCTTTTTCATGGGTTTCCACTTCTAATCTAAGTGATATCAAAAGGAACAAAACACAAAACCAGAGGAAAACTCAAGCCCAATGCATACAATGAGTTTTTAATAAAGAATGTATGAAGCATCAATATTGCAGCTGGCTAATAAATCTTCTACATTTTACAGGAAATTCTGATAGTTTTTCTCTTAATATAGCACTGCAAATTATTTGATATTAGTGATGTTAACAGCTTCTTTTTTTTTTTTTTCTCATTTTCTTTAAAACCTTAGATTCTGAAGTGTTAGAATAACTGAGATTGACATGAATGGCAAAAAAATTCCTTTTTAAACAATTTAACTCCCAAAGATTGAGACCATAAAATTTATTTTCCCAACTAAGATGGTGAAATCCCTGTTTAGCATTATCTGGAGAAACTCAAGAATTAAACATTCAGGTCCCAGGAGGCTTCATGTCATTAGATTGCTTGAAATATTCCAACATCTGTGCCTTGGCTCTTTCCTTGACTACATTCACAGAATTTCTGTAAGTGTATCTTGTCCTGACCTTTTCAAACTAGACTCCAATTTATCAGATAACCTGCCCTTCCAACAGAGGGGAATTACAAAAAGACATATTGGATATATTTCCTGAATGTCTTTTCCTTGATTTAAAAAGAACAAAAATAAAAAGCCCATGTACAAAAACCATATAAAAAACCAAATCCAACTGGTTTCCAAGAACATACCAACCTGCAACAAAATGGCAGTTTTATGCTGGCTTTTCATCAGGTTGTTGATGGATTCAAAGAGTCTCCTCATTGATTCTTCAAATTCTGTTTGTTCTTTGCCTTCATATAATCTATTGAGAGATGCATTAGGTTATCCTTTCAGGTTTCATTCTCCCAAATGCAACAGATTTAACATTAAATATATATTTCAGAATCTGATCCAATATGTACATAGATATTTCTCCAATGGGTTATAACTGCTACTCACTGTATCATGTGGGATTCTTCAGTTTGAACACTACAATAAACACTTTCAATTGTTTTAAAAGCCTCTAAACCATGACACCTCCCAGACTGGAGCTTATATAAATCATTTTATTTTCAAAGTAAGTTATATGCAAAAAAAAAAAAAAAAAAATTGTTTTGTTTTTTTTCCCCACTACAACTGAGCTACTCCTGGATATTTTTCACAAATTATGACAATTTCTGTCTTCTGCTGCTGTTGCCACTTTTTCCAAGAGCTATTTTTACTGGCCCCATTAACCAGTCTGCTTTTTGAAAAAAGTCTCTATTTGACACTTAGAAGTTTAAAAGTGCATTTAAATTGAGCTCACTCCATTATTTCTCCATTCCCTGTTCTAAAGTTTGAATCCCTCAGATTATCCCTTCTGTATTGTTCATGCTGGCTGGTAGTACTAAACACTGCCTACATAAAAAGTAAAAACACTGGTGACATGTGAAATTAGTTATGTGAAACAGCTGTCAAGAGTTAAAGAAAAGCAAGCTAAGAAAAAAGCCAAGATGACAAGAGAACCCTGAAATGGGAGTGGAATACTGTGAGCTGAGTGTTGCATCTTCTGCTCCATCAGAAGAGAAAAATCTCTTTTTAAAGTTATGTATTGCAGTGTCATTTGATTTTCTTTTCAATCTGAAATATTAGACTGCCTACAATAATAATAATTGTTCAGTGAATTTAGAGTTTAGATAATGAATTTAGACCTCTAGATAAGTAGGAGTAGATAATGTGTAGTTGATCACCTGAATGTGCAACACATTGCAATAACCTAATTTATGACAGATTGTCCAATGAACACCTTAAGCTGAAAGATAACGTAAAGGATTAAAATGAGGACCAAAGTTCTCCCTGAGACAAACCCCTTCTGCTTTCTGACCCTCATCCAGACAAGAACTTTTCCATAATCCTCTACACAATGTTTCCTTCCTCAAAACTCTAATATACCCTTCTGCCATGACACCCATGATAGAAAATATAAGATAAAGTTGTATTCTGCTCTCCTGAGCACCATCTCCATCCTTGTACAGCTTTACACCATGTTTACCTGTATCCATCTATAAGTAGTAAATTCCTAGAGACAGTAATATTTCTAAGGTACAGTCCATAGCAGCAAATTCCTTCTGAATCTGGTAATTCAACCAAAACATGCTAATCCAGTGAGTAAACTTAACTTTAAAAAACTATAAATCTACATGGATTTATTTTTTTTAATGGACAGTGGAATATCAGAGCAAAATTGTATCAGAGCACCCACTGAGGATAAGACAGCTAGAACAGAACCTTCCTGCTGTGGTGAATGGCAGTCACAAACACAAACCCAAGCACTCACTCTCCCTGCAGGGCTGAGTCTGCCCTGCCTGACCTCTGCCCCTGCAATCCTTCAGCCACAGAGCAAAGGGAAATCACAACAAGCTGGAGGGGCAAACCAGCTCAGGGTAAATGGAGCAAGGTGAAGCAGAAAGCAATTGAGGAAGTGGGTCTGTGGTATATGAGGAGAGTACAGTTACCTGTGTGTAATTTTTCTCCTTTCACTTTTCATTTCCTTCGCTCTCTCCTCCTCCTTTCCCCTAAACCTGAACACCACTTGTAAACACCACACCTCAGTTTGCCTGAGCTGCACATCCAGTCCATGGAGTCCTCCCTGTAAATTCCTCACTCTGTAAATTCAGAGTGACCATGGCTGCTGCAGTGGCACTGCTCTGTGCACAGTCTGAGGGGCTGAACACAGTGTTCCCAAGGACAAGTCTCCAGCCTCCAGCCATCTGTTGAGACGTTTGGCCATCCACTGGTCTTAGGCCAAGCCACCTGACACAAAGAATAATCACCCTTTGAAACCTGCTGCTATTACTAAATACATCTCTGGAACTTACACTGAGAATCAGAAAGCAGATTTATGAATATTCCCTCTACAAAACATATCTCAGCATTATTTGTATTTTAAAGCAGTTGCCAGCTTTATTTGTAAAAATAAAAATCAGCTCTGTTCTAGAACCAACTTCTTCTGTTTCTCAACTCTTCTATGTCTGATATTAGACAGCTAATTAAATGGTAATATCTGAGTACTTACTGGGAAAATAATGTCCTTGATCTAACAATGAACTTGAAAACATATTCCAGGGCTTTCAGAGTTCTGAGGATAGGTTCACATTGCTCCCCTCGGCTGGAAGTATCCAAGTATGTCTTCAGAACACTCATTAATTTCCTGAAGTTTAAAAACATTTTTAAAAATAATTTTCATCATTACTTTTTAATTACCTTCTTTGGCAGCTCTAAATATATGTTCATGCTTGGTCAAACACGTACAAGAAAACAGACTGAGTGTATTTCTGGATTTATGTTGCACAAATTCTGTCAGTGTAAACAAATGAGTAACAAATTCTTAGCTGCACAAGCAAGAGAGAAATCTGAAATTCCAGAAGAGCAGCATGACTTTACACAATTCTGGAAGCACCTTTATAGAAGTTTGTAATACACAAGCACAAGGTATCACAAAATATTCCTTCTGCCTACCTCCACTGAGCAGTGATTAAACAGCACTGCATGCTCTAATTAACAGCATGTAAATATTACATGTAAATAAAGCAGTACACAACAACATCTGCTTAAATTATTTATTTTATTTAAACACTTCCTTACTCTGCATCTAAAACAAACTTTTTCTAAAGACACAGCTTGCTACAAAAGAGCAGAACTTCATCCTAAACTAAGTCCCTTAATTTGCAGTTATAGAATCATTTTAATTAAAGCAAAACTAATGATGCAATTTTGATCTTAATGCAGCCATATGAACTAAGATAAGGGTGGTTGGAGTTTTTTTCCTATGTCTCTACAAAAATGGAGACCTGCTGCCCCCTGCCCTAAACAAACCAAGCCAACAACCAGCTCTCTGTGTAACTAATATACATCCCCAACCTAACTCACATTTCAGAATCAAAATGCTGTGCTTTCAGCCTCTCAGCCTCCTGGGCATGACATCCAGTGTGTGTTTCCATTTGCACCTTTTTGCAGCTTCTCTGAGTTGGAACAATATTGATCCAACTTGTATGTAGGGGTAGTGCATGTTAAGCCCTCTCAGAGCTCTCTAAAATCCAGGAGAAAGGATGACTCAACAGGAACTGAATAAATAGGTAACAGTTTGGCCAACCAACCATATCACAACATGCTTATAATATGTCTGGGACACAGCATTTCCTTCCTAGTCAGGAGTTAGGCCATACACACACAGTTGTTTATTTCATAAATGATTCTGGGACCAGAGTAAATCTTCCATGATGTGCATTGAATCAATAGTGCCAAGAAAACACATGATGTGGGGAATGATCATGAACATTATTATTTTGCCTCTACTACATTGATTAAGTCATCAGATACTCTCAGCCAGGTAAGTCTTAAAAATATTTTATGCAAGTAAGGCTGTCCTGAGAGGTTCTGTACCTTTCCTTTTCTTCTTTCACAGTACTATAAAGCATTAAATTACATGTGCTTATTACTGATGGAGTGAGAGAGGATTGAAGAAGAGCACGTAGTTGGTGCTTGAGCCCACTTCAACTTTACTGAGGTGTGAGAAAGGACTGATTTTGCACTGCTGCCTCTCAACACTAGGAAACTCATGGTCTACTGGATGATTTTTGTGACATTTAGTGTTGAGTTAGAACTGAAATTCAACACAGACACTGGAGGTTAGCCCCAGCTATTCCAAACCTCCAGTTCAGGTCTTCCCTGTACTATCCATATTCCAAATTAAAGTTCTGCTTCAATCTGCCACTCCATTAAGCTGCCAGAATGAGACATCAGGTAGATTAAAAACCCGCATCCATCCTCTTAGAGCACATCCCAGAGATCTGCACCAGCTGAAGATGTTACCTTCCTTCATAATTCAGTCATTTTATCCTACCATCATCTGCAAAACATATTCGAAATAAAGCAGGAATCCAAGATTAAATTTGGTGTATAACATTTCTGTACAGTTTTTACTCTTTTCAATGAGTCCATGTCTTCCCATCTGGGTGTTGTGTAGAAGCTCCAAAAGTTGAAAACCAATAAATAAATAAAAAATCCACAACAAATTCATCCATTGGCGTGACCATGTAACAAATACTAAAACTCCATTTCACAGCAGGACACGTAACAAATACCAAAATTCCAGCTCACTGCACTGAACCCCTCCTGACACAACATCAGACTAAAATGCATATGAAGACTTGACAGCTCCCAAACAATTCTTTTCCCTTTGAGTTTGCTTGATGTGAAAAATAAATATGGAAACCTATGTAAATGGGCTAAGGAGAGCCTCAAGTCCTCACCTGAGACATTTCTACTTAAGGCAAGGGATACAAATGGAGAGGCTTCACAACAAAGCATCTTTAGATAAATTTGACAGGATACAGGTGAAATGCTCAGACACAGCAAAATCCAGGTGATAGAAAACAAATGCCCAAGCATCATTTAACCCCAAATCATTTGCTTTGGGTTCATTAATTCCACTTATAATCAAATATGTTTCAGAGGCAGATAAGCAAACAGCAGCATCAAAACAACAGTCACCATAAATTACATCCGAAAAGTCACAAGCAGAATTTACTTCTTTTACGTGATGGTGGAGGTTTAGGAAAGAAGAGAAAGAAGAGAAAATAAACTTACTTGTATGCCAAGGTTGCACTAAAGTGCTGCTGGATGTATGCTTCCAAAACAGTGTTAAAGTGCTGAAACTTACGGTCTGCAATGAGCCCTATGATATAGATCTAAACAGACAGAGACACAATAAGCCAGAGTCACATTGCAAACTTAAATATTCACTTTCTGAAAACATTTCTGGCAATTTACTATTTAAGTTTTTTAAAAAAAAATTGATTTTCAGTCAATGAGTAATATTCCTCTGTTCTATAGAGACTTTAAGACTAATTCTCTGAAGTGCAAAACTTGATAGTTTGTTCAAAATTCTAAGATTCTTTTCTTAGACAAATAAATTTGTCTAAGATGCTGATTCTTACCAGTGCATCAAAGACAAGGATGTCATACTCATTGCTATGGGAATGTTCCATCATGATGTTAAACAGGGCATCCAATGTATCCTGGAGAAACTAGAGAACATGAAAAGACAAACTGATAACCAATTCAATGTGAAAACCTTACAGGAAAATTTTCTGATAGCAGATCTGGCTTCCCTCAAGTTAGAATGTTACTACCTTTACTGAAGCATCAATTAAATTGAGAAAACATTTCCAAGGGTTTAGGCTCTAGTAGCTTTAGTTTTAAAAACCTGCATCCTCAGACACAAGCAATAAATAATACATGCTTAGCTCAAAGCTTATGGAAAAGATAAAAATATTATATAAATGACAAAACTTGTTAAAACAAGGCTCCTTAGTGACACAGATTAGTGGTTGCTATTTTCACAGATACATGTTGATTAAAAAGACTTTTCCTGCTTCTGTGGTCTGATTCAAATTCTGCTCTAAATCAAAGAAAAGTTTCTCAGTGACTTGGGACACAAATCATTGGTTAAAAAAATCCACTCCTCTTTCTTCCTATTTTTTTATTTAATTATTATTCGTTCTCTCCAGAGACAGCCAACAAAAGTAATAGTATATGCTATTTTACAAAATAATAACAACTTTTATTCCTATACTCATTAAGTTAAGAAAGTGCTTTGTTGGGAACATAACACTTCGTGGATTTAATATCAACACGTAAATCTTCATATCCTAATAATAATCTTGGAATTCTCCCAGCCCAACAAGAGGCAATAACAGAGACCTGAAATTAAAAAGTAGGAGCAAAGCTGGCCAGCCCTGTGAAGGATCCTGCCCAGCTGTTGGCCTTCTTGCTCCCTCTAATGAAGAGTTGTGCTCATGTCCTTTGCAAACTAACAAAGGCATTATGCATGAAGGGGCCTGAAGAAAAACTCTTATTAAAATAAGGATTTAAGGACTTACCTTCACTACTTCCTCTCCATCCACAATCTTCAGCTTTTCCAGGTTTTCCTGGAGCAGCTCTGGCTTCATGCGCCACTTCAGGAGACCCAGCAAGCCCACTAATGGAAAATGAATGGACAGACATTAAAATTTAACATCTGACTTATCAATTTGTGCAAAGGTTTTCTTTCTAAACTCCCAGCTGTTTAGAAGGTACATACCATTCTGAGTTAACTTTGTGGAACAAACAAGAGTTGAAATGTAAAATGAATCTCTGGAGCTGACTGAAAGCCCCCCAACAATGCTTGAGCTCCTGACTAAGGTTGCTCCCTTGTTTTCCGTGTGCACACGTGTAGAAGGCAATGTCAAATAAGCACCAGCATCCTCCATTTTTTTACTGTCCCCCTGAAAAACAACACACCATTCATTACATATTTCACACCCCTGGATTTAAAATTAGACTTATGTTGTAGTTTTGTACAAGAGAAACTGAGGGGCAGGAAGGGACTTTGAGGGGTGACACCCCACACAAAGTAAAAGCAAGAGCCAATGTCTCATTGAAATGCCAGTGGGTGTGGAACACTGCTGAATATTGAGCATCACCTTGAAGACTGTACACAAGACAACATGATTATATTGTCTGCCCACAACTTAAAAGCAGAAAGCAGGACTGAGAAAGGAAAGAATAGCAGCACTATTTTGGTATCCTCATTATAACTTTGTGCCTGGACCTTGAACATAAAAGATCAGGGCATGGTAAGATTAGATTTTAAATCAGACAGTATGCTGCAGTAACTAAATGACATAGAACATGTACTTTTCAGTAGAAGGAACAGTACAAAACCAGAGAGCCAACAGAGATTTTTCCCTCCTCTCTTTCATCAACTTCTGTTCCACAACCCCACAGATTTTCTGGGTCTTGTCTTAGGATTCCCCAGACAGGAAAGAAGTTTTAGACAAAGACGATATAAATAATGCTCCTCACTGTTTAAAGAACACAGTGTTTCTTTAACAAAACTCCAGAAAATTTCCCTGATGATGATGCCACTTAAAACTACAACACTGTGACAAGATATGACTCAACAGCAGACCTTTAGTCTACAAATGTGGATGAACAAGGAGCTGCAAAAAACATGATCTAGAAAGACATTTTCAAGTTTTGCAGTTTTATCTGATTCAGTGACTGCAGAGGTGCAGTTTCTGCTTTGTACCAAAGAGGTAAAGCTGAAAATTGACTATAAGAGACCTAGACAGACAAGAAGCAAGACCTTTATACAGCAAAACACACAGCAGCAGCAACATCTATGATTGTATCAGGCTTGCTAAATAATTACTTCCCAAATTTGTGGAAGCAAAATAAACTCTTGACTTCTTTCTTTTGTAACAAGTCAGACAGACAATGGGAAAAAGAGAAAGTTTTGACCCAAAAGTCTCTCAAAAGGATCCAATGCCTAAAAACAGTTTAAACGTAGCAGTTTTCAAATTACTTACTTTGAGAGGCCAGGTGTATGACTGCTTTAAACACTTACAGCTTACAATTACTGTTTTTAATACTAGAATAGGCAAGCATATGTCAGAAAATCTGTCTGTTTCTCACAACCATAAAGTAGGTCAACTCCATTTAGCATTTCTCATCCATGCTGTCACTTCAAAAAAATTACTGAGCTGATGCAGAAATGAATTAGGTGGAATTTCACAACCAACATTAACCACACAGTCCACAGTTTTCCGTCTAGTCTCAATATTTTAAATGATAGTTTCAATGAAGAGAAGATAAATAACTTTATGCTGCCATTAATCTCTTTGGCTTGCCTAAGCAACTTGATTTAGTTGCATGCATCTCACTTGGTATTAATGATACAGCAAACTTGTTTACTGAGAAGAGTGCTGAGAAATAACTTAGTGTCCTTTGTACTGGAAGTGATTTCTGGTTCTTAGGCCCTGCTAGACACCATTCTCCAAGAGGGCAAATAAAACAAAAGTCTAAACATTTTCCCTGCTTCCTTCACAAAGTTAAAGGTGCTATTTCCAGCCAGGGCAAACTAAAGCTATTCTTCACAACCAAAACCAAATTGCTGAAACTTTCAATTTTGTACCTGAGGAACTACACAGCAGTTTAAAACAAGCATTTTCCTAAGACTGCATTCCCAGATTATTCATGAGATAAAGATTCCAAGTGGATCAAACACTTTCCATATCCAGCAAGAAGAATGGTACCCACCCAAGTACAGAGCTGCAGCACAACTTTCTCTATGCTACAGAAGGCCAAAATACCGGCAAAAAAGAGGAATCATCTCTCACTGTGCTTGGATAACATTTTTTAGTCATTAAAATTCAGAGCAATATTTACTGACAATGGAACAGGGTACACCTTTCCAATTTGTTCAGATGGAAAACACAGTATCAACTTTGATAGAATGATAAAATCAATCTAGCACTAAGCAAATACACAATGCAGTCAAAGGCAACAGTGTGAGAAAAGATGTCTTGTGAATGAAAGAGAGAAATCTGAGCCCATACCTTTAGGACTAACAAATCGTGGATGCCATCGTGGAGAGTTGTTCCATCCTCCTTCATTAGTCTTACATAGGCCATTGCAAAATTCTTCTCTCCCTTATCTTTAGCTGCAAAGCAAAAGATTTTGGGTTGACTACCCATCAATGAATTAGAATTCCCTAAAGTAAGAATTCCCTACTTACACTCCTGAGTCGACCTGTGCCTGAACACGAAGCGCAGATGGATCCTCTGCATGTCCTCAATGGGGACTGCTACCTTTGGTAAAATCAGAACATAGTGAGGAGAGTTATGGGGTGGTTCCACATGTAATGAGCCCCCATTTTAGAATAAATAAGCCCCACTTCTTCTGTTTCCATAGTGCCTTTCACAGGCCATTTCAAAATGGTAAGCCTGATCACAGAAGTGAAGTGAGGGCTGGTAAGCAATGATCTGTTAGACTGTGAGCAAAGTCTGGCACCAGCAAAGAAATGAAGCCCAGAACCCAGAGTTAATGCACACAGGTGCTAGAAAACAATCACAGTGCAGTCCTACTGCTCACCCTTTTGACCATAGAAAATTAAACACCTCTGCACTATGCAACTCCCACATTTCATATGTAGAAATTGTCAACCAATTAATTAAACAGGTGAAAAGGGTATGAAAATTCCAGCAAAATAAATTGATGATATTTTAGTGATTAAATTTAGTGTAAAGCCTTGAGGAGAATCACAGGAACTTGCAAATGCTTTATTCTTAAAGCAGCATACTTCAGGTCAAACATGCAACAAAAAAGCCCAGCTGTGTAATGGAAAGAACAATTTTTCATATTATCAAGATTATAGTTCTAAAAGTATAGGGACTTGCACACCTTTGTGTGCATTCACAACTTCCCTTCACAAATCTTACTGAACAATGCCCTAATATTAATGATGCTTTCCAACAGGATCTGTTGTTAGTGATCCTATACTCAAGATTTAATTATGGAATAATTTTTACAAGGAACTAGTACAATAAGCAATAAACAGAATGGGTCACTGTTTTCAAAACAACAAATAAACTTCTGATTGAAATGACACTTCCATTCCCTCCCTGTCCTTCACCACCACAGGTAACACACCTTAAGGTAATAATTGCAAGCTGGTCATACATGGCTATTTTGTCTTAAAGCAAGCAAGCCTGTCACAGTTTGTAAGAACGATTTTTGGCAGCTTCTGGGCATATTCCAATCATGGACATTGAAGCTTGATTAGGTAATTATTAGTGTGTCTCTAAAGAGAAGAAAGACAGCTTTTTCTTTTTGGAATCAGAAGAGGGGGTTGGTGTTTTCATTTGGGTTTTGGCTTGGTCTTGTTTGGTTTTTAATTGAAACTCCTCATCTCCATTGTTTCACCAAAATAGAACAAATGCAATATTTCATTTTTGATGAGCCCTGTTAGGACATAAGGTTATCTAAGATGATCTCATTTGTTTTGCTGAACAAAACCTACACATCACTTTCTAGGCCAAATTTCAAGCCTCAGTGACCATGTATCTCTAATAACTGATGTATGACTAAGGCATCATGCTTCAGCTGTAGTCAGGGACAAGATGGTTTTTGGAGGAAGCTAATGCTGTACAACCTGTCTGTATGAGGCATTAAGAAATAAAAAAATAAAGTGGGAAGTTTCCACGCCATACCTTCAGCGTCTCCATCCATCGCGGCTGCTTGACCTGGTAGTAAACAACAGATCTGTACTCGCTCACGGGTTTGTCCCCAGCTCCCAGGCACACAGCATTCTTACAAAAGGAGGCAACAAACACTGCTTAGTGCCTCACTCATTTGGGTACATTTTGGAGCAATTTTATTAACTGGAGCATTTTAATTAACTTGAGCAAAACCAAAAAGTCCCCAGAGAGCCTGCCCTGAGTGCCGAGCTGGGAGTTCCCGGCCCGGGGACGCGGCCTCCCCTCATGGGCCGCGCTCCCCTCACGGCGGGGTTGATTTGGGTATGGCAGCACCCAAAGGTAAATAATTGTGACAGCACCAACAGAGGGGAAGCATTAATGTGAAGACACTGCATTCTCCAAGCCTCTGAACACAATGGAAATCAACGTTTACCACAATCTATGGGTACAGCCAGTGTTATTGCATTTTACAGGGGTCACACCCAGTGGGCTCTAGGAGATGTGTGAAGAACATAAAATCGACTTGATTTCTCCATCTGATGAATTTAAGTAACCCACATGTCATCTCAATTAGTAGAAGACATACAAAATGAAAAAAAAATTAAAATCTAGCTTCATTATTCTGTTTATGTCTCCATTTATTTTTAAATACTTTCTTCCAGCATAGTCTCAGAAGTTCCAGGCCACACACCAGAGGCGACTTCCAAACTGGATGTTGTAGAGGCACCAACAATAAACAATTAGAATTTCCCATTCTTTAACAACTATCTGAACTGGGACAGAGCCAAGTGAAAGATCTGATCAGCTTCAAAACTTGTGGTTTTCCTTAGTGATTCTGTGACGACTTGGCCTGCATCTGTCTGCTCTGGCTGCCTGCAGCTGAGCTGCACATGCAGAGTAAAAGTTACTGCTGGCCAGGGAGGCACCAAGATCCTGATACCTGCCAGACATGAAACCAAAGTCCCTGAAGGAAGAAAACATTAAATTCTCTGCTGAAGGCACAGATTCAACTAATCCAATCCATGCTGCACTAACTGCTGCAAAGGCGCAATAATCCTGCTGAAAATCCAGTGACCCTTAAAAGCCTGTTTCAAACACCAGGATGCCCTGTGACCAGAAGGCTGTGATGCTGGTACCTGAAGATGATCTGTATGGTCTGGTCAGAGGGATTTAACTGCAGAAAGCAATGTCTCATCTGCCTGAGCAGAGATTTTTCAAGGTTTATGCACCTATTTGTTTGTCACCTCCGTGACATTCACTTGGAACAAAAGTCCTGTTCCTTGTAACAGTAAATCAAGGGCTAGCTCTGCAACTGGAACTAGTTTGATACCTGAACAGAACCAACCAGTTTCCTCTGTAGTAAACATATTCCTGTTATGAGAAATATTGATATAAATTCATGGGTTTGAAAGTCTGTTGGTTTGGGGTATCTTTACAGGCTAAAAGGAAAAACCAGTCACTTCTGCTAATACTTGCATTCAACAGCATTTCAATTACCTCCTCAAAATTGTTGCTTAAATATATCCATTAAGGCCTATTACCCAAAGAAAGCATTTTCATCTTTCATGACATTTCATCTCAAAGACAATGAGACAAATTCACTTTCTCCTAAGATTTGCAGAAATTCTGTATCTGCAGAACTGAGCATGCATAATATTGGAATGCAAGATTTAGTGCATGGTAATACGTTTATTTCTCTAAGGAATATTTTTGTTTATATGTGATTAGACAGAATACAGAATAGAGTTAACTTCTGTGCATGCAAGTCATGGTCAGGTGCTATCATAGTTACAGGCAGTGTTTTGTAATCAGGGCTACAGTTTGTTGTGTGGACCTTAAACATGATGTAGGATTAGAATTTTCTTTACTCAAGCTTTCAACTTACATTTTAAGCAGTTAGTTGCACTTCATAAACAAGTCATGAACCACAGTGTTCTACTCCATCTTTATTTTATCTCAAGAATGTCTTTATGATTTCACCCTCATGATCCCTATAAACTCAGAAAATGACAGGTCAAAAATCCCCCTGAATGCCAAACTGGTGATAAACCCTAAGGAAAAGACAAAGGATCTTCAAAATGGGAACAGACAAGCAAAAAGAGACTGTAAATATTTAGGTTGCATGTGTAATTGTTGTCACTAATTTCATTCTTTGCCATGTACTTAATTCAGTGACAGTGACACAGACTTCCTGGCACAAATCAAGCGTTTGCTATGGAGCAGAAATGGTACTTCTAACATTTCAGTGTGCAAATTGCATTCCTCAGGGAATTTCCTCAAGAAAAACCCTAGAGTAAGAATGCAGTAATTGTCAGAATCAGCACTTGTTCCTTGGCACAGCTAAAATAGGTCATTCAATGTTATTCCTTGTTACATTTTTATGCAAGACTTTTAGAGGGCTTTAATAGATTTTAATTTTTTAGAAATCATAAAGCTTATTTGTCACAAGATGTCACAGGATGACACAAGGAAATTGAGTTTTTGAATAGTGGTGTTTTATTAAATGTGTAAGTTAAGCCTTACATCAAAAATTCAGCTCATGTTTCTATGCCCCTCATTGCAGAAAAAAAAAGAAAACTTACTGGCAACACTTTTCCTTCTTCATCACAGACACACATGATCACTTCCACATTTCTCTGAGTTGTTTTATTGTATTTATCAAAATCTCCATACAGCAATGTAATATATATGTCATTTCTTATGTCTCCTAAAAGAGAAATTGAAAGGTTAGAAAACAATTAAAATGCTCTGAGAGCATAGGATCAGCTGAATTGCACACGAGTACCTCACTGCTTGCTGTGAAACAGATAAAAATTTTAGTATTTTCCATCTGAACTTAAATTTTCAGTTCTTTATCTTTGCTAAGGCAAAACTAGGATGTGAGGAGAAGCAAATGGGAGCTCGGAGTGACTCGATGCAATTCTCATCCTGCCCCGACACCTGCTGGTGATGTGGCAAACTTTAAACCACAATATTGCCCATCTAGAACAATCTCTATAACTTGAAATGGGCTCTGGCTTTTCCAAACTTCTGAAATTTTCAACCGAGGAATTGCCTATGAAAATATTTGGAAATTTAGAATTCTTTAGTGGCAGACAGCAGCAAGATCTGTCCACGCTTTGCTTTGCTTTTGGTTTCAATTCTTTTATTTACATATTCTTTGCATTATTATATTATTACAGCACTTAGGCAATTATTTTAGTTAATTTTGGCTGGTTCCTCAGAGGAGGAAGAAGCTTTACCTTATAATTCCCATCAGGAATTTCCCCCAAATATCTAGCTCTCTCTCTGGAGGGGCTTCATATTTTAATTCTCTCCTCTGAACGAATTCTTATGACTTTTAAAAGGACTGAGATTTTACTCGAGTTGGGATGAGGGAGGATTTTGTTGCTTGTTTTTTGAAAAGGAGCCTGGCAGACAGTGAGTGATTTTGATTGGAAAATATCTTGTCATACATACAAATGAAATCAAGATACTTCACATTGTTTTGTTCGTTATTATTAAAGGACAGCAATAACTTTCAATAAAAACAAGGTTCATTTAAAATTCAAGCAACCTCCACCATAACCTACAAGTTATGTAGAAGGAGAGAGGTTTATCCCTCACTGTCTGGATTATATTTTTCCTGTTTCAGTATTAGAAGCTACTTTCCAAGGATTTCACTATTTTATATAATAGTGAAATAATATGGGAACAAAACATGAGTAAATTCTAAGGATCCTCTGAGTTAGCCATTACAGAAATCAGTAAGGCAGCAGCTGAAGCTTACTAACATAAGGAATG
Organism: Haemorhous mexicanus; assembly: GCF_027477595.1. Taxonomy (NCBI): domain Eukaryota; kingdom Metazoa; phylum Chordata; class Aves; order Passeriformes; family Fringillidae; genus Haemorhous; species Haemorhous mexicanus. The sequence goes on along the minus strand of NC_082355.1, from coordinate 14,810,911 downwards.
AGAAGAAATCCCTTCCTATCAGAGAACAAAGCACCTCCTACCTGGCATGATTATTTCAGGGAATCCCAGCTTTCGAGCAACAACCGTGGTTCTGTCTACGAGGTGTGGGTAATCCTTTCTAGTCTGAATCACGTCTCCAACCAGCATTTTCACTGTTACCCACAGACCTATGAAGTGCAAAAAAAAAGAAAAAAAATAACATTTTTGGTAGGGAAAAAAAATTAAATCTCTCTTCAGATTATTGCCTCTTCTACCCACCAAAACCCGGATAAGAATTTGCTTTCCCACTTCCTGCAGATGAAAGTAAAAGCTCTATATTGCCAAACTGTCACTACTAATTTAAGTAGCCCCTAAGATTCTTTAACAAACTCATGGTTCCTCAATTCCAACTTCAAAGCTGACCCACCTCCATGGTGGTACTCCAGCTCCAACATAAAATGAAGTTTCACAAGAACACTGAGCTACTTAAAAGAAAATAATAAAAATGTACTTTACCTTGTCCACCACTGTCTCCTTTTGATGCAGTGATTTTGCTTAGGAGACTGTGCAAAAAGTCATTCTCTGCCATTACCCTGCAAGAGAAACAGCAATGTCTGCTCAGGAACTGAGTGCTAAATATATCAGACACCATTTAGAACATAAGAGGCTAACAGCCTCAGTCTTTGCAGTATTGCCTGATTGTGATATATTTGGTATTTTTATTATCTCTCACTGAAGTTGCAGCCCACTCACATTCAGTTGTGTGTGCCCTGAAGTGAGAAAGATTCAGCCAGCCACCAAGAATGGTGTTTTGTGACAGTGACAATGTGAGTGCACTCACCAATGTGCAACTCCAGCTCAGTCCACTTTCCCTGACAAACAGCCAGATAAATGAACATGGAATTTTTATCAGCTACTTTTGAATTTAGAAACAAATCCTCAAATTAGAAAAAAGTGACAAAATAAACCAGTGTGTCATACCTGGTCTTTCAGAATTAAATTTACCCTCCATAGTACATAGCAGCAGTGCTGTGTAGGGCACACAGAGTTATTTCCAGTATTTCCACTGGTATCTCCGCATTTGATCTGTGAGCATCAAATTTTTAGGCAGCTGCTCTGGTATTTCTTCTGAAGATAGTATATGATAATTCTATTGCTTTTTAAAGGAAACAAGTTTTTAGTTTTTAGATTTTTCCCAAGTTCTAAACAGAACCAAGCTCATAAAATAGTAATCCTTGCTTGTAAATCTCACTTGTAACTATTTGACTTGGATTTGTGAAATCAGACATGGTACCAGCTGTCTGAAGGAGCACATTCATGGAATTATTCTTTAATTTAATGTGCTGTGGTACCTCTGTGAGCCTTAAATGCCATTTAAACTCATACCTAAATAATTAGCACTATTAGAACATAAAATTGTAAAAGGAAAAATTTCTTATTCTTTAAGCATTTCACAGATTGTTACAGGAACAGAGATAGATAAATAAATATTTTCTTTCACATATAAAACAGATATCTATGACACTCTTACGGATGAAAGGGAATGAAATGCTGCTTCTCTTCATCACTTTCAGATTTTCCTTTTATGATATCTGTAATATCCATGACTAGAAGAATAAAAGAAAATTCATCAGAACATAGAAGAGCATTTCAGAATAGCTTCTCTTATCTATGAACATTGTGCCTCAAGGTAAATGTGGATTTTTCAGCAGCAGGGCTGGGTTTGTGGGGCAGAGTGTTTTGAGCAAAGCCCTCACTACAAATATGCTGCTGTGGAGAGAGAGGGAGAACTCAGACTAACTTGGGAGTACAAGTATCAGAGCTTTGGGGACATAAGCCCTGGCTTTACTTCATCTGCAAGGGAATCTGTTATTAAATTGGTTTTGTGCTTTCACTCCCACAGCTTGGCACTCTATGAATAATTAGGAAATGAAATTCAAAAGCGGATTTCGGACTTGAACTAAGATATCAGTGTAGGTGCAATCTTTACAGACTTCAAAGAGAACAGAAACCAATGGATAGAGCTGATGGGTATTCTGACATGTCTTGGTAGAGATTTTAATAGTCCAGGGCTGCAAAAATCACTGATCTCCTGGTTCAGCCATGGCACAGGAGACAGCAGTACCTGCCACGCCGAAGGGCCGCCGCAGCCCTTGTGTGTATTTCTTGGAGTTATTGTCCCTCAGGTCCATCCTGCCCACTCGCACTATCTGGCAAACTAAATAAATTTTGTCTCTGCTAAGGTCTTTATTTCCAAGATCCTAAGATACAAACAAAAAAGAACCATGGTGTTACTTGGGTAAAAAGCAAGTTGTGAAATCGAAACAGGACCTGCAGCAATAAACTGTTTCTTAGCAGTCACTGGGAAAAAAAAAAACAAAACAAAAGACCCCCAAACCAAACAAACCCCCAAAAACTCAACAAATGAAAAAATCTGAGCACATCAAAAGGATGAAAAAACTGACAGTTTAAAGTTTGATAAAAATATAAGGTGAGATAAATAGAGAGAATAATAACGATCAAGAGATAGAGCAGATAAAACTAAATAAATCAAGTCATCAAGAAATTCATGAGGCAGCAAAGTGATCTGAAGAATGCTTCAGTGGCCTTTGTCACTGCCCTGAAGAACTTAGTGACTTGTCACATTGCTCTGTTTCTGGGATTACCTCTGCTTCCTTCTTCATGTTGATCACTGTTTATGAGATCTGACAGTGACCACAGAGAAGAGAATTTCATTGGCAGATACAAAGGGCAGTAAACTGGAAAACACTTACTGTGAACACCACTTTAAGATTGTTGAGCATATCAATTTCCTTTGGAAAGCCTCGACTCCCCCATCTCACCAAGTAGTTCTCACTGTTTGGAAGATAAATATCTCATTGTCAAGGGATTTAAAAAGTCTCCCTTTACACAATACAGAAGTTGCATAACAGACAGTCTGTGGTGATGATTCAAATCTAAGACCAGACTGAAAAGACAAGAAAAACACTATACAAGTATCAACAGTAAGTTTTAAAAGGGTAACTTGAACATAACACAAATGAACACCTTTTTTTTGAGGCAACTTTACCATCATCATAACTTTTTTGATGGGAAAACTCAACAGAATCTCTATCTACCCAGATATTTATAAATTTAATTCTTTTTCCACTCTTCCCCCTTCAGCACTCTACTCCAAACACCACAATATTTCCCATCTAGAACAATCTCTAAAACTTGAAAAGGGCTCAGTCTTTTCCAAACTTCTGAAATGTTTGATCCAGGAATTACCTATGAAAATATTTGGAAACTTAGAATTCTTTAGTGGCAGACAGCAACAAGATCTGTCCACCATTCACTTTACTTTTGGTTTCAATTCTCTTATTTACATATTCCTTGCATATTATTACAGCACACTGGCAATTATTTTAGTTCATTTTGGCCAGTTCCATTTACTGCTCTCCTGCAGTCAGGGGAGGAAGCTTTACCTTATAATTGTTGACTTCTGGGGGTCGTATAGGGACATAAAGAGCTCGGCATCCTCTCCAATTCTGCAGACAAAATTCCTCACAAACACATACAGGCTGTGGGTGGGGGATGAAGACAGTCGGGAGTACGATGCATAATCTGGCTGGTCCTTTGACTAATCAGGAGGAGGAAAATCAGTTAATAATAACCCAGGAACTAAAATGCTGCTATACTACAAGCAGTTTTACATTAGGTAGATGTAATAGTTAAAATTGAAAAGGAGAGCAGGGAGTTGGACTCAGTAATGACCATAATTCTCTTCCACCTTGAGCTATTCTATGACTCCCATGTCTTAGGCCAGTTCTCCAGCCAGTAGGCAATGATGTAAAAGGGGAAATATTCCTCCCACTCTTAAAGAAAAGAGCAAGTATCAAGATGTCAGCACAGAGACAAGCCTACAAGTCTGAAGGAATTTATTTTTGAACACAGTAGGCTGTAGCAGAAGACCTATGATCCACATCACAGAGGGGTTGCAGCGTGCTAGAGCAGTAGGAAAAGGAAGCCAGTGTCTTTGAAGAGGAGACAAATAATATGCTGAGATCAGGACACAGCTGATCAGGTTCACTGACTCAAAAATAGGCTCCTGAATTCTTACCTCCCATCTTAACCATCAAGAAGCAGCTTCTTAACACTTCTAAACCCATTGTTTGTCTCTATTTTAAAAATAAGTCACCACAGTCTATCACAGACTCCCAAGTTTCATTTTCCTTATATTGTCAGTTAATTACAAGGTGCTTTCCAGTGATTTGTCATGGGTGTTATTGAAGTGTCATGACAAACCAACTATTTTCTCTTTAGTGATTTACTTGCCTTTTTACAGTTCACTTTCTCATAAATAGAGAAAAGAACCAAAGAGGCTTACAAATCCTTGCAGAGTTTTAATATTGCAAAAGGTCAAGGAAGTGTAGTCACCTGCTTTGCATTTAAAAAGATTTAATTCATGCACTTGTCAGCTTTGCTTTGGCACATGAACTTCTGGTGTCCAGAGGATTATGCTGAATTCACCCCAGTTCCTCTTCAGTGAGCTTTAATTCTTCAGCTCTATCAGACTAACCAGTCAGCAGCAACACTTAGCAAACAACCAGTGTAGTCACAAGAGCTTGTGAAAAGAAGTGGTGGGCAGTGCTGCTTTGCAGCCTGAGCTCCAAGTGTGTGACTATTCCCTGTGCAATTCAGACTATTGAGTAGTCCAGGGATGGAGTGGAGACATATTTCAATATAGGAGCTCAAGAACGGATTTAGAACCAGCTTTAGAAATGAGCTTTGAGCCCAGCACACAGCCCAGTGCACAAATTCAATCTGAGGCTTAGTCATATTTATAACACAACACTGTGGATCTACTCTTAAGTCAGAGGGAAAAGTTTCCACAAAATTTTATGGTTCCATCCTTCAACACTTAGACAAGTTTTTGTTTGGATTTTAGCAAAGGAAGCATCAAGTTTTGCCAGCCATTCCTACCATTTCCTCCTTAATTCTCTCAGTGATTTTATTAGTTGCTTCTTCATGTGCATGAAACAGGCTGATAACACTGGTTTTATCTGGATCCAAGATATTTCCATCCTCATCTCTAACTATCAGGTCAAGCTCAAGTACTCTGTGAAAATACAAAAGGCATAATGGGAGGGTTATTTCCTTCCAAATAAAGAAAGCTTAGAAATGTAACAACCAAGGAGACACTTAAAGTTATAAAATGTAAATACATGCAACAGTATTTAATGAAGAAAAATTTAACTATACCCCATGATTTTTTTAAGCTGCTGTCCAATATTTATGAATTTTTAGAAGTGTGACCAAAGCATTGAAATGCCTCTCACATAAAACAGATCCACCCTGTTCAATGACTTCTAGCACTCTTCACAGCTTTTAGCTTTTAACACTCAGTGTTTGTAATCAAGATGTTCAGGGTCTTCCTGTTACCTTCTGCTTTTATGTTGCTCCCTCACCCTTTCTGTCCCAAAACTTAATTCTGCTCTCTTCTGTCCTGCTCTCACACTAATTGTGCCTTTTTTCTTGCCATTCTTTTTCCCCTCTCCCACAGTGACCCCTCAGCCCCCACTGTGATTTTCCCTTTAATCCTTCTCCACAGTTTGGCAAGTTCCTTTCTCACCACACCACTCAACCCCACACTTTCAGGAGCTTACAAACACTTTCCAGCTTGCAATCCAAATCATTTCAAACATCCCCTTCACCCTTAGTCTTCCCAAGGAAGCACTTCACTGTCTCATAATACAGAAAGAATATAAGACTGACAAAACAGAAATCTGAAAGCAAATGAATTTTAATGTTGTCTTAATCACAGCTGGGCTTCTTTGATTGGAGAACTTCAAAGTAAATTCTATTTTTGAGTGAGCATTCAGCTCCACACAGTGCAGTAGAATATGTGTATTTCACAGTGTGCTCTGTATGAATATTATTGCAAATTTGCATCCAGATCACAGTGAACAAGTTAAGAACTTTGCAACACCTTGTGGTCATTTTTATGTGCAGCCACAGGTAATTGTAGACTTTCAGCTGCACAGAGGCCTTCAGGCCACAACAACCACAGTCACTTAAAACAGCAAATCACAGTTTGTAAGCAGATTCTAATGCCTGTAAAAACAGTTCTGTGAAGATTTTCTTACCAAGCTCTCTCTCCCCACACCTCATCAGATGGTGGGACACCATTAACCTCACACAACCCCAAAAGCTTTGCTAAAAAGCATGCTGCGTTGCAGTGACTTTTTGTTTGTGAGGAGCAGACAAGACACTTTGTCAAATAACTATTCTGTCCCTGGTAGTTTCACTTCTATTACCAGAACCAGAGTTCTGCCTGGAAATTCCCTAGTGAATTGGGTGTGGATGTGTTTCTTTGCACACTTAGTGCAGTTTGCCAGCACCACTTCTGAGGGTCACTTGCTGCACATAGACCATGCTTGGGACAGATGGACAAATTTTGGACCCCAAGTATGCTGGTGATATATGTACACAGAGGCTGGTTATCTAACCTCAAATCTTCCCCATTCACAGGCTCATGTATTTATAATGAAGAAACAAATCAATACTTTGAAAATGCATTTGTCTATGAAAAGCCTCATCATGGTATCCACTATCAGCACAGGAGTTACAGGGAGAAGCCTGAAAAGGAAGATTCTATATGAACCACACTTTTGAATTCCAACATGTAAGCATGAAGACTTCATCATCATCTCTTTGGTGCTGTGCTTTAAACTAAATAATGCTTTCCAGAAGCAGAGCAGGCCACTTACTTGTTACCATAGTCAATTTTGGATGTGACTTTCTGCTTGAGTTCTTTGAGCTCATCTTTCGGCAAAGTCCCAGACAGAAGCTGCGACCGCCACTCCATCAAGTCACACATCATGGACTGCACCTGCTGGAACCTGGCTTTCTTGTTTGTCTGAGAGAGAAAAAACCATCTGTGAGGTTCAGGCTGCAAGCTGAAGTGGAACACTGGGCTTGACAACTAAAGGCTACACGTCATATTTAGTGCTAAATGATAGCAGGAACAAGAAGTAGGCAAAATAATGATGTCTTATCCCACAAATTTTTAAGGACAGAATATCCCACAGGATCATAAAGAAATAACATGAAATTTTGTATCAGAATAGGGAATTATGTTATTTGCGTTTTATTGTGTTGTTTATTGTATTAACTGTGTTGTTTTAAAGCTCTTGAAAAAATTCTCATCAAGAGAAAACATTACAAAACCTATTAACTTCTCTTTGAGACACTGATGGGAACAACAGCACTTGAGTGTGTATTAATGCATTTAAGAGATGAAGGAGAGAATGCACAGAAGTGACTAAAGCAGTTCTAGTGTCATTCACTGAAAATAAAGTAGGGTTTTCATTGCTGGCCTAATCAAGCAGACTAAAAAGTGGCATTTTTCAGAAAACTACAGCACATTCAAGATCCCTCTGCCCCAACAGAGATATAGAAAAATCCAGTGGCTGGGGTCCTGAAGCAGTCAGCACAATTCTTGAAATTGCCAATTGTTAATGGCTACTTGCAACCAGTAACCCTTGAACAACTTCTGTTCTAGCAGTCCATGAGCACCATGAATCTTCTCCAAATGCATCCCAGTTATCTTTTATTCTCCTATCTGGAAACTTTTCAATGCTACAAATCAAAGTTATGAAGGATTTATCACGCACAGGATACAAATAGGTATGAAGTTACACCAGTCCCCAGCAATGTCAGCTTTCCCTTTACAGAACCACAGAACCATCCAGGTTGGGAGAGACCTTCAACATGGTCCAGGCCAGGGCTGATGGCTGGACTGGATTTCAAGTCACTAGGCATTTAAAGCCACTAAAGAAAATCTTAGTGGTGAGAAAGCAATTTCTTAAATCCACCCAGACCCTGCCCTGAATGTAGGAAGAGACATTAATTTGAACAAGGCCCCAGTGTGCATCAATAGGACCAAGAGGTAACAAACAGCATGTAAAACATCCTACCACATAGAGCTGCTTCCAGATGCTTCCCCATTCCCAGAGAGTTGTGGTAACTTCTTGGACTAGGGGAATCTCAGCAGGTATGACATTTTCTGTATGTCTAGGAAAGAGAAGGAAAGATCAAAAGAGTGTCTGGTTTCAAGGGTGTATCTCATACTCACTGTGGGTGAGGTGCAGACATGCCTTAAAACTCATTCTTTAGCAGACAAGCTCAATAATGTAATAAAACAGATAAATTCAATACCTTTTCTTTTCAGCAGCAGCTTCCTTGATGTGGATGAAAGATTTAGGAAATATTCCCTGATGAAGAAGAAAAAAATTATAAATCCACAGTTATTCTCCAAAAACATTTAGGTGACAACCATGGCTGTGAACATACACTGTAATGACAAACTGTAATACCCAAAGAAACTCCTGGTCATTTAGCTTTCTGTTCAGATGGATAATTTCTACTTGACAGACAAATAATTGAAGTTTTTAATTTCTCTTCAAATGTAGAGGGCATAGGCATCTTTCTTCCTAAGTAACACCATTTTCCACTCCAGAAAACAGTTTAATTAACAATTAAGCAATTTAATTAAATACAATTTAAATCCAGTAAAGAAACATTGTGTCTGTGCACCATCTCACATCTATTTTAACTGACCTCTGTAGAAGACAAATGGGCACCAGACCAGAAGTTCTAATGTGATTGTCCTTGCTCTACAAAAGCTGAAATGTCTCAAGTCACCCTAAAGGAAAGTTTGACAGTCCCTCTGTCCATGAGAATTCTCCCCTGAACTGGCAAATCTCACCTGGGTAATGAATGAGATCCTTCCTGGATTCTCTATTCAACAACTCACATTTGGTACTTCAAACACCACAATAATTCAACACCATATGTGCTACTTTACAAAGCCTTTCTCTGAATCAGATTGCAGCTTTTAGAACCATTTTCTTTTAAGCACTGATCTTAATCAAAACACAATTGTGTCTTATCACTTCCACTTCTTTTTCATTAAGATTAAAGTTCAAAAAAGTCCATGAAGAAGTAGAGTAAAAGAAGAGGGGCCCAGCAATGGTAATTTTAGTGATATCTTAGTACATGAAATTAATAATACTTCTTAAAGCATGTTGTGCATGATGATATTGAAGCCCTTTAGCAATATTAGCAACTAATTAAGTATTAGTTAAAAGGAAGTGGGTTAGTGCTGGTAAATATTTTCCCTTTTTATTTTTAGGCTAAATTTTAATCTTTAAAAATAAAAATTTTATGTAGAATGAACGGTTGTAAGATTTTCAGTCACAAAAAATGTCAAAGTAATTAAAACACAGGTGTAGTCTTTTAATACATTTGCATTGCTGCTCCCTAAAAAATCTTATACCAAGAATAAAGTAAAAAAAAATGCTTTTCTTCAAGAAAAGTGCAGTTGAAACTAGAAGTAATTCTCTTGCTACTTGACCCTGGAGTCATCATACCCAAGGTAAAAACTTTTCCTCTGTGACTTTCCATTTTCAGGTCTGAGAGTACTGAGTTTAAAAGAAATTATTATGATTTTTGTACATATGAGATATTTAAGAACTTAAGCCTCATACAAGTTGTTTATACTGTTTGTAACCTAAAGAATCCTTGGGAAAAGTACAGAAACAAGCACATCTAGCAGCAAATTGAGTCAAAATTCAATGGAAATGGTGGCTTCAACAGTTGTTAACCTGAAGGCACAGTCATTTCTTCTTCATTGATCTGCTTTTCCCAGCCCTCACTTCTATTTACCAACATTGTCCAGGATGAATGCTGATCATTTCACTCATCTTGAAAGGAAAGAGTGGAAAGAGCTGACGTGAGAGATCAGAACAGAGAGATCAGGACTATCTAGGCAGAAATTTCAAAAACCCCCTTCATGGGCTGCCCCCTTCAGAACAGTCTCATAGGAAAGGACAATGTGATCTTACCTCTGCTCCTTTGTACCTCACTAGGTAACCCCTGTACCAATCTAAAAGGAAGAAAAATCACTTGGTATGACAAAAAACCCATGCATTACAAAGCCCACAATAAAGTCATGGGGTTTATTTCACATAAAAAATACTTAGCATGGTATTTGTTAAAAAGAATAGCTAATTCAAACATATACAGAGCTTCAGGTGAGTAGCAGGGATTATATTGAACATGACTTGCATACTATCACACATGATTGTATTGTCTGCTTTCAAGCCTTGCACAGTAGTACAGATAATTGTACACAGAATTTAACACCCCATGCTCCCAAGAAAAGGTAGAATAAGATATTTGTTTGGCAAAGTGTTGTGTGCACACCCTGAAAAATCGATATTAGCCATGACCCCCATGGTCCTGGGGAGCCCATGAAGCTCTGACTGTTCCAGGCCCAGCATTAATCCAGTGCAGCACGTGGTTGTTACAGATCCAATTTCCTTCAATGTGATCAGGTTAAGTCATTTTTGTGCCATGAGAAACTATGGCTTTTGGACACAACCATAATAAGCAGCTTCTTGGTGTTAATGCAAATTGGGATGTCAAGAAACCTCAGGGCCATTATTGGGCTGCTGCTGCATTGGTAACTAGAAAACCCTTCTGAAAGGCAGGAGTGCAGAACTGCAGCAGGGGCAAGTTAAAAATTCATTCAGGCTTTCTTCCATCTATTCCACAGTTCAGTCTCTATAAACTACAAAAAACACAAAAAGCAGAGTTCAGCCTTGCTAAATAAGATCAGGGGCCACCCAATGTGCATAGACCCCATCATGAAAAATCACCTGCACAGCAACAATGTTTAACTCTTTTGAATACTACATTTTTCATCCACAGAAAGAACTTAGGACCAAAGGCAGACATTTTCTAATCGTCATTTCATGAGCAGATGTGATCTCTTTGCTATCAACCTTTCTCTCACAGGTATTGCAGTCACACAAACAAGGCATAAAAGAATAAAAATAAATCCCAAATGCCAAACAGCACAGTCAGAAAGGCAATGCTAAGAGCCACAGGATGATTGCTGACGTCAAAGAAAGACTCAGGACAGATTTTTTTAGGTTTTTCTGCAGTGGGATTATTTTCCCCCAATGTTTTATCAACACTAAAATTCCATCTTACTGCTAAAAATGAATTATTTGCACAATTTACAACCAAGTGTGTAAAATTGGTTTCATCCCATTTGCTGTGACAGCACATATGTGTTCTGTGCATAAATTTTGTGCATTCAAAACCAACTAAAACCAGGACATGAAAGGAGCACAGGAAGAATCCTGTCACTGCTGGTTACTCGCCAGCTGCAGCAGGCAGCAAATTTTGAAGATATCTGATAAAAAATGAACTTCACTCCCATAATGAGAAGGATTCCCATTGACAAACATATTTCATAAAGCAAGGACAGAGCATATCAAGGGCAGAGGAGTCAGAAAATACTTTTAGATAAAAAATAACCCCATCAGATCAGCACTCCACTCACTAGGATGGGCTGACAACAAAGGGACCCCAGGAACCTGAAGCCTGAAATGCTATTTCTGCAATTAACAGACAACACAGGGATGAGGAGGTTCCTGGTTTGTGTGTGTGTTTTGTTCTTGGCCAAAATGTTTAGAATGGAGGCTTGAAGAATTACTTTTCTTAGGAGAGGACACAAATCATTGTGACTCTGTTGACTCCTGACTGACACCAATGTTTTCACTGATAATTAAAGATATTGAATTAATGTTACAAACAAAAGAGAAACAATTATGTTTTTGTGCTCCACTACATTGTAAACATGGTTTTTCAAGGGCTCCTCCTTCAAATCCTTGGTTGTTTCCTGACAAAACCACCTAGAGCTCTGTGTGGTGAAACAGGCTGGGTTCAAACAGCCCCAAAGTCTTTGCAGCCTCGTGCCCACACCACACCAGGTGTCTCAGCACTGAGCTGGCTCTGCCACTGTGCCATGCAGCCATGGGCCTCTCTCTAACATAACTGCAGTCAGTAAGACACATGTTCTATCAACAGAAGTGGGGTGAAAAAGATAATTTTACAATATATTTTTCAGATCTTTAAGCAATTGGTAATTTTAAAAAAACCTCTTGATTTGCTCAAATAGCAAATCACCCTTGCAGTGCCATTTGCAGACACCTAACTGCTGAGTTAGTAATTCCACTCCACAATAATTCCACTCTCCTTGTTTTATTTATGAGGTTCCCATTTTGCTAATGGGAACCTCAGCAGCTCTGTCAGACTCAGAGAATCAGTGGGATTGGAAGGTATTGACTGTCCATCATGCACAACTTGTGCTTGTCCATCATGGACTTCTGCTGCTTAACATGTTCAATATTTTGGATGGCTTTCAGAACAGTTTCTATCATACTGACACTCAGATTTCTTTAACTGGGTTTCCTCATTGCACAACAGGATGATGAGGGTGCTCAATATCTCCTAGCAACAAATATTTAGTTTAGAGGCTAAAAGTGTACTCCTTTAAATCTTAAATCAAATTTAATGTAACTAACTTCCCTGAGGTGTATCACAAGCTGGCAGAAACTACACCAACTCTACATTCACCTTGATGACTTCCTCATTTGCTAAAGGCATCCCTAAAAACCACATCTACTGTAATATGTCTAATTTTGGCTCTTCAGAAAAGGTTAGGTTCTTCCTCAAAATTCACCACACCACTAAAAAATAAGGGCATTAGAAAGCTACTGATGCAATACAGGGAACAGCTGTGAGGTGAAAGGATTAGGTTATTCACAAAGAGATGGAAAATATGACTTACCTTCACAGGACTCCAGGATATGGACCACATCACCAATCTGTAGAGACAGCTGTGGTACCCCTGTGCCTTTGAAATTGTATATAGCTGGAAAATTAAAGGATGAAAACATCATTTTTCAATGCAGCCACAGAGCACAGTGAAACTGAGATCCACTCGTGGTTATTGAGCTATGGACACTGGGATCAATACACCAGGCTAGACAAACAGAACTATAATTCTATCAAGGAGCTCCATTTGTCAGCATTAAATAATCTCTTTCTTCATGAGAACAGAGAGGTGGTGAAAGGGACCAGTGCTGAAAGAAAAACCAAAGCAAAAGAACCAAGCAAAAGAACCCCCCAGAAAACTCAGCAAGAACAGGGACACCAGCTATTGATCAGCACTGCTGTGCACAGGATTTAGGAACCCTGTTTAGATGCAGGTCTTTGATAAATACACAGGCATGGTGCTGGGGAATTGTTTATCTACTGGCCCAAGGATTTGATCACACAGTTTATGGAAATTTATTGCTACACTGGAATGAAAGGTCACAGAGGTGCCTGTGAAAACTGAATTTACTGAATTCTTTCCTGGGTTTAGATGCTTTAACTTCACATGAAACTGTGTTTCATATGGAAACAGAACCAAGGTTCATAATTTTCTGTATTCTCTGTATGACTGAGAGGAACACAGGAGAAGTGGATTTTGAAAGTGTTCTAATCAGAAACTTATCTACATGTGGTTAAGAAACACCAGCATTTCAGAGAGAACTCAAGAAAATGAGCTCTTCAGCACTCATGTTCCAGGGCTACAGGATGTGGGCTCCTATGGTAACCATGCCTCTGTAGGCTTTTTTCTTCACAGGCTTGGTAAAAAAATTCTACAACAGCTTTACAGCTGGAGAGATGATTGAAGCTGCAGTCACAGAGGGAAAGTGACTGAAATACAAACAGCTGAAACCCCAGTTCAGGTGTGCAGGTGGGAACAGCTGTGAAGGTGAGCCCAGGTGTGCAGGAAAGGTGTTGGGCAGCAGAGCCCAGCAGGGCCCCCAGCCAGCCACACCCAGCAGCCAAACCTGAAGGATTTTGGATGAGGGAAAGCTGATCTATAAAGCAGAGCTTACCTTCAGCATCTCCCTGCATTTCTTTTGCTCCCCTCTCCAGGTTTCTAAAGCAGGATATTCATCTTTCCTAGTCCAACATGTATAATGATACATTTTATTTAAACATTTTACTTATTTTATTTAAATTATTAAAGTCTCAAAATAAATTGCCTTCCAGGGAAATGCCTGAAGTGGGAGTGTAGAGCTAAACAGATCCATCCTCTTCACTTTACAAGTATCCCATAAATTATGTGTCTTGTTTCTTTTGCCATCATTTTATTTGTTATCTTACTGGAACAGAAATTAGAAGGAATTTCAGATTGAGGAGGCTTACTGAACTAAGAATGAATTCTTGGGTTTTTTTGACATAAAGAAGTTCTCAGCAGCTCCTTCTCCTGAGAGAGGAGAGCAAGGCTTGGAACATTCAACATATGGGGAGGAATAAAAGAAATATAACTTTGAAGTGAGACTCTGCTGCTCAGATTCAGCCATTTATTCAAAAGAATGTTGAAAACACTTTCTCAGACCTGCCTTAGCCCTACACAAAATTGAGTTTACGTGGTACAGTACATGTGTAATTCTACTCTGACTGGTCTTTTTTCCAGAAGTGGAGGGTGGCAAACAACCCTGCAAAGTCGTTATGACACTTCAGGATAAATTTCCCTGGAGTGTTTGGGAGGTGGGGGGATGTGGGGGCATTCCCATGCTCTTATCCTATCTGCCTGAAAAGCCCATGGAGACCAAGATTGCTGTTGAACAGTAAATACTTTGGATTTGAAAATAGGCACTGCTCTACTTAGTTGTAGCTGTCTCAAAATATAGATGTAAATGACTGAGTCATTTATTTACACTGCATTTCAGCTTTGCTCTCTTCAAACTTCATTATTAGGCCTGAATGTATTGAAAGGTGCAGTAACAAACTGGCAAAGGAAGTGGCTGTATCAGCTTAGAGATTTCTAAATGAGTAAGTGGAAACTTAACAAGAGATATCTTACTGTAGAACTTGGATTGTTTGGTAGGATGAGTTTAAAAAATCCCTGTACAAAGGTTTGGGCTATAGACCTAGCTACATATTTTATGAGAAACCACATCCCAAACCACCTTGGAAAAAATGTAACAAATAACCCAACACCAGCAACTGCATCCATAGGTCTCATCTACAGCACCAGACAGATTGATCATCACACCTGCTTTTCTTTTAGTTATTAGCTGTGAAAAAGAATTTGACTATTCTATCCAGTGACTGTGTTTCCTGTTAGGTGTAAATGATGTAATTTCCCTTACAAACTGGGCAATGTGTTTGTGAGTGTCACCTCAGAGCTCACCAGACAAAAGCAGGGTTCCCTTTCCTCCCCTCTCTTTACAAGACCCTCAGGGTGTTGTGTGCACAAACACATTTCACTCATTATTCTCTCCAAAATCAGTATATGAAAACCCCAGGAGGAATTCCAGGTTTTTTGGTGGAATACTCACAATGGGTTGTTGGCTTTTTTAAAAATCAACTCTTCAGTGAGTAGAAATAAAAGCCCTTTCAGATAAAAGCCCCTTCACTCTGAAGACCTCTCCTACTACTCCCTCTCCCTGGCATCCTGCATCCCAACCATAAATACAAAATGAGTCAGCATCCTCCAGGCCCAGAGGAGACCTGCCTGAGGGTCACTCCAAATCCCAACAGCAATTAGTGACCTCAGGAGCTGCTGAAGTCATGGCAGTAAGACTGGAGGGAGAGATCTGGGGGGCAGCTGCCCTCCCCAGCCCCAGGCTGAGGTGTCCCCAGCAGCAATGGATCTGCACACAGGTGCTGCAGGAATCCCCCAGGATGGCACAGAGAATGCCCAGAAACTCCAATTTTACAGCAGTGCTCCTAAACAGGGACTTTACAGCTCACTGACAACACAGTTGGAAGATTTTTCCCCTGAATGAACAAAGAAGGAAAACCATTTCTCCAGAGCTCACCACAACCTCTGTGGTGATTTGGTGGCACACACACAGCTCAGCAAACCAACAAAATCAAACAAACAGCCCAGTGCAAACCCCTGGGATTCTCAGCTCCCTGGGAAGCAGAGCTGAAGGCCAGCACCCCACAAATGCCAGCTCAGAGTGCTGGCACAGCCAGCCTTCCAAAGTGAGCCCTGCTCCAGACCAGGTGGCTCTGAATTGTCCCTCAGGGGTGGGAGCAGTTCCCATCGTGTCCATGAAAAGTTCCCAAAGGATCCTTTTCTGCCCAGCCAAACACAACGTGCTGCAAGCACCCTCAGCACTTCTGGGGGTTTTGTGTCAGCCTCACACCCAGAGCTTGGCAAAGACATCTAAAAGAGTCCCTCTCAGCAGGACAGACTGAGGGAAATCCCTCTTTTTCCTTGAGCTCCTTCCCACCTACTGCAGCCAGAGCTGCTGGGTCTGAAACTCGTTCTCCTCACCAGATAAATATGTGAGTGCACTCCTGCACACATGGCTGTGGAGACAGAGAACAGTTCACCTGCCCTAATTTAAATTACATGCCCTCCTCAAAATAGAAAATGGCCAGCAGAAAAAAACCAAACCAAAACAAAACCCCTCATACTGTGGACCTTGTTAGGGAGTTTTCACCCACAAAACACTTCAGAAGAGTCACAATATCCCAGGGAACAGAACCCCTCAATAAGCTACATTTCCTCACTGTTAAAGCCCCCTTCTCTTGCTATTTACCTGGTTAACCTGTAAACTACTGTGAGATGGGAATGGTGAGTGAGGAAAATCCCAGAGCCTGCAACACTGAAGCCATTTCTTATCACGTGCACTCCCTGTTCTGATCTTAATAAAAATACAAGCATTACACAGTTTCATTTGAGACTCACCTTTCTGTCACAAGCCATGCTACAAGTTGTTTTCCTTGGCTACTTTTCCACTCTTATAGAGAATTGAAAAAAAATTTTCTAAGTTATTGCTGAACCAGCTCCTAATTTCACTTTACCACAAGAGAGGGACAATTTGGTATGATTCTGATGCAATAACTCATGATGTGTTCTGTATATTCAAACAATTACTAATTAATAGGCTCAGCAAGCACCCTGTTGTATTCTTCAAGTATGCAGCTCCACTTTTATGAGTAGCCAAGTACCCATAAAAGAACAGTTCTTGGTGCTCAGTTACCATTTTCTTCCCATGAGAACAGGGTGAAATTATTCAGCAAGGAGACAGATAAACCCCAGGTGAAAATATTATACAGTTCTAACAGGATTTCTTGACTTCTGGAAAGAAACCTGGAAAAAATGTGTCCCAGTATTCCAAGTTAAGGAGGCTCCCCTGAAATCTCACAGAGCAAGTGTGCCTGGATGTCCAGAGCATGGCCACAGCTCTAAGACAGGTCAGAAACTTGTCCTAAACCTCTGGGGGGGCTAGAAGCTGATTAATGTTTTGCAAATGATGCTCAAAGGGTAACTCTGCACTTCTCAGGTAATGAGAGAAAACAGCTGAATACAGATTTCCTTCCTTGTTCACCCATGGGGCCTGATGGAGGTTTTAGCTGACCTGAGCTACTTATTTTCCTTCTTAAACATGATAAACAAGGATGGATTACAAGAACCAGGAAACTCTAACATACCAAACTAGTCATCTAAAGATATTGTCTCTGACTCTTTACCTTCTCAGATAAAATTCTAGCACAGCCATTTTTCTTAGAACTCTTCATGAAGGGCAGAGTATTTAGCTGTAATTTTTCCTTTTCATGAAGGACCAGGGATAAAAATATTATTTCCCCAGCTTTTGCTGCTTCCCGAGGAACTGGGACAGTTTCTGGGGTTCAGAGGGTGCATTTCATGGAGGAAACCTGCCCTGAACAAAGCTCTGCTCCCTTACACCTCAATCTATTCAGATTTCAGAGATGTAGAATAATTTCAGTGGATTTCAACAGATGAAATCAGACAAGCAAGTCTCAGCCCTGTGTACTCAGGCTGAACATGTGCTTTTCTACACCTTCAAAGAAGCCACCCACTCCTCCCCATAATTTTGCTTCAAAAGGACAAACCTTAATTTTCAGATTCAGGAGAACGGGAGTTAATCTGATTCTTGAGTTTTGAATGCCAACATTTCACCAGTCTGTAACTTTGCTCAAATTCTGAGCAGATGGCAAAGACTTTCCATCAGGAAACTGCCACCCAAGGCCACCAGCCTGCCACGAGGATTCCATCCTGTCCTGTCCATAGGAATTACACACATTTATGCTGGGATTGCTGCTAGACTAAGAGCAGGTTTCATATGTAAAACCAGGATTGTATTTTCCTAGTACAAAGCTGAGTACCTGCTACCTGGACTACTCCATTTCTAGTTAAGTAAAGAAGAAAGGTGGGCACAGCAGACTGCAATCTACCATGAGCAAGGGATGGTGAGATCTTCCAGATCCACCCTGCAGTGTGCTCTGCTCATCCAGAGCGAGATGGGCCCAATATTCTCAAACTGAAACTCTGCTCATCAGCAGAAACTGAAGGCATCAGGCACACATCTAAAAAGAGACTTGAAAATTCAATGTGAGGTTTGTAATCAGAGACTTAAACCCAAAGATTTTCAAAAACACAGAAGACAAAATCACCCTATAGGTTCACAAAGCTTCTGGGGTGAAATATTCCAAAAGCTCATCAACTTTCAAAGAATTTATGACTCAGAAGACTCAGTTTGCCCATTTTTCTTCTTTCCCTCAGGCACAGGAGGCATGCTTACAGACTGTAAATTCAAACACCTCTTCATTTGTGACCACAGTTTTCAATAGTCCTTGTTCAGGCCTCACCATTCCATGAGTTTCATTTACCTGAAATTTGGCAACCACACTCTTTTCCTGAAAATTTCTAAGAATATAAATTTATTTAAGTTCTTGGACAGGAGAGCCAGCATTGGTGGTACATGCTTGTTTGGGTTAGTTTGATTGTTTTAATTATTCTGGGTGCATTTTTTCTCACAAGCATATATAATGAAATATGAATATATTCATATATATGAAATTTGGTTTCCAAGATAGAGCAAAATAAACTGTGAGTCAACAGTTTGGCTAAGAAAAGGAACTTCTGGGTATAAGCTAAAGGTTGTTGAATTTGTACTCATCTATTAAATTCTAGCAATTGTGCAAAAACAGAGACAGAATGCTTTAACTGAAGAAAACCTACCCTAAGCCACACGTATGCCCACTGACATTGCTATTCTAATATTGGTGGAAAGTCCATTTGGTTGTTGTTTATTTTGATTTGTGACACACTAAACCACAGACACCACTACAACTGTGATGTTTACATACAAGTAGAAGGAGTGTTAGAAGTTTCATGGAAAACCTTTCTTTAGCCCAGGACTTGGGGCCAGCAAGGGGCAGCACTCTCCCCACACTGCAGGTGCCCAGGTTGTCTCTTACACCCAGCTCTGCTCACAGGGAGAGCAGCAGGGGAGCTGCAGAAGGGAAAGGAAAGAGCAGCAGGGCTGCAGTGTCAGTTCTGCCCAGTGACCCACTCTAGAGTAAATTGTACTGTTTTGGACATGAAAACAAACATTGCTGGACTGCCATTAGTTTTTGAAAGATTCTATTTCACAAGGTGGTTTTTTACTGTACCTTTCAAATACCACAGAGACTACTACAAGTGCAAAAATTACATGCTTTCTACTATTTGTAAAATTGAAACAGAAAATTGACACCTTTTATTTTGTAATGTAAACTGCCACCAGAACAGGCTACTTCCATTTTGCAGTTCTGCTACTGCTGGACATGGACATTGAACACCACATTATTTTCTTCTTGTTAATTTCTTGGTGTTGCATTTTATTTCAGGAAGCCAGTTCGGTTTTTATTGCATATCACAAAAAACTACGGCCTGCTTAAAAAAAAAAAAAAAAAAAATCTTTTAAAAGCATTTAGAAGGTTAATAACTAGGTAGTAATATGCATCTTTCAAGTGCTTTAGCTTTGATTCTTACTTGTTTAAGGCTTTTTTAAAATAGCAATTCCATCCTTCATACAAATTAACATAATTCATGTTAAGATTACTTTCCTTCCAAAAAGCACAACTTACCAACTCAGACCCAGATTTTTTCTGTAGCACTGACCATAAGTGACAATTTTGCAGAAGCAGCTGAAGGATTCCCCTTCCTCTACATTTGTGCCCCATAACTTCAGGCTGCTGCACGTTATCCAGCACATTCATTATTCACTCTGCTTCTAACACACCGAGGTGGGAAAAGCTGCATTGCTGTCAAAGTGGAAAGCTGACTCTAGTGTACTTCATTCTGTTTGACAGATCAAAACTTGGTACAAATTTGATCCTCTCAGTTACTCCCTGCTGGCGAAGTGGCCGGTGCTAACCCATCGCACCAGAGACATCACCTGCCCACATCCTGCTCGGAAGACAGCAAGACAATGCTCCAATGGCAGCTCCCTGAGCTACTTACCCACGCCACTCTTCTCTGTCCTGTGCCACCTTGCCATGGCAGTGAATCCCAGGGGCTGCCAGGGATGGGCACCCCGAGAGCCCCTCTCTGGGGGTGCAGAGCCCAGGGGTGACCCAGGCAGGCCCCGGAAGCGCCGCAGCTCCCCGGCCCCAGGACGAGCAGGCGGCGGCGATGGCTCTGTGAGATCTGCTGCCTCTCTGAGCTTCCTTCCTCTTTTCTCAACTCTGATACCGTGCTCTGTCATGGGGGAGGGGAATCCCAGCCTGGGTGTTTCTCTTGCACCGTGGCAGCTGTGAACACAGAAGCACAAAAGGACCAAACCCACGCCAGGACTGTGTGGCACCACCCCTGGGCTTCAGGTTGGCTGCAGTGAGCATCTCTGAGCACGGCTCAGGTCAGTGCTGGACACCAGACCCACACCAGGCTGCAAAGGTTTGACTTCAGAGGATGCTACCTCTTAAAAACTCTGCTCTTCTTAAAGACTTATTGGCAATGAAAAACTGCCAAAAGCAATTTTTAGTGTATTTCCACAGGCTGCTGTGGGAGCCAGCTGGGGTGAGGACATCTTGGATGTCTTCAGGTTGGCTGCAGAGACCATCTCTGACCACAGCTTAGGTCAGTGCTGGACACCAGACCCACACCAGGCTGGAAAATTTGACTTTAGAGGATGCATCTTAAAACCTCACTCTTCTAACCTGCCCTCAAACTCGGATTTGAACTTTTCATGGCACCTCTCCAAAAAGAAACAGAGTGAAGACAAAGCCACATTTCAAACCACACCCATTCTTTTAAATTTCTAACATTTTATGTTTGGAGGAAGAAGTAGGAGATTCTTTTCTCTAAACAAAGCAGTACTTTCTTAAAGACTTATTGTCAATACCAAACTGCCAAAAGCAATTTTTAGTATATTTCCATAGGCTGCTGTGGGAGCCAGCTTGGGTGAAGACATCTTGGATGTGCAAAAGACCAAGCCAAGTCTTTTGGAACGTGGATTAAGGACAATATACTGAATTGAAGGCAGTATGTCACCTTAAAGCACAAAGTCTGTGCTTTACTCATAGTTTAGAGTTAAAAAATCTCAAATGAAATCCTTGCAAGATTTACTGTTTGATCTGCTTAATACAACAAATTCAGTTGACAGTCCTGTCCTCTGGATATTCCACTGCAGTTTAGCAATCATTGTTTTTCCAAACTGTTTAACACTGCCGTGCTACATCTATCTCCTGATTTTTGATAACCATCTCCTCTGGTTTTTGATGACATCTTATTTCTCAATTTTAACTAGCAATCACATGGAGCACAGACTGCCAGTCTCTCTCCTTGCATATGAAATTCTGATTTATATTTCTACAGGAAAATCACTTTAACCTTTACCACAGATTTGCTTCAATTGGTCTAATCTTAACCATATTAGCTTAGAAAAGGATTCAGCTCCTTACTCTCCCCTAAAATAACATTCAAAGTCATGTTATGTTTACTAAAGTCAGCTAAATTCCCAGCAGCTCCCATTATCTCCATTTACAGACAGCAAGCTTCATCTTAAAGTTCTTAATCTTTTCTGTCGCTGGAAAATCTGCTTTATATTGTTATTCTGTCAAAAGCAGATCTTGAGGCTGAATGATTTCTTTTGGTTTATTCTGGGTTGAGTAGTAACTTCCTAACCAGTGGCAATTATCTTCCTCACTCCTCCCAATCCCTGTTACACCAAATCCCTTCTTCCCATTCACTACTTGGCCTAAAGGTTGCCTTGTTTTTATTTCCTTGTTATACCTTGCTCTCCCTTACTGTGTTTCCCTGTAAAGCAACAGCCCAGAGGGAAACTGCTCCTTTCTAGCACTCATTTACAAACCTGCTTCTCCAGGGATGTCTAATATACCTAGTTAACACTATTTTCTTTTGAAAGTAAATGATCTAATATAAAGAAATTTCACCTGCAAACTGGGATCCAATTTGCAACACTGTTCTGATGGCCTGATGTGATTCTGCAGAGCACAGCACAAAGGGACTGGGCTCTGGCCAGAGCTCACATCCCCTCCTGTACCCTCTGGACTCACCCCAAAAGCCAACTCAAAGGCCAGAAGCCCCACAGGAATTGCTGCCTCCCACTGCCATCCCCTTCTCCACTCAGCTCCCAGCACTGCACAGCTGCTGGAGCTTCCTCCTGGGCAGATTTCCATGATGATGCTTTGCATCCCCTCAGCCCCTGGAACCCACTGCCACTCCATCTCACTCAGATCCCACCTTGTCTGGCTGTGTCTGAAAGATTCCTGCCTCTAACTCCTAATGAAGGATTGGGGAACCAAATCCTTCCTTAGCTGCAAGAGAAAGTGCATCAGAGCAAAGCACACACAGCAACCCCAAAATCCTGTTCTTGCAGCAGAGAACAAACCCCAGCACAGGCCTAAAGAATTAAGAAGGGCAAGAGTTTGTCTATGGAGGTTTTCATTCCAAGTTGGTTTTTTTTGGGCAGTTATTTCCACACTGATATTCCACAGAAAACTGGGCAGAGTCATCACCCTCACATACCTCACCAATTCCTCCTGAAGTCTTTTTCAGGACAGAAGGTACTCCAAGGAAAATAGAAAATTCTTGTTTCCCTGAAAGATGAAACTCTCTGTGGAGGAAGTTCACAAGAAAAACTTACCTTACCTTTTGGGGGCTGGGGACAAGCAGAAGAGAGACACTTCTTGCTTCCTTCAATACTGCTATCAGTTCCAGAAAACAAGACCTTGTAAGATGATGAGTAGCTAACCACCCATTTAGCTAAGCTAATTTCCATTATGAAGAATTTGAGCAGAACACAGAAGTTGCAGTTAACTGCCTCTAAATTCTATTCTATGCCAAGGTCTGGGAGCACAGTTGCAGAAAAGCAACTGGTGAGAGAAATCAGAACAATGTAAGAAAATGCAGCAAGAACTCTCATGCACAGTGGCTCAGGTGTGTTACAGCAAACCCAAAGCCCGGGCCCCAGACACATTCCCCCAGCTGCACCCCTGCAGGAGGATGTGCAAACACAAATCCACTGCATAAGATGGTAAAGGCTGCACACTCCAAGTGGACTGCAGCAGCACAGACTGTAAAGCAGCCCCTGAGGGTAATTAGATAATGCTAATCAGTTTCATTTGATTGTTGAACTGGCATCCCAGTTTTGTTTGTCACAGAAATTGGTTATTTCAACCTAGAAAAAAATTTAGAAATGCCACATGCCAAGTAGCTCAACATAAAGTTAACTATAACAGAAATCAACACACAATTAACATAACACATAATTAACTCTTAGTAGCCAATCTACAGCTCAGTATTGCATTTTAAACACATTATCCAATGTTAACTTACCACAGGTTTTCCTCTAAGTAGAACAGTCATGTACCTCAATTGTTTTAGGCTATTTGTGTCTCACAGTAGCAATAGTAAACAAATGTAACTTTCATCATTTGCATAAAAAAGGACTTTTCTAACATTTTGTAGCATAAAAGCCAGGATTTCTTACACGTGACATCATTTAAGTGCACATATCAAAGTCAAGAAGAGCAAGAACTATTTCATGGCTACACATTTGCTGTCAGTAATACCTCAGTAAAAGTTAACAAGAAGTTATTCTGTTTATGTAGCTTCATTAACAACAGACTGAGAAACTCAGCTACATAGCAAATGTCTTACACCAGTGAAGTGACACGATCTGATTCCATGACATGCAGATTTCTGATTATTTTGTTCAACAGAGGCAGCAGCCACTGGGCAGTGCCTAAACAGAACTGTGCAGAAATGCTCTGATAATGAGATGGAGCTGCCTGGAAAGGGAGAAGATGGGGTTGTTCAAGGTGACATTCCCACCTTTTTTGTCACTTCTGCTGTGATCAGAACTCAGTTTCTGCTGAAGTAAGTGACTGATGAGCTAAAGCCACCTACATGCACAACCAGTTAACAAAATCCCAGCACCACTTCAAGACCCGGCAGAACTGAAAACAAACCAGGTGATTGCAAGATTGCTCCCCAGTGTATTCTTTTCCATGATGGATTTTTAAAAAAGTCTTAAAGAACTTTCACCTTAATTACAGAGTCTTTTACTTAGAAACTGGCTAATCCATTCACCAGAGGGAGCTCAAACTGTAGTGTCATGACCCAAATGGAATAATCCAACTTCCATACAAATACCTAGCTTAAAAAGTCTCCTCAGAATTCTTCTTCATGAACTTGAGGAAGTTTCAGAATTCTCTCCTAAAAACATGACACACAGCACCTACATTACACATTCTTATCATTTATTGAGAGGTACTTTTTTTTTTAACAAAAAGTTCTACAAAAGACATCACCTTCATTTAAAAATGGATACATGTTTCTTCTCAAATACAATACAGGCTACATTTTATAAAGAAAGAAATAAACCTTTATTTTAATTAATAATACAAATACAAGACTCCATAGAATTTCAAACACTGACCAACAAATCACATGGAGTGATTCACATGCACTTTTGCAAATAGGTCAGCCTTAAAGTTGATAATACATTAGGAGGGAAAATATTAAGAATTCTCAATCTGGAAAGTGGAAGAAATTTAGGAGCACATCACTTAGTTGAGTTCTCCATCAGCCCTGTCTAGTCTGTCTTACCATATAAATAAAACCTCTGTTAGCCAGAACTTCTCCTCCACAACAGCCCTGTGCTTCAAAGAAAGAGCAATGAGTGTGTTTGGAGACTGCCAGGAGTGGAGAACAGGCAACACCTCAGGTCAAGTGCAGGGAGCACAAGAGGTGCCCTCAGGGAAGGCATCAGAAGTGCAGCTCTGCCAGGCAATCACACCCTCATACCAGCAGGCAGATCAATATTCAAGTTAGCAACCTGTGCACTGATGTGAGAGAGTTCACTGAGCACTCCTGCTGCAGCAGGCCCCAGTGTCCAGGCTCCCTGAGAAGTGACTCACTGCTGAGCACACTGAGTTTCAGAACTTGCCTTAGAAGATACATACAACGTGGAATATTTTTTCTTCTGTGTTTTCTTCTCTGTTGAGATTTTAGTTTCTCTCTTTTCTTCTGTAGTTTCAAATCTGGATTCAGCTGTTAACCTATAGGCAAAGCAACCATTCTAAATACATATTTAGTTAAAATAAACCAGGAATAAAATAAGAATTTCAGGCAAAATAAACAAGCCAGCTGGCAAACAAGACCATCCATATACAGAGACAGAGCAAGCACAGTTTAAGAAGAAAATGAGACTAAACCAAAGCATTTTTGTATCAGTCCTAATCACATTCCATCTCTTAAAGCTTTCCCCCCACACCTCAGCTGCTGAAATGTCTGGTAAGAAAGGTTATTGAATATGTGAAGTGGCTGAGATCAGCCTTCAGAAACAGCAGTGCCTGTGTCATGCACAGAAAGGAGATCCAGCCCCCAAAAGCACAACTCCAGGTGAAAAATCTGAGCAACACCACACAAACAGGATGAAATCAAGCTTCTTGCTTCTACACTACCAAAAACCTACCCTTAAATAATATGTACCTTTCAACCTCATCCTACACTACTATGGCCTTCAGCTTAGTGCTTGAATATCTTCAGCTGGGGGAAGATTTATTTTCAGGCTCTAAATGGTATCATTTGCCCACTGACAGGTTTTAATTCTGCTATGAATAAAACTGTCTCATTGCTGTTAAAAATATAATCTTGAAATCAAAACATCAGATTGTGCTCAGATGCCTAAATCTTGTTTTTAATTTAATGAACATGCAAACATGCCATTAGAACAATTGAGGAACAGTGATATTTTACCCAACCAAATTACCCACAGCCCATTGACTGTTACACATGATTATTTTCACAAAGACAGAAATTATGGAGAATGAAGTTCCAAATTAAACATCACTTTATATAGCAATACAAACTCTATACTCGTTTATCAGCACATACATTAAAGCAATTCTCTGGTGACCTTGTGGATTTTTAGTGGTCTCAGGAGCCCTGAGTGTGCACAGACAGCTGCTTTCAGTGATGTTTCTCCCAAAACTGCTGCTACTCAGTTGTTAGAGACTTATTTGCAATAGAGAAAGGTGCAGCTGAACATGAGGACTATGAAAAGAGCTGTAAGAAACAAATTGGGGAAATTCAGCTACAGATTCAGACTGCTGTCAAAGTATGATGGACTGCAGGCCATGTGCATGTTATTCCCTATAATCAGCACTGTCTCAACAGGCTGAAGAAAGCCAGGCTCTGTTGTGCACCTCCTCTAGATCAGGGTTTGCTCCACCATGTGCTTTGCATTAAGGCCACATCTGTAACTCTGAGGGCTGAGCACCTCCTGCCCATGGTCACCTTCACTTTGAGTTGGACAAATCCTCACGTGCTTACAGCTACAAGGAATTAATCAGGAAAGAAAGAAATGTGTTCTCAGTGGCCATCATGTGGTTTGCACTCCCCCAGCAGCTGCAGGTGGGGATGGAGAGTTTCTGTCCATGAACCTGCTCCTCTGACAGATTCCCTTCATTAGTCCCTCCCACTCTTCTGCCTTAAACAACCCCCGTCCAAGGCCACCAAAACCACTACTCTAGAGGCCAAAATTGCCAACAGAGTCCCTCTAAACAAGCAGAAAGAACTCAGCCCAGAAGAACAAATAAAAACCACATTCACTTAAGTTACAAAGCAGCACAAGTGGATTCAGACACAGTATTGCCCTTTTATGGCATTATATAATTCTCTTAGCCTGTAATGGAACAACTCTGACAACCACACTCACCCTGTGCCTCTTGGGGAGGAGATACAAGCCAGGACTGAGGGAGTGAAGCTGAGCCTGAGAAGAAGGGCTGGGGCAGTTCTCTTTCTTTCTCACTGCCCCACTGTCTTTAACAGGCAGGGAGTTAATCTTCCCCAGGTCTGGTTTGCACAGGACCTCTGCCATCTTTACCCACAAACTTTAACCATCCAATGCTCCCATTTGTCCTATGGAAGAGAGGGAGGAGCAGCTGAGGTTCACCCCAAAGCCCTCAGAGAGCACCCCTTGGAGCCCTGTCCTGGTTCATCAGGTGTCAGCACAGGAAAGCATCAGAAAGAACAGACAATGGTTAAACACTTCAAGCAAATGCTGGTGAAACTATGACATGATTCAAGCTTTGACTCTACAGTCTCCAAAACTGAGAGCTAACTGGGGCTCCTTCTACCTGTTTAAGGAAGATGAACTTGTTTCATCTGGTGGAGCTTTACTTCCCAAGGCTGAGGCTGGGCCAAAAACCCCAAAGAGTATTATTAGTGTATCCACATCTCCTGCTGAGCCAAATGGCCACAGGCAATTGGACAAAGCCCAAGTGAAGTAGATTTGGTGTATGTAATCCAACTAAAGAATTTAAGGGAGCAAATAAGCTCTTCAACATCCAAGCTCTTCTTTAGATCAAACTCAGGCAAACAACCTCAAATCCCAATGCAATATAAACTGTGCAGCAAGGGCTAGATCTGCTATTTCAGTTTAACAAGGGAAGAAAAGCATTGCCACAGAGAAATCTATCTATCTTTCTATTGACCAGTTAGTTGGCCAAACAAAAGATACCACTGCACACAACCTTTGCATTGCCAGCATTACAGTATGCATTGGGAAGTATTAATCACCACCTGAATATTTAAATCTATAGTCTCAACACTCAAATCATAACCTGATCAATGTCATCACCTAATGAGCTACTCCAGTGCTGGAGCCTTCTGGAAGGACAGAGGTGCCCTGCACACACAGGTGTTGGCTGAGATTATCCAGCTGTACCTGCTTAAACCTCCTCAGCAAGGAGGTCTCTTCATACAAGGGAGTTTGTCACCTCCACAAGCACACCCACATCACTTCTGACCACTTCCTCATTGCCTCCTGGGCTGAGATGACAAATTCAACCCCACTTTCTAGAAATTAAGTTTGCAGCCCTTTCACAGCTAAAGTGGCTCTGCTCTCCCAGAATTCACGGGCCAATGCCAGAGCTCTGCTAATTACTCCAGAAAAACTATTCCAGGCACAAAACCAATCCCCAGAGACCACAACAGCCTTTTCAGCTGCAGCATCACATTTCAGTTAACACAAGGTCAAACACTGACAATTACCCACCTTTTTTTCTTCCTCCCACAAACTCTCCCTTTTCAGGTCCCCACTCCTGATCAATTTGCCAATATTTTCTGTGCCCAAGGTTCAGCCACATCCATCACAGAACAGTCAGAGATTCTTTCAGTGTTTAGAATTACAGCTTCTCAAATATTCAGATTTCAACATGACTTCCTATTCTACAGCACATCATAGCAGATGAGGGGTAAATCAATCCTTAATGTTCGCTTAATATCATGACCAGGGGTTTTAGTAGTTCATTAACACAATCAGAAACAAACAGAACTTTCTGCCTGGATTTGCCTTTTACAGGCTCATACTACACCAAAAAAAGCTCAACAGCTTATACGAAGTTTTGTGACAGCTTAATTGTGTTTGTGGTTTTTATTTTTATAATATTTTTCATCTTTTGTTGTTGTGTTGGTTGGACTGTTCTGTTTCCCCCTCAGCTTGTAACGGCTCTGCCTTGGTTCACTCCACCCTCCTCCACACTGCCCATCATCCCTGCTCCTCCGGAATCCATGTATCCTTCCTTTGATCCCTCCCTGGTGCCCTGTCACTTGGTGCTCCCTCCCTCCCCTCTAGAAACTTCTAGCTGGAGCATCGAGTGCTTGGCTCAGGGACCAGGACCCCTCCCTTAATGTATCCCCATTGGTCAGCTCCTAATGTCAATCCTCTGTATTCCACTCCCCTCTGGTTTCCCATTCGCCCAAAGGTTGACACCTCCCCTGTTTCCCTGGATCCTTATAAGCTGATGCATCCCTGTAGGTCTGTCTCCAGCAGTGGGATTTCTCAGGGCTCACCCTTGGCTGGAGTCCACTCTCTTATTTCTGTTGGAAGTTGCCGCGAGCCTCGTCCTCCCAGGGTGCTGTCTCTGCCAGAGCGTGGAGCAGCACCCTTAGGTGCTGTCCAGGGTGGTGTGACCCAGGACAGTGCCCACTGTGAGCGATGCTGCACGCTTGCCAGGTGACAGGGAAGGGTGAGCCTTCCCCACCAACACATTTACAGCTGGCTGCTTCATTTTGTTCCTTTTTTGAACCAACAGCAATGGATACAAGATTAGAAACCTCCCTCTGAACTACAGTTTCACGTTCTTCTTCCACTTTTTCTACAGTCTTTGCTTTCCAGCATCAACTCCATAATTTCCACTTCTTACTCCCTCTCCAGTAGGTTCCCCCTTCAATTCCCATTAATTATTTCCAACAGTTTCCTGTAAGCAGATGCTATATCTTGTTTTCCCAAAGCAATATGAAGGAAGTTAAACTTTTCATATCAGGTTACATTCTGCCTGTTCCTTTATGTGTAGAGAACATTATCAAAACCCAATACTATCACTGAATTATCCCAGTCTTTCCTCTCCACTTTCATCCATATCTCACTTTCCTGATCTTCCCTCCTCTCTAACAATCCCACATTTTAACACAGCTGCTAAAACTGCTATTTCTGCCATGTTCTCTCCACAGTTTAAGAAGACTGCAGTGTTTGGCTACTTTAATTTGTTAATTACACCCATGCAACCTTGAGGAATTGATCCAAGAGCCAAAGCATCAGTCCAATTACCCTGAATGCCATTAACATTGGCTGTTTCTTCTAGCTGATATTAACAAGTTGCAAGCCCAATACCTCTGGACTAGCTTCAACTTTTTCTACCCCCAAACACTCGAGTATGCGTTTACAAAGAGTATGAAGAGAATACAAAAAGCATTAGTTGAAAAATTAGAAAATTAAAGTCAGTATTGTTTTCACCAGGATAAAAAAGCTGGAGATAATGACTGTCCTCAGTTACTTGACCATCTAGCAAAAAGTAACTTCAATTCTCAGTTCAGGGGAAAAATTTCATCTTAATGTTTCCAGCTATTGTGCATCCAGACCATGCATTTCATTTGTCTGACAACACAGACAGCTAATTTATTCTCTATTATCATGTACAATGAAAACTTGACACAATTCAGGTGAAAAATACCTAAATGATTTTTAGGCATTTAGCTAAATCTGGAAGTTGCTGGGGGCTGAAAATAGATATGAAACTGGGGCATGACTCCAGCTGCCTTGATTACCTTGAGCTGTAACACAGCTGTGTGGCACTTCTGAGGGCACCAAGAACACAAAGTTTCTGATGCTGGAGCAAACCAAGTGAGCTGTCATGCTACCTGCACACCTTAAATGTCTTCAATGAGAAAGTTATTTCAGAGACTGTTTCAAGAGTCTTTTCTATTAGCCAGTGTTTTAGTCCTTCTAAAAGGGAGTGAGAGGCTGAGCGTGGGCAGCCGGAGCTGAGGAATGACACTGCATGCAACACTGAGGAAACAGATAAAGCAGTGGAGAGCACAGTTCATGCAGCGAAAGAAAAGAGATGCAGGTCTGTGCTGAGTGCCTTGAGCAGAGACAGAAGCTGACACTGACCTGGGGACAGCTGGAGCTGAGGAATTGTTTCCACTTCTGCTACTCGAGGTAAAGGCGACATGATTCTCATCTGGAATTTTAACTCTTTTTCTTTCTCTTTCAGGTTCAACAATGTTTCGTATTGCCTGGAGAGCTGTATGCAGTGGGGATGCTTGGACAGGCTGTTTTTTGGGAGAAGCATCACTTTGCTCCAGGGTCTTGGTAGTCATCTTTTTCCCTTCCTTACTTGGCAAGTGAGTGAGAGCAGTTTCTTTCACTGGAGTATTTTTGCTGTCAAAGTATTCACAAGTTGCATTCACAGGGATTCTCTCCCTCTTCTTTTTTATTTTAGAACCTTTAAGAAATTCTAAAGGAAAAAATGGAACATAATTTTTGTACAAAAGAAAAGCTGGAGATTACTTGTCCCCCAACACATTCATAATAAAAGTAAGAATATTTCACACAATTAAAGAACTTGGAATAATTCTTAATATACAATTTATCTCCCATGAAGAATATTTCTTCATATAATTGGATCATCCCAGCAGAAGGTAGCTTGAAAAAGAGACAACATCTTTCTCCTCATCCACTCTGTCTTTTCACCAAGGCTTTAAATTAAATGCTCTGAACTGCATGTTGCTGAGGTAAGCTTCCACAAATAACATATTAAAGATAAATCCTTTGGGTGTGGACACAACTTTCCTATCTGGTTCCCCATTCATGGAATCCCAGAATGGTTTAAGTTGGAAGGGACTTGAAAGCCCATCTCATTCCCACCCCCTGCCCTGGGCAGGACACCTTCCACTGTCCCAGGCTGCTCCCAGCCCCAATGTCCAGCCTGGCCTTGGGCAGTGCCAGGGATGGGGCAGCCACAGCTGCACTGGGCACCTGAGCCAGGGCCTGCCCACCCTCACAGGGAAGTTTCATCCTAATATCTCATATAAACTTGCTCTCAGTTTAAACAGAACCCTCTTCCTCCACAGCTCCCTTGCTTTGCCCCTACTCAGGTATCAGCTGTTTGTCAGGTGGGTGTCTCTAGCCAAAATTTAATTCATAGAACCTTGAGCTGCTGAACTGTTTTCCTGTAAATGTTTTGCACCTTATTCCAAAGCTCCCATCAGCTGCCTACACCCTGAGAGATGAGGCTTCTCACCACAAAGACAATGCTGCTATTATGGGAAACACCTGTGATTTGATCCCACCCACCTGAGTCTGGTTATCTGCCTGTGCTCCATAAAGCCCCTGAACTGCCATTTTTAACTGTAAAACTGCATTCTTTGGTCTCCTCCAGTCAGTGCTCACATATTCAACTGAGGTCTTGAGCAAGGCAGGGCTTTTCTACTTCAGCTCAGCAGACTTTGCATCAGGTTATTTCAGAAAGTCAGCTATTTAAGCATTAAATTCTGGAACAAATACCAATGTCTTCCTGTCTAATGTCATTCCATTTCTAAAGGCTGAGAAAATCAGAAATTTGTATTTTCCCTGATAGAAAAGAAGTTTTTACCTTCAGGTTCATATTTCATTTTCAGCTCATCCAGCATAACCCGCAGGTTCATATTCTCACTCTGACAAGCTTGCAAATGCCTCTCATTTGTGAAGAGCTTCCTTTCAATTTCCAGGACCCTTTGGCTCTCATACAGAGCTTTCATTCTCTGCAGGGATAACTCATTTTTCAGTGTTTCAGTTTCCTGGCTGGGATGGGAGAAAAATTATAAAATCAGTCACACTTGGATTAGTTTGGTTTTTTTTTTTCTTTTAGTAAAGCAACAACTAAACACTGAACTTCACCTTAAATTGGTATTTAGACATTAGTAGGAAAAAAATCAAGCTTTTTTGTCCTATAAAACATTTTGAGTGTTACTATTTCACTTTTTACAAGAGAAATAAACATACACAGCCTAAAGACTAAGACGTTTCATAGTTTCCTTAAGAGATTAACTTTTAATTTATTCAAGGTTTAACTGCCATGTATCTAGGAGTATTAACAGCATTTCTGGAAGAAATCAATAATCATAAACACTACTTCTGCTGTTATCTTTTAAAACATAAATGAAACTACAAAAAACAACTCTCAGTCCTATAATAAAGTCAGATTGGTTCCACAGCATTAGAAAATGCAACAGGAACAAAGCCCATCTGCACATGGGTATGTGCAGTAACATACAACAGGAACAGAAAAAGGAGGATAAATACAAGTACCTCGAGCCCTGCCACAGCCAGGGCTTCAGGTTGGAATCACTTACTTTGATTTGTCAAGTTTAAGTTGCAGTAAATCTGCATAGTAATCATTTTCAGAATCGCTTCCTTTCGCTCCATTAGCGGGTCTGGACTCCTTCATATTCTCATACAAACTCTGATAAAGAACAAGTGTCAGCTTGTCAAGCAGTGACCTTTCAGAAGCACATTAGCTTAGTTCTTAGGAGACATTTTCTATGCATTTTGATGGGGAAGCCTCATCATAGAGGGATTTAAACACAGATGATAAAACTCAGCTGCTCTGAGTACTTTCTCATTTGTTACAAATGTCAAATAGCACTAAAACTGACAGCTCTCTCTCATTCACTGAAAAAAGGAAAAACAAGTGAGCTATCTCAACTCCAGAAGGTTTGCAAGCAGCACTGTAGAACAGCTTTCTTGCTTTTTACTTGAAAATACAGGGTATTTAGTTAACCCACAGGGAATTTTTCTCAGCAATTATTTCTAGGCTTCAGCAGGTGGACCCCAGAGGAATATCAGCCATGCTCATCAACAGTCAAAATCTCAAAATCTATTACATATTTCAGATGAGGAAGTTGGTTCAGAGTAAAGATGTTATAACATGTGACACTGAGGCTTTTGTTTGGTGATTTTTTTCTGAACAGGCAGTACTCAAATTTAATCCTGTCCCAGAGACCTCCCAGGCCTCTGTCACTGCCTGAAGATACTTTTGGTGGTGGTTGGAATCATTCAATTTCCCAACACTACTTTTTAAGGCCTAGAGAAAAATTAAGTACAGATCAAGCTTAAACATGACAAAACTGGTAAAACAATCAGGCTTCCTCAATTATTGCTAAAATGGGTTAAGCCTGGCTTCACACCAGGTTATTGGGTTAAATACAGAATACAGGAGGCTACCCTGGAAAGCACAGTCCTGCTGCACAAATACACCTCAGTTTGCATTCCAAAGCTATGATAAGGAAGGGCCAAACAAGTCCAGAAACATGCAATAATTAAGAAAGGCTGCAGTTTTCCACTCTGGAAACACACAAACATCAGTAGTGTGACACTGGTGTATATAGAAATCCTCATGTGTTTCTCACTTTTCAAAATACTGACAAGATGTTTGTTTTCAGGTTGCATAAGAAGCTGGAAAAAACTGCTTTACAAGGATAATTAAGCACATCAGTTCTGCTAGAAAAGAGCATGCTTCAGCTGCAAAGTTGAGACACATCAAGAAAATAAATATCCAGGAAATTCAGTAGAGCTGAGACACTAAAGGCTAAAGCTAAGCACACACAGTAGAAGTGCCAAATGACTGCACCTTCCCAGAGAAAAATTGGATGGCACAGCTCAGTGAGCTTTGACCAAGTAACTGAATTTAAATGCTAAAACTATAAATGATATGAAGGTGCTTCAAATTGGACAAAAAATTGTTTCTTCAACCCAGGTGTTGAGTGGGGTATAATTTTCTGCTTCTCTGCACTTGAGGAGAGTCTAATATTCTCCAGCTGCAAAATACAGTTCAGGTCAAATAAAGATATGAATCAGTTTTTGGATCCCTTTTTAAACCTGAGCATGGACTTCAGCTAGTTCTCATAATTCTTCTTGTTTTCATGTTTTAGCATCCAATTACAATTTTCTACTTAATTAAAAACCACATACCTTAAATTTTTCTAGCTGCCTCACTTTCATGAGCAGTTCTTCTATTTCACCATTCTTTTGCTCTAACATGGACTGTAAGCGTTCCAGCTGGTCAAATTCTGCCTGGGAGCCTTTCAGCTGCAGCAGTGTAGCCATCTGCAGCTGGAAAAAAGGAAAAAACTATTTACAGCAAGTACTGGGATTAGTGACTGAAAATCCCAGCCTTTTCACAACACTGTTTAGGTACTCTAGCCTTGTAATTCTAAACCTGAATATAAAGAGCACTGGGTGCTTGAGCTCAGTCTCCATGACACAATCCTAGCAATGATCAGCACAGACACCCCAAGGCAGAGGACAGCTGAGATCTCAGGGAGCAGTGCAGCCCTGAGGTGTCCTACTCAGCTCTGTCCTGGCTGAGGAGCACACAAACACTCTGCCAAGGACACACACAGCATTCCACACCCACACCATCAGCAGCAAGCCAGCCAGAAGCCAGTCTCAGTCCAGGCTGATTTGTCAGAGCTGAAATGCACCTTGAGAACTCACTTAGGAAAACCCACAAGCTTAAATCCCCATTTTTTTTCAGTTCTGCTTTTCAGGTATAACACCACCATGTTTGCTTTCCACAATATTAATCCAAGAATTTCAGCTTTTTCTGCTTCTCTAATGGAATACCTCCTTTGAGGCAAAAGAGCACCCTTCTGTCATTATAAAGGGGAAGTTATAAAAATCCTACATTTACAGCAATATTTCTGTTGGTGTTAATAATACTGAAGTAAAAGGGCCTTCATACATTGGACATTTAAATACATTTACATGTAATACATCAGACATTGAAACAAGAAACAGAATAAATGAAAGACTTCACAAGGTGTTAATGAAATCTGAGGCATTTTTATCTGTCTAATCAGTATGGATAAGGTAACACTGGGAGAAATCACAGGGAAAGGATCAAGTGAAAAAATGAGATTACAGAGGGAAAGCAAGAAAGCATTTACCCTATAGAATCTCTTCTGCCAGGTAAAGGGTATTGATGATTCTGTGCACAAATTAGAGCTAATGAAAGATTCAATCATCTCAGAGCTTCTACAGGATGTAAGGGAGGCAAAATTATAAACTCCAACTCACTGGCTGGCTAAAACTATCCATCCTCACAGCTCCCAAGCACAGACACCCAACCTTTTTCCCTTTTCCCTTAAAAGCCCTCCTGCTAACTGTCAGAATTGCAAATTGCAGCTGATCTACATAAAAAGGAACTTAAAGAAAGAGGAAAGGATGCTCTGGACTAGGAAAAGTACACTAGAGGTGGGAAAGCTTTCCCAGGAGTGCTGTGTACATTCTGCTCAGGAGTCAGATCCTCAGGATTTACCAGCAATTAACACAAAGTGAGATTCTTCAACTAAAGATGCAACAGCAGTTACCTCTCCTGTGGGGTAAGTAGCTTTGAGTGGAGAGATCAGCTAAACTCAGATTGAGTTTAACTGGCAGCATCTCAGTGCAGCACAACACAGAGGGGATGCTAACAGGGATTTAAGACAGCAGCTTAAGCAAAACAGCTGTCCTAACAAACTACTCATCTCCAGTACTATCAGAAAAAAAATTAGGAAGAATTCCAAATAAAAGCATTAAGTACTAGTACAGGGATACCAATTTGCCTCAATTTTTGGTACTTTTAGTGTTAGGTGTGTTTCTTACACCATTCAATCAGTATTGCGTGTGTGTGTGCTTCTTACACCATTCAATCTAGTATTGTGTGTGTGTGTGTGTGTTTCTTACACCATTCAATCTAGTATTGTGTGTGTGTGTGTGTGTTTCTTACACCATTCAATCAGTATTGTGTGTGTGTGTGTGTGTTTCTTACACCATTCAATCAGTATTGTGTGTGTGTGTGTTTCTTACACCATTCAATCAGTATTGTGTGTGTGTGTGTTTCTTACACCATTCAATCAGTATTGTGTGTGTGTGTGTTTCTTACACCATTCAATCAGTATTGTGTGTGTGTGTTTCTTACACCATTCAGTCAGTATTGTGTGGGTGTGTGTTTCTTACACCATTCAGTCAGTATTGTGTGGGTGTGTGTTTCTTACACCATTCAATCAGTATGACTGACTCAGCCCATATCACAAAGAAAATTTCCAAAGGAACTGATCCTACCCAATGACTGTCCTCATTCAAATCTTTGCTATCAGTAGGGTTTTTCTTCTCCTTTGAGACCATTGTTTAAACTGTTCTCAACTTACTCCACAAAATCTAGCTAATTCAAACCTTCAGTGCAACTCATCATAATCACCCTTGATGTTTAAGCACTCTCCTCAAACTGCATGACCAAGCAGTTGATCAAAATGAAAGGATCTACTTCAGCATTGGAAAAATCTCAAGACCAACATGAAAACAGTTGGCAGCTCTGCAGCATCCCCTGACATTATCTTATAAATCAGCTTCTGCTAACTAGTCCTCAACAATATTAACCAGCAGACTCCCATCCTATTTAACTTAAAGAGTTGTGAAAGTTATGACTTATTCTTACACCAAAAATAGAGAAAAGCAAGAAGAAAAAATATGGACAAAGACAAGAAAGCAACACAGAGGTAGAAGATCTCAAACCCTACAGTGTGATGGTGATAAAAGCCTATCTTTTTCTTTATGCTCATTCCTAACAACCACAGTTAATGTACAAATACTTGTTTCGTGTAGTACAAGGATTGGACAAGAAAAGAAAACAATTACCAAGACAAACTGAATGCTAGTTTGACTGACAGGAGTTGTGGTTTACTTTTATCCATTGAACAACTTCTGCCAAAGTGAGCAAACATGGTGCCTTCACTGGAAGGTGGATGCTGTTGGACCATAGGAGTCAAACAGCACAACATCATCTCACTTGTTTTTGCTCCCATTTCCCTCCCCCCAGACTACTGCACCATATTTTAAAGATAACAAATCCCCTGGTCTGTGCATTAAAGCAGCTCCTTATCAGACCCAAGGACACCCTGGAGTATTACAGGAATCATCCTACCTTCATTCTTTGCAATTGTTCTCTACTGAATGCATGCTGTTTTTGTAGGGACTGATATTTTACTTTCACACTGAGCAGCTGTCGTTCCATTTCTGCCCTACGGTCCTCCACCTACAGAACATTGTGAACAATTATTACTGGGAAATCACAACACTTGCTGTCACTTGGATGATGAGTTTGATCAGGACATGCTGCCTAGCAATTGGTGTTCAGTCTGCAGACACTGCTTTTCCAGCAACAAGTACTTGAAAATACAGGCTATTGTCTCAGCCCTGTGATAGAAGTGAATAGACAGTACCACTGAAACCCAGTGAAATACAGCAGATTTTTCTTTTGTTCTTTTGATATCAAAATAAAGTAACATTTAATACGCTTCAGTGTTGCTGTAGAATAGTTTGTCCACTGGCAACAGAACAAACAGTTTAAAATAATCTGAACTGTTTCCCAAGTTCACACATCCCCTGGATGCTGCCATGAAGCATAACTCTTACTCAAAAGCTAATTCCAAAACCTTCCCAAAAGCTCAAACACCTAGACATTTTCAGGAAGTGTATAAGGCAGCTTTTATCAGCACATGTTAATATTTCACATACTGTCTTCTACATTAAAGATTGATTTATCAGCTGAACACAACTTAAAATCAAGAGCTGCAGACAGAACCATCATGAACCCTCAGTGACAAGTTTTGACTTGATAGATAACTTGAAGTGATTCCATTAAATTTACTAACTCCTTATCTTCAGAGAGAGCATTAAATGGTTTTGCACATGTCAGATCAACATTGAAGTCATATTTGAGGAATAGAGCTACATGCTGGCCAGATCATCTGCAGATACTCCCATAGTTTCAATACAACATAAGGAAAAAAAAACCTGAAAATACTTCTCAGGCATCTGGTGCATAGTTGTACCTCAGCAAAGAGAGAATTTCCTTTACTTGTAGGGTCCAATGATTGTTGCACTGCATGATCCAGCTGAACCCGAAGCTCCTGATTAGCCTCATGAGCTTTCTAGATTAAAGCAAAGAGGATATTGGTCATTTAAGCATCTGATGTACTGCAGACACAAATTTAATCAGATAGCTGTAACTCTTTTTCATTTCCTATACTTTAGCAGGGATTATATTGTACTGAAGTCCTTGACTGTACATACAGTTCTAGTAACAAAGGATGTACATGAAGTTCTAGTCCTTAACTGCACATACAGTTCTTAGTTCTAGTAACTAAGAGACAAATTCATTTCATGTCACTAAAATACTTAATATTCCACTTGTTCTTCAGGAAAAGAGTACAACTAAAAGCCTTTAAAGGTAAGCTTTGATGTTTATGAATTGGATTCACGATATTCAGACCATTCTCCCAGCTGGGTTCATCAGTGACAAATGCTCTACTTCCCCGTACAAGATTCTCCAAAGCATTCAGCAGGAACTTGAAATAAAAAGGAGAATTCTGCCAGTGACCTGTGAGAAGGTCCCCAAGAGGCAGAACAGTGCCACACAGAGGCTCCCCTTTCACAGCTGCCACAAAACAAGGCCAGAGAGCTTTTACCACCAGGCAGCACCAGATGTGACCAACCACTATCCTTCTCTTCCCCCTCTATCTCACAACTCCTCAAAATTCCTCCTTCACCAACAACCTGGCAACACAGCTTGTACAATTTGGGATTATCTATCACTGTGAATAAAAAGTAAGAGAATACCTCTAATGCATTGCAGTAAAAGACAACTTCTTTTTCCCTCTCTTCTTTCTCCCCCTGCAGCCGCTCCAGCTGGTTCCGTAAGTTACTGTTCACAAGCTCTAACTGCTCCTTACTGCACTGCAGCTCATTCAGCTTTTCTTCATCACTGGCCTAAACAAACAAAAAACCATTTATAACAGCTGGAAGACAAGCAGGCCTAAGTAAACCAAAGCCATTTGTTAGTAGCAATTAGTTTTAATACAAACTATTATCTTGAAGAAGAGAGGGTATTAAAGCCTCGCTATTAAGGCTGTCATTTTTTGCTGTGCACATTGTCTGAATAAAAGTCAATCCTAACATGGCACTGTAGACAGCAACACCTAAAAATGAAATGAGAAAAAGGGCAGAATTTCATCTTCAACTAGGCTACAATGCAAATGCAGTGCTACTCACACACCTTCTGACTCTGGAGCTCAGTGAGCTCTAGCTGCAGGTTGAGCATTTCTGAAGACATGGTCTCATGGACACGCTCAGACATCATGTGCAGTTCTTCTGATTTGGCAGCAATTATTTCCTTCTGATGCTCCACTTTTTGTCTCAGTTGTTTCTCTGAGAGTCGGGTTTCATCCAGTTCTGCTTTCAGGTTCTCCAACTTAAAAAACAGTTGATAATAAATAGTATCATTTAATGGTAAATTCTTGAAAAGCACAATACTTCTGACTGTTTCAATTACAGAAAATTCTTGGAAACACAAGAGTAGCTTTTAAAAAGAAGCATTGAAATTTAATCTAATTCAAAAGTGACTACACTGATATTTTTTAAAAACTAACCGAACAAGCTACTATACATTGTAACTATTTATTATTTCTTTTGGTAGTTAAGAGTGCACTTATAAGTTAAGAAAACAGTATCTAAAATGGTATTAAAAACTTTTTAGCTATGTATTAGTTACCACACCTTGTTTTTAAGGTCACTGATTTCTTGTCCATAGGCTCTGTCAAGCTGTTCTTTCTGTTTATCCAGTTGCACATTTTGCTGTTGCTTAAGGGACTCACACTCAAAATTCAAGCTTTCCAGCATTCGATTCTTGAGTTCAATTTCTCTCTGAAGTGTGTATTTCTCTTGTTCAAATTTCTGAAAGAAATGACACACTAATAAATCTAGATGTAATTGTACACTGTTCCCTAAGCATTTATGAAAAAGCACAGGCTCAGAACCAAGATGCTTGTAGCTCATTTAGTCTTTTGTTGGGAGTGCCAGTTAGAGAGTTGTAATATCCATGTTTAAAAAAAAAACCTACTCTAACGTGTTATGATTTATAAATGCTGTGTTTATAATTTGATTGTGAAATATTCTCTTCTTCATGGAAACTCTGTATTTCTTTGCACCCAACATGAAAGGTGTGGGTATCTTTTCTGCAAGTGTCATAAACTTAGCCAGAGTTTATATGCTCCTTCTACAACTACAGAACCCAATTATGTCAAAAATTACTACAGTCCCTCAAGCAGAACAGCTGAGTTCAATAGTTTTTTTAAGACAGCTAAATTGTCTGTTTCATAATAAATCCCATCAACTCTTCCAGACTGAAGAATCATTTTTTAAACAGCTTCCATCCATGCTTGATTGCATGTTTGCTAATTACAAAGGGCGGCTTCATTTTACTCTTCCATTCAGCCAGCAATTAAGGAAAAGAAAAAGAGAATCTTGAAAGCAAAAAAGGTAACAAGGAAGCCAAATTAATCTAAACATGCAGACTTTTTTCTTTTCAAAATAATGTAACTCTTGAGACACAAAACAGAATTAAATAAAAAAAACTGAAAGCTGTCAGGTATCAAAGTGACCTCTGTGGCCTAGACACAGCTTATCAAGGACAGGCTCAGCTCTCAAATACCCAGGGCAGGAGCTTTAACACAAAGATAAAAACTGGCCACAGGACAGGTTCCCACAGTTCCTACCCTCCAGCCCTGCAATCTGAGTTACCAGCCAGGCTCAGAAGGTGGCTCCAGCCTCTCACACAGGATCACAAGCTATGGGAGCAGCTTGACAGCTCAGTACCTGCCCTCTGTGCAGGTCAGCAGGTACTGATGATCCTGCCCAGGCTTCCTTGGAACCTGTGCCTTCAGCTGCCTCTCACACAAAGCTCACTAATGGTGAACTGACCAGAATGAAAAATTCTGTCCATTCAGAACAGCAGGGTGCTACAACCCTGCAGCTGCTACAAAACAAACCTTTCAGCTCTATCCCAGGAGAAAGGATGGATGCACAACCAGAAAGAGACTAACTGAAGATAAATAATTTATCTGAAACATGAGCTGGCTGAACACAAAGATGACCATTAAAGCCTTCATGAAAAGTGGAAGAGATTTTCCCAACTGAAATTTTCTCTACTAAAAAGAAAACTGGTCAGCTAAATAATACCTCAATAACTCAGCACTATACTCCTTCTTCTGAGCTGCAAAAACATGTGCTAAGAAGTTCAGAACCCCATGGCATTTGTAAAATTTGAAAACTTCACTAGAGAAGGAATCAATTTTACAGTCTTGCTGCTAGCATTCTTTGCACAGCTTTTAAGTGATATAAAGCTGACTGGGAGAGCATACATAAATGGATTGCTAAACAGAGGAAAAACATGCTCTGAAGCAAATTTACTTTAGCATTTAGCACTCATTTTACATTAAAGGCAATTAGTCCTACATGATACTGAACACTTGATGCATAATTAGCTATGAAACCCTCTCCCAGTTAGATACAATTATGCTCAATGTCTTATAGCTGAGAAAAAAAGCCCTCTCTACAACTACTCAGAGGTTTATTAAAATTAATCTAGATGCTAGAAGGCATGTAAAACACCTGTGCCTTTCAGAAAACAGTTAAAATAAAACAAAGTTCTGGTTTTGAACTTTGAGAAGAAAAGGCAGTCATCACCTCAGTTTTCTCAGTCAGTTCACAGCGTGTTTGATCCAGCTGATTCTGAACCTCACTTTGGGACTCCAGTAAATGCAAACCATATTGTGCTGCCTTTCTCCGCTCGTTCTCTGCTTCCTTGAGTTGCTGTTTAAGACTTAAAATGGTCTCTGCCTCCATTTTTCTTTTTTTATTCAACACTGCAAAGAAAAACAATAGTTAAAAATATATTGCAGTAAATACATTTTACAGATAAGAGTAGTTATCTGAAAGAAGTAATTGGATTTCCTTTCTTAACCAGGATAGAACCATATATTTTTGCAATACAAGACAAAAAAGAGCCCACAAGCAGACCTGTGAACAGTAAAATAACAGTTATTTCTTCATAAACTTGGTTACTGCCTTATTTTGGATTATATCTAACAGGCAGCAAGAGCACTCCTGTGCACCCAGCCTGATTTCTCTATACAGCACAACCAGAGTTAATTTGGGATCGAGCTCTCTTGCCAAGTACAAGACAATTAAATAACCTTAGAAAAACCCTGCTATGCACTTGGCTGCCACTATTTTCTCTGTATTATAACCAAGCCCCACTAAGTCCAGCACTTCTTGTGTACACAAATAACACTTAAGACTGGCGTAGGCAGCTGCCTTAGCAGGACAGTGCACTCCTAATAACATTATGTGGGATAGAGAAACAGAAAAGGTAAGGAAGAGAAGAGTCAAAAATAGAAGCCCTGTTAAAATATATGGAGTTGAACATAGGGCTTGGCATTTATTTAAGTGCTTAATGCTTGCAAAATTTAGTTTACTTCTTGGTAAATAATCATCTCCTTGT
Organism: Haemorhous mexicanus; assembly: GCF_027477595.1. Lineage (NCBI taxonomy): Eukaryota > Metazoa > Chordata > Aves > Passeriformes > Fringillidae > Haemorhous > Haemorhous mexicanus. Next base: position 14,768,050 of record NC_082355.1, on the reverse strand, counting down.
CACATTTCAGAAAATTCATCCTTTTCTAACTGTAGAGTATAATGGAAGACAGAAGGTGAATTTTGCAAAAATGTTAGTCAAAATAACACACCAAATATTTAAAAAAATAAAAATCAAGTCAAATTAACACCATTATCTTGTATGACTGCTTGCTCCCAAATCTGCTAAATCAGCCTGCTGCAAAAAAAATCCTATTAAGACAGAAAATGCTAAGTAACTTGGGCTTCTGAACAACATATGCCAAGAGGAGGAAAAAACAGAGGGAGACAAAAAAATCTTGGCAATTGATTTTTCAAAGCCAGGGCCCATAACTTCTACATAATTTCAGAATAAGTCATATAATTTTGTCTTGAAGACCTCTGATTCTTGCTTTTTGTTCTCACAGAAGCAATTTATTTGTTGCCATTTCTTACTAGCACAAACATAATTCTTCTGAATGTTGTAATAGCCATCCTTCACTTCTTTTTTTTGCTAACTTTTATTCAACATGAATAACTCCCAGTGCAGTAACACAGCTTCTCCTAATAGAAAAGAATTTCATTAACATGCAGAAGTAATTGTGCCCATACTGTGCCAATTCCTTTCCAAGGCACGAGATGGAAATGATCACATTCTGAATTTTGCATTTTCTCCTCACCTGTTGCTATCCAGGTTTAACACATACAAAGAGACTTTATCCAGCCAGGCTTTGAATCCTCAGCTCTCACCTCGAACCACTGCAATGCTTGAAATACTAGTTTTGCACTCACACTAAAATAAGCCAGTGAAACCCAGGAATTTTGCATACCAATAATTGAGACTCATCAGCATGATACTAACACAGGGACACCCCATAAAAATTAATAATGAAGTGCTTAAGGCAAGGTGCAGCAATACAAGAACATAGGCAACAACTTCTGGCATGTATTTCCACTAGTAAAGAGGATGAATGAATCATTGTTCACTTACATAAACAGAACTTTAAAAATAACTTTATTTTCTGATCAGACAATAGCATAGAGGCAACACAGCCATTTGGCAGCTCCTAGTTTACTAACTTAAATGAATAACATGTTTAACTCACCTCCAGAAGCCCATTGAATAGCTCTTGACTTTATTCTTCCACTCTACCTTAAAAAAAAAAAAAAAAAAAAAGAAAGTAACAGTTGTCTCGGCTGGATGAGTCTGAGCTGCCAGCACAGCCCTTCAGAGCAGTCCCTTTCAGAACAGGCTTAACCCTGCTGGCTGCCGCATGAACATGCAGATCACAAGCTAAGCCCCCACATAAATGCAAATCTTATTCAAATCTCAGTCAGGCAGCTGTCAGACAGTTTAGAAACAGTCAGATCAGGCAATGCTGCCAAAGCATGGATGCTCTGCAATTTGGCCAGGGTCATCTTCTTCTGGTACATCTATAATTTTTAGGGTTTTTTGGGGGGGGAATTTTTGTCCCACTCACTCCTACTTCTTCTCTTTTTCCAGTTCCACATACAAGAACTTTGAGCTCCTAATAAATTATTTATTAGACAACAGAAAAAAGTGGTTTCTTTCCTTAACTTTACAGTTGAAGTATGAAGGAAAAGAGACATAGCTTTCCTATTCACACATTCCTGCTGACTATTAGGAAAAATAACAAGTAAGCCTTTTGGAGCACAGCCAAGCTCAATTTTTCCTTGTCAATTCTGGATGAATCAAACAAGTCTAGGTAGTTTTTTTTCAAGAAACTGTACACTGAAATAATTACCAGCAATTTAATATTATACATGAGGCTAAGTAAATTACGCTGAAAATAACGTTTTAAGACCAACTGAGTGGGGAGCAAGGTGAGTAGGCAGGAGGGAGGAAATAATAGACATCAGTCTTCTTTATTCTACTGAGTTACTCCTGGCTAAATATCTTCAAACATTTAATGAGAGATTCTATGCTGAGAGCTGCACACCTCGATTATTCAACCATTCAAAGTCTCCTTAAAAAGTAAAAAGGTAGGAGATAAAAGGCAGTCTGTGGGCAGGCCAGCTTTCTTCTCCCACTCTAGCACAATTCTCTGTTAAACTCCTGTTCCCCAGGGCCACACGGAACAGCTGGCTGTACTGTGATTCTGTAAGAGCTGACTGTGTGCTCCTGATCACAAAAGAGCACAGGTGCTTCTGGCAGAATCAGAGCAATCTCCAGGGTGGTTTTCTCCCTCAGTATTCCCAGGCATTCCCAGCACTGCAGCCAGTTACTTACACAAGGCCGTATCTGCACCTACCCCGCTGCACTCAGACTGAAAGCTTTCCGGAGCTGATCACCTTCCACACACGGGCTCTCGGGAGGGCCGGTACTACAGAGAACAACAAATATCACACTACAGCCTCATCGTTCGGCCAGCACAGAGCTGGCTCTGGCAGCGCTGTGTGTCACCAGCGCCATGTCCCCGCTGTTCCCTCCTGCCGGCCCCCAGCCGCTGCACACCGGGTCCGACCCCTACACCCGGTACGGCCCGAACGGGCTCGCCTCACTCCTCCGCGGGACGTGGGGCAGCCAACGGCCCCACCGGCTGCAGGGAGCAGCGTCCGGCACTGCAGCAGCCCCACAAAGAGCAAACCCCGCTGCTCGGCCCCGCCGCCCGCCCTTGCTCGCTGCCCTCACCCCGCACCCGCCGTTGCTGCCGTTCAAACCGGGCTCCGCGGCACCGCCCAAGTCTCGCGAGATCCGCCCCGCCCGCTCCCGCCCCGCCTCCCGCGCAGGGCGGCCGTGAGGGGCCCCGTGAGGGCGGCGCGTGCTGCGGCTGCCGGGGCTCTCCCGGCGACTCTGCCTCAGCGCTGCCGCAGGGTCGTGCCCGCCCCGGGTATTGGTGTTAAATACCGCGCCACAGCGTTGTCCCAAAGCGGGAGCCAATTCACACACCGAGGAGAGCGATTTTTGTGTCTTATTTCATCCTCTTTGCCCGAAGCAGGGAGCTGGGTGGTGACACGCCAAAGGCTGGCTCACCGACCAGCAGAACTGTGCGCTATTTATGCATTTCAGCAAAGGCACCAGCACTCACTGGTTATGAATTCCATAACTTTTCTATTCGTGAGTGCTCCACCAGCTCTTTGCTGTCACGCCTGTGGTTCCTCATGGCGATCCTCAGCTCCGCTCCTGAGGGGACGGATGGCCGCTCCTGAGGGGACGGATGGCCGCTCCTGAGGGGACGGATGGCCGCTCCTGAGGGGATGATGGCCGCTCCTGAGGGGATGGATGGCCGCTCCTGCCTGCCCAGCCGATCCTGTCCCTCACTCCTGTGCAGCTTTGCCGTCCGAGCTGCACGGCAGGTTAAGGGCTTGTGGAACAGCTGTCAATAACCTTCTGTTTTTCTCTAGCTTGCTGTAGTTTCTACTCATCCTCACTTCCGTACCAAGGAGGATTTTATAGTGCTGAACTGTCCACTAGTCAGTGAAGATCTGAGTGATATACACAAAGACCAAAATCCATCAGCAGGAGTGTTTCACCATGGCTGTTTGGGAACCCAAGCACAGATGTCTACATTTTTGTTGTGTAGTGATTTTGGGGTTTTTTTAACCCCAGAAGAAAACATTAGTAATTTCTATCTTCCAAGCAGTGATTAAATTTTTAATCTATTCTGCAAGATTAATATATTTTTTACTTATTATTCTACTTGATGTGACATCCCTAACCAAAGCCACTGCACGTAAACGTGTGATAGCAAATTCTGTCTTTAGTGAAACACCAAGTAATGCAAGGTTAAATTCAAGCAACAGGCTATAAGTAGGGGCAAGGATAAGAATCCTATTTGGAGCTACTGGAACAGAAATAGATGTCCTAAGAAAAAAGGGGCTTGGAAAATAAGCAGAGTCTAAAATGTGACAGAGGGAGCCAATAAAACACTACTACTATCAAAATTATGCTACTTCTACTTTGCTAGCAAAGTGGGAGTGTAGCTTTTATCAATAGAAACTGGATTAAAAATGAAATACAGAATGGTCTGGACAGACAAGAATACCAAGTTGATTAAAACAGGGACAGGAAACGAGAGAATCCTGTTCTAATCCTGATTCTGCTTCGTTCTCTGTGTGATTAACCACTCCAAATACCCACAGCTAAACCCCCTTGTTTTAAAATAACAGTAAGAGTGACTTAATTAAAAACTCCATATAACTCCACTGACATGCAATGAGTATATCTTGGAAAAAATAAAATACTTTATAAATTCTAAGTATTAACATGGTTACTCCACCCTCGTAGCCTGCTAAATTCTAAGGTTTAAAATAGAATAATTCTAAGATTTAAAATGCCCCCTCTTTGGTTCCACAGGCATCTATGATAGCTGATGTTTAATACATGAAATATTTCAGCAAACTCCATAATAATTTTCTCAGCTTAGAATTTCCATTTATGCTTTAAAGCAGAGTTAGGAGCTTAGATGCCAACTAACTAATTAATTATTTAAATAACACATTATCCCCAGACCTGTTCTCTTCCCCTTGCTGAAATGGCCATCACAAGGACAGTTTCACAGACCATACCTACAACTTGTGAATAGAGAATCCAGGCAGGGCTTGCTAACAAGCTATCTGTCAGGTGGAGTGAGCATCTTGCCACAGTGCTGCGGGAGTATTCCCTGGTGTTACAGTGTCTAATTCTGACATACACCAGCATTCCTTGGCTTTGAAGCTGGAGTTCACTTTAACAGCCTGTAAGAACATGGAATGACAAGGTCATTATGTCCAGTGCTTGTGGTAAATATGGCTTTATGGAAACAAATGCTTTAGTCCTACTTACCCACGACAGGACTGTCACTTTTTGTGTTTCTTTTCAGCTTAGGTTATATTTTAGTCCCTAGCTTGCTACTGTAACCATAAATTTACTGTTAGGAACTTTTCCCCTGCATCCAACCCCAACAACAACCACTGCCCTTGAGGGATTCTACAAATCCAGTAGCTGCTGAAGCATAGATGTTTTTTAAGTTTGGAGTCTGTATACTTTTGTTTATTGACATTTTGTATCAGCACCCTTAATTAACCCTGTGCGCTGCTGACCCTGTATAAAATGGAAATCCATGGTTTGTGATCTTCTCTACCAGCAGGCAAGGATTCCACATAAGTAAGGGATTAATTGCAGCGAGTAAATGTGTTGGTAGGTTATTTTTTCTTCTGAGGAGGAGGTTTGTTGCTTTTACCTGCATAAAAACCGGTGACTTAAAAAAGCACTCTTGGTCTTTCCCTACTAATTGCTCCGGGTAACCCATGAGCTGACAAATGTTTTACTAACTGTGCCTGAGATGCCAAATGCCCCACGGAGTCTGGTGAGAAGTGCTGATTATTACCCCTCACTTTGGCACAGCTGACCCACAATAAAAACTTACTGGAGCATTAGAGTGTGGTTTATTTGTTTGTTTGTTTTTACATGTTCTTGCTCTTCATTATTTCAGAACACTTAAAGTTACACAACTTAAAGCCAGATTATTTACTAGTGCAGCTTCGTAAAAACCCAGGTTCAACTCTATCCAGATTTTTCAGCAGGTGAATATGAAAATGTTCTGGGGTTTTTTTTGAGACAGGACACTTTCACCTTCCATTAAACAGAAGCCAGAATATTAATATGTTCTAATTAATTACCGTGAATACCAATTACCAGCAGTAATACCAATACCTGATTTGTTCTGTAAGGAACTCGAGTAGCTCAGTAATTACAGCAACAGATTGAGGGCCAGTGACTTTTTAATCCTCTCTAAACTATTAGACACTGACCTCATCCACATCACTCCATCTCACTATTTCAGTCATCTTAGCAAAACACATCTTTACTTGGCATTTTTCTCACCAGTCTGACCTTAAATAGCCTTCCAGGGCCACATGTGATCACTGCAGAATCTATCAAGTGGGTGTGAGAGTTACAAAAACAAACTCTCAGCTTGGTGACTCCCTCATGAAACCTTTTCATCACTTTTATTTAGATTGGTCACGTTTTTACTGCTTGTTTGAATGGGACAGGAGCCTCAGAATGAGCTTCCTGGATTTATGTAATTGAGGAACCCAGTTATGAAAATATACTTTCTTCAGTGTGCAATATATTCTTAAAAGAAAGGGTAAAATTTGATGCATCTTTAATATTTTCCAAATACCCAGGGTTAAAGTCACAATTGCCAGATGTTGCTCAAAACAACAAAATAACAACACAAGTTTTATGATAACCTCAGGGAGTTGATTTTTTGGTTGGTTCATATCTGGTAACTCAAGCAATCAGTCAATCCCAGAACAAGGTTACCAAAGCCACATGCAATAGAACCCGGGGCACTGGGTGACTCAAAGTTATTTTAACTTTTCTTTTAGCAGTGTCTCAGCCACTTGAACTTCCCACCCAGCATAAATGCAGATATCCAATATTACCACAGCCATGGGTCAGAACCCACACTCCTTTTTTCCTTATATTTTGAGTTTACTTGACACAAGTTCACATTCAATTTGTTACACTGATGTATAGCTAATTCAGTGTTTAAATGCTGCTCTCCTCTGGCAGCAGCATCAAATTAATACTTAAACCCCACATTTTGTGATATAAAAATATTCATATAGGTACCATCATCAACACTTCTCATTGCACAACCATGAACCAACCCAAAAAACTACCATTCTCTGAAATGCCTTATAAATTGCTGCAGTTTACGTATGGGTTTTTTACATTCCATCCCCATGTTCTGGGATTTACTGATCACTTGAGTTACCAGATATGAACCAACAAAAAAATCAACTCCCTGAGGCTATCATAAAACTTGCATTGTTATTTTATTTTTAGCAACATCTTGCAATTGTGACTTGAACCCTTGGTATTTGGAAAGTATTAAAGATGCATCAAATTCTAACCTCCTTGAGGTTATCATAAAACTTGCATTGTTATTTTATATTTTTCAGTCAGTGACACACCCGGAGTTCCCTTTGCCGAAGGTTTTTATTCCAGGTTTCAGTTCCCGGCAATGCCGAGGCGGTGCCGGGCTCTGCGGTCTCCAGCGCCACCTGGCGGCCGTCCCGCGCTATTGCGGCTTCCGCTTCCCGGCCCGGGAGCCGAGCGCGAGGAATCCAAGGCAGCAAATATTAACGGGAAAAATTCTCTCATCAACTTAATACAGTTCCTTTGGAGCAAAGATATTGCTGAAATTAATTTTCATCGCTGCATTTTCCCCCTGTCCCTTCCCGCTAAATAGCTGGACAAAGGAATTGTCTTGAATTTTAATTGAAATAAATTTCATCCAGACCATCATTCAGGACGGTAACTTTACAGCTACATTCTGGATGATAACTTTAGCACAGCTGCTGTGAATTTCTAATCAAATTGAGTCAAAAAGGTTAATCAGCTTTGCCAGCTGAAGGTCATTAGCTATTTCACCATCAATAGCTTTCACCTGGAGCTCCTTTCAGGCCTGCTGTCCCCCAGAAAGGTGATTGCTTAGGTGTGCTGTGTTGGTGACTCTGAAATGTAAGGTAATTTTTTTCTTTTTTTAATCTCTCTTTTGTTAAAACATGTAGGGTTTATTTGCCTGAAATGTTTTAAGCTCTATCTCTTTTCTTGGTTTAGTTTTTCTTAAGCAATATTTTGAAATATGGGTTGGTATGACTGTGGTGGAGTTCTTGTAGACCTCTGTTCTATTGATTTTTGTTAGCTATTTTGTAGCTTTGAAAATGCCAATTATATTTACATATATATATATATATATATATATATATATTTATTTATTTATTTAATGCTTACAATGATAAGGAAGAGTTCCAAACAGAAAGGAAAAGTGAAATGTATTAAGTTAAGAGCTGTAGTTGCAAAAATATTTAATGGCTTAATAAGTGTATTTTATTTTGAGGTCAGCTTTTACTAGGAAATGGTGTTTTGAAATGTTCAAGCTAGGATTTTTATAAGTTATCTGTGTCGAATGTTACTATAACACTGGTTTTATTCAAAATAGGGAGCACTTTCATACCTTAATTTAGATTCTCTAGAAACAGTCTTCTATAGAAATACATGAAAAACCATCAGCTATGTTTTCACTGGTTGAGATCTGTTGCTCTACAGAAACTAAAAGATTAAACAGTAGAATGCTTAGCAGCTAGTGTGTTTTTGATGTATTATTCTGTTGTTGAGTGTATTTATCATAAGTTGTGATAAGAGAGTAATGAATTGAATTGCAGTAGTTTAGGTTTGTCCCTGTTCCAGACTTTCCATTTTTAAGACTGCTTTAAACAATGCTTTTTTTGTTTTATCAAAACTCTTGATTTTAAAATTTCACCCCAAACCCTGTCCTACTCTATTCTCCTTAAAGGGTGAACCCAAACTCTTTATTTAGCAAAACCTGGGTAATGATTTCTCATTCTTGAGGGAGCTTGGCTGGTCCTGTTTGGGGCTAAGCAGTTTTGTTCTGGCTGTAGAGCTGTATAATGTGTTGTGAGACCACCTAAACCAGGTAGAACTTGCTGCTTTAGAAGCTAACTAAATTACCAGTATCTGCTATCTGGTTCTATAAAGAAGCAGGAGATGGAGAGTTTGATGGCTTTCGGGGCATTTTCAGGCTTGTAGGTACCAGTTTTATCTTCAGCTGCCTCTTTACCCACAGCACTGGCCAGTCTCATTCTGGGATGCTGGGCTAAATTGACCTGACCTGTTAAGTTTCACCACAAAGCAGATAGCTTTTTCCAAAGCTTCTGGAAAATGTTTGTTATAAACCAAACAACACCCAGCCTTTTTGTGGTAGTTTGGATATTTTTTCCCTTAGTGTAATTGTTTTCCCCTTATACTTACTTTTGAATGCAAAATGAAAAATAAAAGCAATGAAGTGAACATGATTGAATAAAATGGGGCAATTTGGAGAGATGAAACAGAAGGGTCTAATCACTTAAATATGTTCCTTGTTCTCTCTATTTGCTTAGCATGGTAAAATATTCTGACATTGAGAATCCCAGATTCATTTTCTGTGTAATTATACTAATTAATAGCTTTACTGGCAGATCAACAGCTTAGAGCCTAGTTTTAATTCTAAACACAATTGGCTTTTATTTCATTGTGAAATATTAATGCTGTATCTCAAAATATAAAGCTATTTCATCTCAAATGCAAGATCCCACCAAATGCCTCAGTGAAGATGGCCTGGAACCATATTTACTGCTTTCTGTCTATGATTTTGGTACTTAATAATAGAATTGATCTGTTTCCACAGACAAATTGTGCTATTGAGTGGTCTAAAATATGTGCTCCAAAAAGCTTCCCAGTCAGGGAACTCGCTGTGGCATTTGGTGAGAAGCAGTGTGTCAAACTCTGCAAAGTCTTGCTTTAGCCAAACTCAGCCTGGATAATCTACTCAAACTTTGGTGGGTTCACCTGAAGTTTTTAGGTTTAAAAGTACTTCTTGAGCAAACTTATCACTCTATACCAATCCTGCTAAAGTAGCAAGCTGCACACATTCTTGTTTAAGTCTTAACTTGGACAATGTTTGTTAAAAAATGCCAGTGTGAGTTTGAGTACATTCTCACAGAAAATCTCAGTAGCGATGGCTAGTAGATGTTTCCTTAAATTAAGGAGAAATGTGAATGGTTCTGAGCACTAAAACACCCTTCTTAAAATATAGCTTCTAAGGATTGGCTCAGAATTAGGAGAGCAGCAAAATAACCACACTGTTCAGCACTCAGGGCCAATTTTTGGTGGACTGAGTCTGCCCCATCATAGAATGGCTTAGGATAAAATGCTGGGGTGCTGCTTTCTGCCAATTAGTTCAGTGTGAAGGGAAGCAGCTCTTGTTAGATTCTCACTGATGATGAGTAAGGTGAGAGAATAGTTCAAGCCTAAATGGGTGTAATAGAAAAATGAAGTGAGAATGTAGGGGTTTACCTGGGTTCTCCCATATTCTTTATAAACTATGGTGTACTCTGGGTAGCTGGGCAATAATACTATCAAAAGGTTAATTTCCACTCTATTTCCTTATGGTTTTATAGCTTTTAGCATATTTGCTTCTTGCTTTTGTTAGATTTTTATCTTGGCTAATACTAAATTAAAAACCCCTGCATACTTGTGTTTTGAAGCTATTTGTTGAACTTCTTAGTAGCCTTGGCAACCCCTAAATGTGGTAATGGTCCTGTGACAGGCACTGCAGCCTTTGTCACATGGTCAAAACAGCACTGAAGGTGCCTTTTCAAGGGTAGCTAAGCAGCACAGTGAAAAGCTTTTGGCTATTTGATCTTTAGCAGCAATATTCCCATACTGAATATGCATCTAAACCCTGAACTACAAATTAGGATACTTATGCATGTCTTCATTAAATAACTGTTTATTCATGATCACAACAATGAGAACAGTGGTAACTTCTGTTAGGCATTTGAGGTCGAATGCTCTTTATATTTTAATTGTTAACAGATTTTTTCACACTGATTATATCAAAGAGTAGTAATATTAAAATTACAGTAAGCCTCTTCTTTTCCTGTGGTATGCAGAATGCCTTTGTAGTCTTGGGATCTGGTTTAAATTGTGTGTGCTGATTTGAGCAGCTGGGATCTGGCTTTTGTTTAAATTATCATGTTTAGATGAGTAATAGGACTTCAGAAATCCTTCTGAAAATGGCAATTTTAAAACACATTGCTGATTTATGTAATGAACCATGGGATGACACTGTCTCTATCCAAGTGAAAAGGTCAGATTTTCTTTGATACTGTGATAAATGCTGGCAATTACTGATCTTGACTTCTCATAGACATGGCTTCTATTCAAAGGGGTTGTGAAGAAGGCTTATGGATTAAGGTTAACAACAGCAGGCAAGGTATTTTGACTGGTGAAACAGGAGAGACCTGTTCTATGATCTGATGTGTCCAATGCAGGGAACTCGTTAGGAAATGAGGGAGTAAGAGAGAGAGAGGGATGGATTCCTACAGGAAGGCTGCCTGCTCAGCTGGGCCTTGCCTGTCCCCATTTCTTCTGAGTAATCTAAAATTAGAATGCAAGTTCCACTGGACTTCAGTGTCTCATCACAACTTTTTATTTTATCATTAGCATGGATTTTTATATCAGCTGATTGTGAGGTTTGCATTCATGATGTTTAGTTACAGTCGTAGTCCCTTCTAATACCTTGGTGTTCGTTGTATTTGGGGAATTATTTAGATAAGGTGGTTTTATAACAGGTGTGTGCTTTGCCTTTAGACTTGAATTTATTGTATTTTATTATTCAGGGTTGAGTGCTCTGCCTGTGTAGTTCTGTGCTACACAGTTTTAAGTAACTTCAGAGGGAAATTCTTCTAATAAAGTTTTTCATGGAGAGACCACTAATGTGAATTTCTTTTCAAAAAGATGTGTCAGAAAATCCTGTTAACTCATACAAAAGAATTGCCTGCTGAAGTCTTACTGCAGTTTAAATGCTGCTGAAGTCATGAAGAAAGCATTGAATGTGCCATTTTTTGCTGCACAGTGCATTATCTGTCCAAGATGGTGACACAGGTGTGCTTTCCCCAGATAACTGAAGTTCAGTGTGCCTTGGACCTCGAGTTGTCCTCATGCTGTGAAAATCTTTTCCCTCTCTGCTATAAAAATATAGCAGGGTGGATCAGAACTGGTACTGTTTCTTTTCTTGCATCAATTCAATTGTATATTTAATTTCTCAGTCACCTTTCAGTAGTGCTGCAACTGAAGGGCTTGGCCATTGTGTTGGCTCTTTCCTGTTCCTGCCTGGTTGCCAAATTAACAATTCTAGTGAGAGATTTCTGTAGCTCCTCAGTGACTTAATTGAATTTACCACTAACCATGATTTGCTTTAATCATGACACAGGGTAACTGTGTAACTGGAACAATTCCTTGCTGATTGAATGACTAATTATGAAGATAATGTTTTATTTTTCTGTATCACATCTTTACTTCACTGCTGTATCATTTTCACAAGTCATTTAATCAGGTCTAAATCATAGTACAGGGCAGGTAGTATTTTTTCACAGTAAATGATTATATATCACATAAAGTTATTAGAAATTTTTCCCTTGGATTTTATAGTCTAATGATGTTTTAAGTGAATTCAGGCTTCAGCAGTAGCAGCAGAGGTTTTGAGAGTTGTGATGTGTAAATATTTTATGTGAGCTGAGTAATGTTTTGTTTTGTGCTCAGGGTTCACATGTGTAATCAGACAATAGTTAATCTGCATTTACTTGTTCCAAAACATATTCACAGACTAATGTGGTCTTTGCTGATCTGCCTTGGAGTTGCAAGAATATATGAGAAAGAAGAGGGAGAAGAAAGAAAAAGTACATCTTGTATAACAGAAACAATTGTAATTTTTGCTGTTATCTTAGAGTATTGGATGTTAAAGCTGACTTTGACAGGAATTAAAGCCCTTCTGTTGTCTTGAGGTCTGTTCAGCAATGCAAAGTATGATTTTTTTTTAGTTGCATGATTGATTTTGATAACCTTGCCTTTAAATTAAAGATGTAAAGCTTTAATCTTTGCAGACATAAGCTGGGCCTTTAGTATCCATCTCTTGTGAACTTTAACTGCAGCTGGTTTTTTTTTTTTTTTAGAGGTTTGCTTGATCCCAAAATGTTGTTTCATGAAGTATCATAGCCTTGTGACAAAAGTTAGACTGAAACAGGTTTTATTTGGAATTACCATGAAGGCTATTCCCAAAAGCTATTATTATACAAAAAGTAGAGGGTACTTCTGATATTGTGACTTTGTTGGTGTGTAAGGATGCTTCCAAGAGGTACATCTAAAAAAGACTTGCTTGTACCAGGCAGTGGCAGCTGCTGAAATTAGGAATTGAAGTCCTCATTGCTTCTTTGTGTTTCTGGGGCAGTGAATGCTGTGCTGTGCACCGGCTTTGAAAGCAAAAACTAATTAAACCCTGATGTAAAAGAAGAGTCATCAATTGCCAGGTTTAGGGGAAGAGATGATTCATTTGGCTGCTTCCAGTGCCCAGCCTGGAAGCTGCTCATCAGAAAACTCCCATCACTTCTGGGGGGGAAAGTGTGCAAGTCCTGTAATTAATTCCAGCAGACACTCATTACCTCATGTCTTCTGCTGAGGCTGGTTTTTACACACTTTGCAGATTTTTACGTTAAGGTTTTAACTCTTGAGGTGTAGATTCTGTGCACTTGACAAGATGAATTTGCTTAAGCAATTCACTCTCTAGGCATTGTGATCTTGGAGTATTGCAATGCCTTACCTAGTTAGAGGCTATTCCCTTTTTAGCTTTGATTATAAGTTTTTCAGCACCTGTGTTTGAAAATTAAAGCCCTTTTGGATGCTCTATGAATTTCCTATCTGAATGTCTGCTCTGCTGTTCCAGTTTACTGAAACATATTGATACTCAGTGTCTGTAAGAAATGTGGGGCCTGAAGGAACAGGCACTTCATAAAAGTTCTTAGTACTGAAATTTCTAACAGAAAAATTCCTTTTATTTATTATTTCAGATACTTTTGCACTAGACCTTGAGTTATATCTCCCTGCTATTGCTGTAATTCTGGAAGTTGGACAGCCTAATCTGAGCTTTCTGAATTCAACCATATCACTATGTATGATCTAGATGAATATTAAATGGTCTTTTTGGTATTGTGCTTACTCTTAATTCTATGTGTTCTTATGGTTTCAAGGTTTTCTACTCCTGCTGATTGGCTGGGCAATTAGTGAAAAATATAATCCAGCTTAAATTCAGAAATTTTTCAGCACAAAATGTGAATCTTTAATTTAAAAAATCTATGAACATTGTGTTGTCTATATGAAGTTGGCAAACATTTTAGCTCTAGTTCAGTATATTAGAAACCTGAACTAGAAAAGTTACTCTGCTTGGAGCTGGCTTGAACTGTGGGAGATGGATGCCTGTGGAACCACAGTGATCAGATCTCAGCTCTGCTGAGTGTTGCTTTATTTCCTGTAGTGAGAGGATGGGCTGGATCTACCCTTCCCCTGGAATACTTCCATGAAGTTGGTATTGGGTAGGTTATTCTCCCTTCCTATAGTGAGAGGATGGGCTGGATCTACCCTTCCCCTGGAATACTTCAGTGCAGTTGGTATTGGGTAGGTTATTCTCCCTTCCTATAGTGAGAGGATGGAATGGCTCTACCCTTCCCCTGGAATACTTCCATGAAGTTGGTATTGGGTAGGTTATTCTCCCTTCCTATAGTGAGAGGATGGAATGGATCTACCCTTCCCCTGGAATACTTCCATGAAGTTGGTATTGGGTCAGTTATTCTCACTTCTGTCCTGTATTGCACCAGTACAGTACACTACCAACCAGAAAGATAACAGATTATCTCACTCTTAGGTAGTACTTAGGCCCTACCTTAAATTTAGCAGCTGCTGTCATCTTAGGTCACTTACATAAAGTAATTTTTTGAAGTGTCTAGCAGAAGCAGTTCTGGCAGTTGCTTCCCAGTTTGAGGAAACAAGTCCAAGTTAAGGCTTTTCCTTAGGCAAACTTTTCATGTGCTGGGCGGAGCAGGAAGACTGATCCCCTGAGTCAGTTGTTTATCACAAGTTTTCCTTTATTGGAGAGCACTTGTGCTGACTCCTTATACACCTTTGTAATGATAGCTACTTATTCCTGCTTTTCCTTCGGGGGAGTAGAACAAAATGAGCTAAAGTTTTAGGCAGAAAACTGGCAAAAGTTGATGCAATTAATGCTCCTTCTGACAGAACATGAATTAAAATGAATTGGAGCACTTTGGGTTTAATCTTGTTGGCTGACATCTTCAAACAAATGAAGTGTTTGAGACAGTTACATGTTGAGCACCTGCCTTTCCTCAGGACTCCTGAAGATCTCAGCCTTTAGCACAGTCACATCCTGATGGAAGATGGCTGCCAAACAATTTCTTGTTTGCTGATTTTTTTTAAATTTTTTTTTAGCCCATTATGGGCAGCTAATATCAAGCAGAGATTTTGTATTATCTCTTAGAGCTTCCTCCTCCTCTGTCTCTGATGTAGTCATCTTGCTTCTGGATTTGCAGGTGAGTAAAGCAGGTTAAAAAGTACAAAATAGAAAGCAGCTGGATTTTAGCTTTGTTAGGAACATAGTTTTGTTCTTGAGGATAGAAGAGCAGAAGGACCTAAAAGGTGTTTAATGTAGCAGAGTTGTCAGGGAAAGGCATATAGATTATTAGAATTAGATTATAGTGGAGAATGAATGAATTGTATTTAAGTTACTATTCATCATTGGGTATATTTTTAGGTACAGAAACTCTCTGAAAAAGCTCTCAAAAGACAGCTGTTTGGAATAAGGAAGATATACTTTATTTTGTGGGCATTTGGGACATGGTGTTGATTCTTTATCTTCTTTTTCTGCCTCTGTTAGGGTTGGGATTCAAAGAGATGGTATTTCATGTTCAGACTCAGATGTTTATGATTTCTTATCTATATCCTGGTCTTACAAGCTGTGAGTTCTACAGCATTTCACTAACAAGCTACAAAAGGACCCCATATCAATCTATACAAGGTATATTAAGGAAAAACTATCCAATTAAGAAATGACACCTAAATTATTTTTACTTTTAATCCAATAACTAATCACTTGTGTCCCACAATGTGGACTTTTCTGTCCAATTACAAAATACCACCCAAACCCATGAAGAACCAGCCACCACCCTAAAACCTGCATCTTAGCCTTTTATATATTACTATATTCTAAAACCTGAAACTCTAAATTTTCCACCCTGTGATATCACACCCTTCTATTCAAACTGTACACCCATAATCTCAGTGCTGTTATTCCATTTTGGAAGCCTTCTCCAGGGCCAAAGATCAAATGCAGTGTTCTCTTGAGGGTCTGTGCCTTTCAACACCAAGTCTAAAATTCTCAGCATCCAGGGTTCCAACAACTTGGAATGAGCAAAATGCATGTCTAAATGTGGATTAACTTTAGCACCAAGCTGGGAAACATTGTGCTTACACTGAGTGCAGAGCCTGAATTAGCAAACCTGCTTGTTAGTACTTTCAGTAGCTTGTTGTGCATTTTTACTCCAGCACTTTGTTACTAAGAGTTTATGGTCAGCTGTGCTCATGCACAGGCTGAAGAGCTCTTCAGTAATGTTGCTGGATGTGTGATCATGATATTTATATTTATGCAATTCTGAAGTGTTAGGCATCAGTTCATCCTGCCAGTATGCCCTCTCCAGTTTTCAGCGCAGCACTTTGTTGAATGTAGGGACTAAAGTTGGGAAATGAAACTTCTACTTTTCAAGAGCTGTAAAATGAAGGCTGCTGAATGGAAGCTGGGGTTTGTATCCCAGTCTGTTTGAAGGGTTCACTCAGTACCAGTGATGTTTTCAGTGACTTTCCCAAGTGAAGTGCATGGGTTTGCCAGTCAGCATGGAAATAATCACCAACTGAAACAGCAGCTCAGCTGTCTTCTGCCTCAGATTGTTTGTTTATCCTGCAGAAAGGGATGTGGCTCAAGTAACTAACATGGATGTAAAACACTTGTGGAATGGATCTTTTGATCAAGCATTGACATACCTCATTAAAAAAACCCCACAACTTATTTTTCTATATTAAATATGCAAACAGGGCTGAAGAAACCATATTAAATATCTAGTGGCTTTGTGCTGCAGGTGTTTCTTTTGTTCTTATTCTTCCAGTTGAGGTATAGTTTTTTCAGAAATCTGTGTGTGCTGTGCTTTTCCTTACTTATATAGCTTAGTGTGCAAAACAGCAGTCAAATCCTGAATTAAGTATTATGAGATCACATTTCATGGAATAGCCATTTCCTTATCACTAAATAGATGGATTGCATTAAAATGTTGTTCTGTGGCACAATTTCATTTTCTCAGCAAATAAAGTGAATAAAGCTGAAATGGAACTGCTCAGAAAGATCTTTTTCTTTCAACTGCATGCTAGGAACAGAAATGATAGCTGTCCATCAAATGTGCCCTTGGTGACATGCCATGGAGATGGCTCTTGATCCTGAAATTTCATTATGACCCTGTCTATTGGCAAAGGGGTTGCTCATCAGATCAATAGAGATATAACAGACTTGAGATTGTGACTGAATTATTGCATTTATTAGGAACTCAGGAATCTTTGGGTGTAATTGCAGAATATTTTATTGTATGTTTAGTCAGTGAAGTTACATTATCAGGCAAGGAGCTGATGAAACTCAGGTCAGTTCACATTTTATCTTGCCCACTGTTGGTTTGCACTGATCTTTGTGCTGCTGTTGTAAAGGAACCAGTTTAGGGATGAGTTGGGAAGATCCACACAAGTTCAAACACGAGTGATCTCATTGCATGGACTCTAAAGGGTTAAAAAGCAGCAAGAGACCTGCTGTGATAAAATTCTAAACTTTATAAAATCTACCAGCAAGTTGTGCTCCACCACACTGCAGCAGTACTAGAGACTGGTGAAGAAGCAATCAGTATTTTTCATGGGCTCTGTAAAGTGGACAGTATTGGGGGATTAATCACTCCTCAAAGGCTTATTTTAGCTTTTTCTACTGAACAACAGAAATTATTTTGTTCTTGAGGTAGGAGCACAAATGCTGTAAGGTTTTTCTGCTGTCCTCACAGATTTGGGCATTTGGATGTTCCTTGTGCACCCATAATGCATGTGCAACCTTCAGAGTCTCTCCAAGAGCTGCTGTTCAGTGAAGTGTTGGCCCTGAGTACAATGTTTAGCAGTTTGTTCCTCTGAAGGCCCAGTAAAAATATGTTAAGCTTGTTAGCTCAGACTTTTGGTAATATTTTGTGCCGTTGTCTGGAAGTTCATCTGGAGATGGGGAAGTGAAAGAAAAATATTTGGGTCTAGTGCAGTTCTGGTGGATGTATGATTTACACCTTAGCTGCTGTTGAAGTGTTTCCTGGCAAATGCTGCTTTAACAGGTCTCTTTTTGCCATAAATCACCTTTGGATTCAGAACTTTGCAGCTTGGAAGAAGTTCTTGTCTGCCTTCAGCAATGAAGCTGAAGTAGTGCCTTTACTGAAAGGCAGAAACTGAACATTGGATTTCATGTGGCATTTTCAGCTGCTGTACTGAACCTGTCAGTATCTTCTGAAGACATATTTAAATATGGTTGGGTTTTGGGTTTTTTGTTATTGTCAAGAGACAGTGAGATGTTTGGCATTGGTAAACCTGTCCCACCTAAACAGTGTCAGCTGAATTTCCATCTCTGGGCAAATAATCCTGTATGATAGGCAGCAACTGCTGCCTAAATACAGAATTTCAGAACGTTTAGTCACAGTTACTGTTTCTTTGGCATCTGTTGGACATTCTGACCATAAACCAAGTGGGAAGAGAGGGCATATCCTAGGTCATTCTGGAGAATTGTCTGTGAAAAGTCATGTCTGAGACATGTTTGACTAACACCTATCATGGGGGAATATGAGAAAGTGCTGAAGTTCTGTCACAAGGGGAGGCAAATATAACTGGGAAAAGGTCATGTTTTGCATTATCCATGATATGGTTTCTCCTTTATCCTGTGAACTCTTGTAGTTTCCAAATAGAGTGTAATTAGAAAGCATGTGGATGTCCATGTGGTGTAATTGAGAAATATGTTTAGAAGAATAAATCCCTACCAGCTAGCTTTTTTAGCTGGTGCTTTGAAATTTTCTAATTGGATTATTAGCAGATGGTGCCATTTCTATTGTTTTGCCTCACAGCAGTCTTTTCTGAAAAAGGAAGAAAAAAGTGCTTTATTTCCAATTAGAGGACTGTTTCATCTGGAAAATGTTGCCTTTAGTAATCTGCCTCACAGCTATTGTCAAATAGTGCTAGATAAGGATTTCACTGATTCACAGATCTTTCCTGGAGAATATGGATTATAGCTTTTTTCCAGTGAAAAGTTCTCTGGTACTTACATTGAGAAATGGTGCCACTCCAGCATTTTTGCTGAAGGCCCTTTGACTGACTCCTTTAGAAGCTGAAATGTAACTTTAATTTTTTCCTTGTATCTGCTTCACTAACAGCTAAAAATAGCCTTTCATTTAGGAAATGAGCTGTCTGCCACATTCAGGCACCAAATAGCTCAAACTAATTCTGTTGTAAGTTCTGTGGAGGTAAAAACTTCTGCTTGTAACTAATTAATCTTCCTGAATGCTGTACAACTTGTCATTTGTCGTTTGGATATACATAATTAATCTTAGCAATTGGAGCATGACTTTGCAACAAGACTTGGGATATATCCTCAGACTGCGATCTTGATTCTGTTATGATGGGAGCAGACACACAGAAGTTTAATCTTGAATCACTTACTTTATTCACACTCTATTTACTGATCAATTTCCATGTACTTTGCCCTATAAGGCTAGATTTTCATTTTTATTAGTGTGTAATAAGTCCATTTTGACTGTCAATATGGAGGTGCTAAGATTCCTGATGAACAAAGGTAAGTTTAACTGTCAAGCTAGGGCCAAAATTCTCCTGTGTTTGGAAAAGCTTTTGTTGCAGAATGCTGCCTTTAGGAAAAAGTTCATTAAAGTTTCCTCAGGTAAGCAGGAGAGCCCTGTAACTAAAATTGACAAGAGTAGAGAGGATTTACAGTTGCCACTAAAGCAGCACATGAAGAGCAGACATTCCCAAAATGCTGAACAACCTAAATTTTCTAAATGTCAAAGTTAGTTGCAGTAAAAATTGCTTAACTGAGTGTCTGTTAGTGTACATGGGTGGGACCTTTGGGGTCCTGACAGCATTTAACATTTTCTGTCCTTTCTGAACAGTGGCAGGACTTAGATGTGTTGTTTGGCTCTGCCAGTATTGATGCCTGAGAAGGTTGTGGTAACTCCTCTTGCCAGTTGAAAAATATCTTGGAAAAAAATGCAGCTTTTAAGCAGTTCTGTTGGAGCTGTTGGTTACAACAAATCCTTGTGTTAAGGATTTGGCCTGTTTTGATTGTATTTGCTCACCAATTTGGCCACCAAAACTATTAGAAGAGAAATGCAGTTATTAAATATCACACATTTAATCAGATTCACATAGAACCAGTTGCAGTGTTTTCAATTTCTGTAATGGATAGGGAAGCCACATTTATTTTCCAACCCCTTATATAGATGTATTTTGCAATGAAAAGGCAACATTGCAAATTGGGGTTGTTTACTGGAGCAATATCTGTGATAAAGCTGGAGAGGAAGGGCTCTATTAAAGTCAGCCTTGATGGAAACATATCAAGAAGGCTGCCATTTGTGGTATTGACCAATAATCTTTTCTAGGCTTTGTTACAATTTTCTAACCTCTGTGTCTGGGAATAGTCTCAAAAGGAAATGTAATGATTCCTTTTCCTTTCGTGGCTCTCTGGTGGGCTGTGAACTCTGGGGTTTGTGTTGGTGATTAAATGGTCCTCACTACCTATACACTGATTTTACTGTGGAAAGGCTGTGCTGTCTGTACAAAATCCTTGTCTCTACAAAACACTTGGCTCTTTGGCTGCAGTGAGATCCTTTGGTACATCCTGGATGCAGAAATGGTTCCAGGGCCTGATCTCTACAGCATCTGCTCCTGGCAGCAAAATGGGGTTCTGAATGATCAAGGTCAAGCAATGAAATACCCCGACTGTCCCTAAACAAAGCACCTGGACTTGAGCTGGAAACCAAAGATTTAGAATTGGGATAAAATAAGTGAATTTTATTGTTGTATGTTTGAGTTTTTACTGTTTGGAATTAAGAGTTGCTTTAGCTTGATGTTGTCATCTGGTCCCTTCTGAAGGATACAGTTATATTTCTGTTTTGGACAGCTGTAGGAGTGACTTCATTGCTGCAGCATGTGTTTATGGCTTGAATTATCAGCCTTGAAACCTCTTACGAGGGTTTTGTGCCTTGGGTCACTGTCTGGTTTTTCAGGACGTGTGCTGGGCTCTCTGGGGTGATGCTGCAAAACTGGCTGTTTGATTTGGATACTGATGATTTGCAATGTCCTGTTTGAATGGGTTAAACAAGCAAAGTAAGAGCAAGGCTTGAACTTGTGTTGAATTTGTCTGTACATACTGGAGTTGCTCAATGTTTCTTCTGGCCAGATCCAAAGAAGGGCCCTCACAAAAGCCAAATTGCACCAGTAGGCATTGCACTGTGAATGCCACTCAGCTGTGCTAAAATATCAGTGCTCAAACTGGTGCACATTGCCATCCCATTTGTTTATCTGCCCCCAAGAATGTGTTCTAGGCAAGAGAAACAAGCTAAACACTGCCTGATTTTTCTTTCAGGAGTTGGTAAACACTTGTCAAAAGAACTTGATGGCTGAACCCCAGGGAAAAAAGCAGCTTCTTTTGGGTGGATCCTTGGGAAAAGTGGTGGAAGGAAGGGAAGTGAATACCCAGTGAGAAGAAAGGGTAAGAATGAGAGAGTAAAGGGCAGGCTCACAGCATAGGTAATTCACATGTGCTCCCTTGTGCATGAGGAGGGGCTGGGACTCAAGCAGCTCTCTCCACAGAACAAAAAGGAATCTGAGAATTATAAATTGAGGATTTTTTTTTTCCATGCTTGGTTTTGTCCTGATGTTTTCCTTTCTGATTTAAGGCTGTTTTATTAAATCAACTTATCAATTGCCATTAAGGAAATTAGTTCACTCAGAATCCTGTATCTTCTATCAGCTTTCCCACACTTCCAAGGGGATTTCACTGAAGTTTGATAGCTGGAAACACTTGAATTCTAGACCCTGTTGCTGTCAAATTTAGCCTGATTTTTTGTTGGGGGATAATGCTTTTGTAATGATAATGCTATTAGAAAGTTAGTAAATCCCAAGTCTTGCATTGCTTCTGGAAGTTTGGCTGTTACTTATTGAAGGGCAGACCTCTCTCTATAGCCTGATTCTTCTACTAAGTCTGTTGATTTCAATAAATAGTTAAATTTGGTTGATTTACATCTCTAAGTCCAGAGTGAGTGGTTTGCCAGGGTATCTGTGGCAGACCTTAGCTAGTGTGTCCCAGTCGCTTTTTGTTACTGGAATAAAACTTTCAAGTGCTGATTTTCTTCTTTATTGGTAGATTAGGATTTCTGAGTTCTAAGAAAGCTGTTGATCCTTTGTAGCTGCTGACATAAAACTCTCCCAGCATTGTTCCACTGACTCTGCTTTCTGTAGTGCTGTCTGCTTCAGGACCAGCCTAATTTCCTGGACGAGAGCAAACTTACCCAAATCAGAAGATCATTACCCAGGCTGGCCCTGCTACTGCTACACAAGGTAGCCAAACAGAGTTATTATTCTGCATAATTGTTCCTGTACCTCTTAGATTCACCAGTTCATGTGAATCTGCATTCTAGAATCATTAAGCACTTTTTCTCAGGATATAGCAATCCAAATTTTTACCCAAGAGAACTGGCTCTCTGTTCTTGGCAGCTCACCACACTATTTCCAGTATAATTTTGAGTCTGATGGAGATCTGGTGTTGATCTTAAAGGGTTGAAATCTTTTCACATAGGAGCTTTCAAATATTTGAATCCTTAATGGGGTGAATTCTTTTTTCAAGCAATCCATACTCCAAGAGCTGAAAAGTGAATCACAGACAAAGTGCAATTTCTTAGACAAAGACAGATAAAGATATGGATGTGTGCCTGAATGAAAATTCTGCTGAGAGCTTATCTTCTGCCTTCACCTCTATGAAATTGTGCCAGTAACTTGAACAATGAAAGCTTTTCTTCCAGCAGTGAAGTCATGGTACTATCCTCCAGCAAAAATCACCTCTTCCAGGATCTGAAAGCAATGCTCAGTAGTATGCTAAGTTACTGAAAAGCTGGCATAGCAAAATTAAGGTCTAAGACCTGATCAAGCAGTTTGAACCAAGTCAAAATGTTCAGCTGATTCTCTAGCTGGCTCATCTGCAAGCATTGTGGTCATGGAGAATGGCTTAGAGCAGCCAAATGGGAAGAAATGGAACACCTGTGTTATTTATCCTTGTTCCTCTGGGGTGTTTGTGTGGGATTGTAAAGCACTAGCTGTGTTTTAAGGGAATTCTTGATATACATTCATGTTGTTGGAGTAATTAGTGGTGGTGCACCACCAATTATCACTGTGCTTGACCCTCATTCTATGCTTCTGTGCTACATTTCACAACTGGCTCCTTTCATTGAGGTGTGAAATTCGAGGAAAATGTCATGGTGCCTGGTAAATCAGGTATTGTTCTTCTCTCATGTTTAACAAGCTTTATTTGCCAGCTCCCCAAATCAAAGAGTTACAGCACCTGTAACTGTTGCCAGAAATGTTAAACATCTTTTCAAGTTCTGCTTTTCTGTTTTTCAGCATGTCCTTGCTTTCTGATCCCTTTTTAATGGCATCAGCTCCCGTGGGACTGGAACAACTGTTGTGTAGCAGGCAAAAGCCAATCTGGAGACAACAGGGTTGCATCTAAAGCTTTGTCTTAAGACAAGGCCCAATAGATAGCACTACTTGTGCTTTTGAAGCTTTATCTTGCTTAATCAAAATCCAGGCAAGATGAAAATGTTTTTTCCATGCCAGATGCCCTGACTGGCAGATGTCTCCTAATCCTTTAGGGGGCTGAGTGGGTTTTGTCTCTCTTTTTTTGTTGTTTTTGTTTTCTTCACTGAACTCTTTAATCATAGCAAGTGTGACTGAGATCTCAAACACATAATACAGAAATGTTCCAATGCTTATGAATTTTTAAGATCTTATCCATCTTATGAAAATGTAACTAGCTCTGCCAACCCCTGAATTTTCTTTCCTTGGTTTTTCTTTAATGTTAGTGGGGGGTCCAAAGTCATTTAACTTTGTGAGTCTGTGGAATGATCTTTTCATCAGAGTTGGTAGGTACTGGCTGTGTTTCAGGAGACTGAAGCCTTGACCATGCACAAAAGGAATGCCATGGGCAGGGCAGTGGCACAAAAAAGGATGAGCCTGGAGAGCTAGACTAGACATAGTAGGGTGGAGAAAAATGAAGATAAAAATAAAAAGATCATATAAGAGGATAGCATGAATTGTATCAACATCACAACAAGTTATTTACTGTAGAACTGTACGGAAAATTGATCATGAATTCTTCAATTTCTGCTCCAAACTGGCTATATAACACAGTGTCAAAACCACTGCATGTACCACAGGGCAATAACTTAAAAAAAAAACAAAAACAAACAAAAAAAAACACACCAAAAAAAACAAAACCCCAAAACCAGAAAACCATGAAAATTAGTGGGTTTTAATCATGTTTTTTTCACAGCAGGATTTCTGGTTTGTGTTCCATGTTTCAGGAGTGATCTTGTGCATGGAGCAAATACTTAAAAATAGGTAACTGGGTGAGAAAATAATTGTGTGCTATAGCTGCTTTAAGCCTGGAAAGTTTTGCTGTCATCTGCTTTACAGATAGATTGTTTTGCAAAATTTCAACAACAACATAGCCCCTCAAAGACTTTTTCCCAGCTCCCCTGCTCCAAGTTATGCAGTAGATAACCTGCAGTTCTTTTGCAATGATTGAACCCTGTGAAGGGACTGTAACCACTTTTCACCTGTTCAATATCTGTACAATGAGTTTAAAATCTTAAATTTGGATTATATCTCATCTACTAGCCTTCTCAACATTAGGTACTTTTATTACTGATTCCTCTCACTTTACATATGAATTTCTTTGCTTTCAAGTTCTCACTGATGTGACACTTGCTTGGTTTTGTTGTAGTGGTTTTGTTGTTTTTTTTTTTTTGTTTTTGTTTTTGTTTTTTTTTTTTCATTAGAGTCCAGTACCAAATCCCTGAAACAACTTTGACACTGGTCAGGTTTCACCTACCAGGTTCTAATGGAAATGTGAAAGGGAGAAACAGAGCTCCCATCACCACTAACTGATCTCAAAGTGATAATCCATAAATTTATTCCTTACCAAAAGGAAAACAAGCCCCTCAGTTGTATTGAAGCAGCCTAAATGCCAGCTTTGGTGGCAATGTGTCATGCCTTTTCTGTCCTGGTCCCCTTCCTTTGTGCTACCGTGGACAGGTTGCCTCTAAAGTTCTGAAAGGCACAGGATGCTCCCAGACCCAACCTGCCACCACCTACAGCTGGGGCTGCCCTGGCAGTGCCAAGCACCTCCTGCAAACTGGGTGCTGAGTTTTGTTTCATAGAAAAAAGGACTGGGGTTTGTGTCCAGGGGCTTGTGGCCACAGGTGGGCTGCCACCTCCATGCAGGCACCCAGTTTGTGGTGATTGGGAGTGGGGCTGGCCCAGCCCCATCCCCAGTGGGCACAGCTGTGAGCAGCACTGACAGCAGCGAGCCCTGGAGTGCCCAGGGGCACTGAGCAGCCACCAAAGGGAGAGAGGGCACACAGGGGCAGTGCATCAGCATGAGGGGATAAAAGGCTGGGCTGAAGAACAAGAGGGCAGATGCTTGAAGCCTCCTGAAGTGGCCTGATGTTACTCTGTATGAGAAGATGCTTGAAGCCCTCTGATGAGGTATGGTGTTACTCTGTATGGGTGAATGCTTAAAACCTTCTGAAATTGCATGGTGATGCTCTGTGTATCGTGGCTGTCTCAACTGCAGCATGTTCTGTGACAGCTGCCTAAAACTCCAAATAATGCAGGATGCTCCCAGACCCAACCTGCCACCACCTACAGCTGGGGCTGCCCTGGCAGTGCCAAGCACCTCCTGCAAACTGACATCAGCAAACTGGAGTGCTGAGTTTTGCTTCATAGGGAAAATGGCCAGGGTTCATGTCCAATGAACCCGATGCCTCCTAAAATTCCCACCAGTGCAGGATGTCTCCTGCCCCAACCACCCACCACAGCAATGAATGTTGTGCTGCATGTTTTGGCCACACACATGTCTAAGGCTGTGATGTGGCTGATGTGCTGTGACTCTCCAAGGGCAGACTGGTGAAAGAAGAATTCATGTTTTCATAAATGTCTGTAATGTACAAGGAACTTGTGCTGCTCAGTGCTCTTGTCACACACAAACTCCCCAGTTCTCTGTAGCTGTTTGACATCACCTGGCTCGTAGTGCCCAGTGAATGCCTTTGGAATTACTGGAGATGAAGACAAGTAACTCTGAGGACTCTGCTTGAATTATGATAATCTTCTGAGTCCCATGATAAATCAGTGCTGTCACAACTTATTTGACATGGCATTGCTAATGGAGAAATATCACTTTCAAATTAATCTAAGTGACACAGAGTTTGTCATCTTTACAGAACTTTTTGACTATGAACAGAATTTTGAACAAATCAGTGTGTCTCAGATCAGGATCCCCAAGAAAATGTGTTAGACAGTTATCCATTATCAAAGCTATTTTTGCCAAGTGTGGTCTAAATGGGATAGTAGAGATTGCTTAATGTACTATATTAGGTCTCAATTATTAATGTGCTTATTTTCTTTATTCTAGCCAACATCTGTAAATCTGTATGTGGAAAATCATAGAAATTAATGTACATGTTTAACTGACTCTAAGGAGGGTTTTGACTTGAAACAACATTATGTAATATACCTTCAGCTGCCATCAGTTTTACTTCCCATTTCATAGGCAAGTTTGAGACAGTTAATAGCTAATTATCTTGGTTCTACCCTTCTATTTACTTTTTACCTAGCTGCCACCTTACTGTCTCACTCTCCCAACATAAAGAGAAAGTCTTCTGAGTTTAACTTTCTGTTGATTGTTTCCAGGAAAGGAAGATTGATCCCAAATTACTTATAAACATGATTTCATCAAGGGCTGAACTTGTCTAATGACAAAACAAAACTTGGGGCGTAGCTTCAACTGCACTGTTAAGAGGGCTTTAATTCAGAGAAATGTTTTCCTTTAATCTTTCTTGCCTCAACATGTGTCCTGCTCTTCCTCCCATCATTTTTTAAAATCCTGGTATAGACTTAGATGCAATATCCTAAGTTGTTAATATGTTGAAGCTCTGATGAAAGGAAATAGTACATAAAACAATTTGTTTTGGCAAGAGTGTGTGCCAAAAGCAAGCCCTCCCTTGATGTGTCAGTAGAGAAATAAACACAGAAGGGAGGAAAAATGCTGGAGAAACAAACACAAATAGAGTTTGGATATAGAAACACTATAAGTTTACAAATAGTATCTATTAAACAAACATTAAGACTGGAAAGTTAAACAAAATGAAGCTCCCCAGATACATGAAAGCCCTTACTAGTAAGCCTTAAAATAAAACAGAAGATATGAAATTGAACTGATGAGGTGATTGTTTCTCTTCCCAGTTTGCATTCTTGAAAGGCTTTAATACATGAGTTGCTCACATATTGGGGAAAATTCAAGGTTCTCATCTGGGCTGGGATTATAATTTTCCTGTCTTGTCTAGCCATGAGCCAGTACTTGTCTATGTGGGGTACTTGGAGGACAGAGGTTTTGTTACTTTATATTACAATCATTTGCTTGGAAATCAGGGTTTGTGACCTGTTGAGTGTGTGGCTTCTAGAGACTCACCTGTATCTTGTAGGAGTGTTGGGTCATGTGAAATGAAATAACTTCCAGAAAAGGTCTGGGAACACGTGAGGCTCTCCAGGACAATGCAGGTGCCTGGAGAAGTGGTGGAGGAGGGGGTGAGCAGTGAGCAGATCACCTCCCCAGGGACAGCAACCAGGCTGAGCCACAGTCTGAATGGGCTTGGCTGCTTTGTGCTTCACAGCCTTCAAGTACAGCAGAATTCTCTCCAGAGCTTTGGAGTCCTGTTCTGGCACAGGCTGTAGCAGAAGGTGCTGCCACTTTACCATCATCACCTCAGGGTATAAGGCACTGAGATTCAGGGTGTCAGGGCAGGTGAACTATAAGTCTGTGCTTTGAGCTGTAAATGATTTGACATTCCAATTCTAGTCCTTGAAGGGCTTCCTAATGCACTCCCTATTAATACAAATAAGGTGAAAACCACAGAAATAACCCCTAGTTTAAGTGCTACAGATCTAAGGGTTATCACAAGAGCATTGCAAAGCAAATCCAAGGAAAGATAAGCATTTCACCATGATGGTCTCTTTTCTCCACAGAAAGATGTGATGCTGTCACTTGGTGCCAGAGAGATGTAGTAACCTTAGTTTGCCAAGTGAATACCCTGGAACTTCCCCTGTTGTTTTCTATAGGATGTGTAGTTCAAGTGAAAACATCTCTTCCAGTTTGGAACACCAAGTGATTGTAAAAGAATTGAATCTTAGAGAGAATGCTAATTGCAAATATGAAGACCAAAAAATCCCAGGAGCCTGGCTCCCCTCTGTACATTCCTTGTGCAGTAATGTAACATGACTGATGTGGATTTAGCTTGCTGGAGTTAAAGAAACCCTATGCAAAGGGTTCATTTAAAGTTCTCAAATGCTTTGAACAGTTCTTTAGCTTGTATTCCAACAAGTGTGGCTGCAGCATGTCAGCCTCTTTGGAGGCTGCTAAGTAGCATGTGCCTGCTCCATGACCATCAGCCATGGGACCCTTGCAGTTCATTTTTTACTGACTGGAGGTGACTGGTAGGGTTTTGTCACCTCGTTGGTTTCAGGGATTTGCAGAATTGATAGCTTCCCCTGGGGCCAGCAGTGTTGAGGGTGGGGAGGGGAGTTTTGCCTTTTCTCCTACATATCTGTTATCATGATAGCATTTAAGCCACCACTCATTCATGCTCTTGAGATGACTGTCTAAGGTGTTCTCACCTGTTTTGTTTCTTGGGGAGGCACAGGTTTAAAAAAAACAGGCTGTTTGGCTAATTTAGGTATGTGGCTCCTTAGGTTACTTCTTTTTGAAAGTTACAGCTTACCTGGGAAAAACTCATGAAATTATTGTCTTGCTTTCCACAGTGTCTGTACAACGTGCTGGGAATTACAGCACCAGGAATTTTCATCTTTGCAAAAAGTCCTGTGTATGTACCAAAAATCCCTACTTAAATGAGCTGGTTTTTCCTGCACAAGAGGGGAACTGTGATCCTGCCTAGTTTTATACTCACTTGTGTATTTGCTGTTAGGGTGCCTCTCCCTAAAGTAAACTGAACTCAAATGCTCAGTTAGGGCCCTTCACTCCAAGAGCAGAGCCCTGAAGGGATGTGAGGGAGGGAGCCTTGCCTTCTGGGAGGTATTGTACCCACAGAAGGGTTGTGAGATCAACAGCAAGGGCTGCTCCAGAAAAGGGCCCCAAGGATGGATCAAGCAACCTGTAGATGTACCTTGAGCAAAGCTTTTCAGTGTGACATTCCATCCCCACCCTCCCACCACTTCTCACTGCCAAAAATAAAAATAAAAGAGCTTTCTGGTTCAGGGCTTTATTAGAAGTGGTTTAGAACTATAAACAGAGATTGCCTTTTTTGATTTCTGCTGTGTTGAGGGAAATACAATAGTGTGATGTAACTATAAAGGGAAGGGTGGCATCAGATGCCAGATTCCATTATCTTCCTATGGAACAATATGTAGGCACTGCAGGTTTTGGCTCCCTGAGCTGAAAGTGAGATGACTCATGTAAAATCTTAGCCTGAGGAGTCTTGTTCATTGTGATAATCAGTAACTTAATTAATGCAAATCTCAGAAAACTAATGAAAAGCAAACAGAAATGTATTTGATTTACCACTCCTGTAACTGACTCTCCTTGAGTAGGAGCACAATTAGTCAGCTGCACTGCAAGATGCAACAGGCTGAGCTGTGCTTCCAGGGAAGGTGATCACTGAGAGTAATTATGAGACTGTTAGCAGATAGCAGTCCAAAGAGTTACCCACTGATGATAATGAGAGAAATTGATAATCCACCTGTTTTCTTTTGCTTTAATCTGTGTATGACTCATGGCTAGAGTGGGCTTTTATGGCAGTTGACCTAAAAATGGTCAACAACTGACCAGGCACATTTACCAGCTGCTCATTCCAGAACTTATTCATTTCCTGGGAATTATCAGTTTCTGATGAAACTAATAGTGGTAGAGGGTGGTATCAGGTTTTGGTATGGAAGACTCAGTTTGAATTCCTGCTGTCACCAAATTAATTATAACTTAGAGGTTCTCCTTAATTTAGTTTTATTTTAAAGCTGCTTTTTCACAAGTTCTTGATGCTGAGCTGTATTCCTCCATCTATAAATGTAATGCTTAACTATGGAAAGACAGCTACAAGGTTTCTACTTCAGGTTTGATAGGCATCTTTAAAATAAGAATAATTGTTCAGAAGATGTGTTTTTTTCAGAAGTATTAAGCATAAGAAGAGCTAGACAGATGATATCACACTTAGAAATCACCACACTGGCTCTGGTAAGTGCTTTTTACATGAGAATTGGTTGTTGACTGATCTGAGCATGAGATTTGTTTTTTCTTAAATCCCCACCTTTTTAACCTCTATTAAGCATTTAAGAAAGATCAAATACATAGCAAGTCTTTGCAAAGTGTTAAAATGTACTTTGAGGAGTCTG
This sequence comes from Haemorhous mexicanus, assembly GCF_027477595.1. Lineage (NCBI taxonomy): Eukaryota > Metazoa > Chordata > Aves > Passeriformes > Fringillidae > Haemorhous > Haemorhous mexicanus. Next base: position 14,737,879 of record NC_082355.1, on the reverse strand, counting down.
TCCCACCTAACCCCAAGCAAAAAAAAGGTAAAAATTCCTTTTAGTGGTGGAAATGGAGTAAGCATTAAATGATGTGGGGGAAAGGAGCAGTGAAAATCACTTACTGTCACAGGAATAATAAAGTGTCATCTTTTCTAATGCTCTTTGCTGCTGCTTCTGTCACTTTGCACTGATATAAAAGTACAAGACAGACAAAATGGGCTTAGAACATTTTGGTGTCTGCAGCCTTTGTTGCTGCTGTTCTGCAGCTGAGGAAAGTACACAGCATAGTAGGAAAATATTCCATCTCTTAAATGAATAGCTTAATTACAGAATATCCTGAGTTGGAAGGGACCCACTGGGAGCATCAAAGACCAACTCCTGCACAGGAGAGCCCCAAGAATCCCATCACACTTCCCTTCCATTAGCCCTTCTTTAGCCATTAACATAGCTTGGGAATTTGCCAGCTCTGGTGCAGTCAGAGCTGCACACATGACATGGATTTTTCAAGTATTATTTGCAGTTGTTTCTTATGAGGTCCTAGTCCCTGCAAAATGTACAACAGCTATCACTTCAGTTAGCTTAGCAGATAGCAAAATGTCATCTCTTGTGTGCATCCATCTACTGCAGCCCTGCCAGAATACTAATGTTCAGAATTCATTTACTGACGTGTTAGGGAACAGTCCCTGGCTCCAGTGCCCTTCATTTTTTATTGCCTATCTTGTTTGGAAGCACAATAAGCTTGGGCTTGGCCCCTGTTATCAAATTATTGTACGAGATATTGACTGAGCAAAATGTTCTCCTTTTCTCTCCTGTGCTATTACCAAGATAAATTTTGTATGTATTGAACCTCTGTGCAAGTACTGATAGAGACTTTATTTCCTGCAAACATCAGTTACCCTGGATAGATGCTGCAGATAAGAACATGAGCTGATGAAAAACAGTAGTGTGGGGAAAAAAAAAATCAGTAATGCAGAAATGGTGTGCTCTGTAGGACAAGTTTGTTTTTTCAGTTATTATCAATGCTTATCCCTTTCTACAGGAAATTGATTTATTTTTAGATAAATAGAATGACAGCAGTGGTTATTACCTTTGGCTTTAATATATGGGTTTCAGAGGTTGTGTGTAGCTTTCAAGGAGTTGGAATGGCAATATGTTGAATTGTGAAATGCATTTTGAGTGGTTTTTTCTGAGTCAGAGCCTTTGGGGGAAAGGAGGACACGTTCTTTCAGCTGGAAAGTCAAAGGGAACAAAAATACACAGAAACACTTGAGGTGTGACCCTCAGGATGGATCATGACACAGGGTCCTCCTTTAGTCCCCTTAACCCCCCCAGGTCACTTACCCAAGGTCTTTCCCATTTCTGAGAACTGCAAGTATGGGAATAAGCTGCCAAAACCCTCCTTAGGATGATCATTTATAGATTGTTGACCAGGAATGCTGCAGGAGAGGAGGGCTGTAATGTCACTGTAAAACTCTCCAACAACAGTCAAGATGGAGCTTTTAACTGCTGGAATTTGAGCATTTGCTGAGGAAGTTTGGAGAGGTCAGGTCAATGGACAGCAAAAAACCAGAGCTGCTTGAGACTCCATGGGACTTACTGATTTTAATGCCCTCCCCTTCTCCCCCCCTTAGTAAGGGGTCCATAAATAATTCATAGCAAGTCTAGGGTACATTATATTTCATAATATTACTGGATTATTATACTTTTTGCAGTTAATTCTGAGCTAAATAGATAATTTACTTCTTATAATTTAATGTTGAAAAGTTGATGTGAAGCCTTATTCTCAGAAGTCAGGAATTCCTTCAGTGGTTCTTGGAATGACCACGATGAAATAAATTCCCATTAACTCAAAAACCAGACATGGATCCATTTGGCCCCAGTGCTGTGAATTCTGGGCACTTTATCAGCCTTTCCTGCTGTTTACAGTAGCTGAATGGTGCAGCTCATGTTGAGAAACTTGACTCAGAAAAATCAAAACATTTCCATGACTTATCCCATGCATTCAGTGGGTTCCTGGATGTCCTCTTGTCCCCAAGCGTTGGGAAGGATGAAAGTTTAACAAGAAAGTCTCACAGATACATATGCTTAACAGAAAGATTTTTTTGAAAGTAGAATCTGAATAAGGAATAGAAATCAAAGTAAGTTTTGATAGAGAAGAATTTATTTGCTGAGTCAGTCTTCGTGGCTAACCAAGGAGGCAAAGGATGTGTTAGTTAGAAGGGGTTTTATGGCTTAGAGCAAAGGATAAACCCACCCCAAATAAGATGTTTTTACCAAGCAGAAAAATAGCACAGGCAAACAAGTCTGCTGATGTGACAAGTAGAAAAAAGGTCTCAGAATTTTCCACTGCAAGAAAACTGAAAAGCAACTTCTAGCTTCAACTGTAATGTACTGACTGTGAGTGATTGGAGAGCAGTGCCATGAACATGGTAATTACAGTAGATATGATAGGCTAGAGGTAAAAGTTAAGGTATGGATTGGTTCTACTGTATGAAGATGCTCAGCAAAGAGAAGTCTATAATGCAATGTAACCAAAGCCAAAGGGTCTCCAGGGCTGCCTGCAGCTGGAGCTGACAGCTGTGGGCACAGCTCTGTCACCCACGACCCTGGACTGCTGGAACATCTAGGACACAATAAACTGCTTTTGGAAGAGCTGCCTGGAGTGCCACATCTCTCATTTCAGCTCTTGACTGAGGTGCAGAGCTTTCACTGCAGTGCAGAGATGCACCTTTTCTGTTTGCACATGGATCAGTGTGCAGAGTGACAGTGTAGGGCTTTTCTGATGCTCCCTGCAGCTAAAACGGAGTTTATTGACCACTTCCATTGTACCAACACAACTGAAACATCACAGTGGGAGGGACAGGAGACACAGCTGAGCTCTTTCATCACTTCCCTGGGCAGGCTGTCCCTGCCCTGATCCCCCTCCCAGCCTGGACACCAGCTCCATCTGCCCCCTCTGCTTTTGGGCTTCTATACTACATTTAACAGAGGAACTTGGTTTAACTTTTGCAATGTCTTCATGTCTAAAAAAACCCCATAGATTTTATTTCTGTGAAAAATGGTGTTGATCCAGAAGCTTTTAAGGTTTAGTTGGTGTGATCTGGAGCTTGAAAATGCTATCACAGGACGTTCTCCACTGTAACTAACAGTATAATTTATGAACTGTTATTAAAATTAGTTTTCATATTGAAAGGAACAAGAAACTGAATCCCAACAGCTCCAGAGTTCAAGCAATTGGGTAAAATAGAAAAGATAATGTTAATGTATAGTCTATGAAAATATTTTTTCTGAAATTTTCTCACTCAGACTAAAATATGCACAGGGCAATTTGAAGAAAGCATTTAGGAACTGTCTGCCACATGCACTCTAGTGATGATTGCAGTGCTGGCAGCTCCCATTCCATGGAAGGATCTGATCAGATGATCCTCCAAGGAGTGTGCTGCTGATGGCTCTGGCCAGTGTCCTTGGATTCCTGCTCTGAGCTCTGGCTATGCTCCTCTGCAGAAGAGTCATTTGCAATTCTCTCTTCCTTCATCACCTTCAACAATCTCACCAGTGTTCCAGAATTTTGGCTGTGCTTCATCTTAGTGTCCATTTGTTTTCTTGCAGTCTGTCACTTTAATGCATAGCAGTTAATAAAATAACAAAAATGTCAGAAAGAAGAATACAGTATGAGAGAGCTGAAAATGAAAATTGAAGAATGAACTTGAGCAGATTCTAAAATAAACACAACTGAGAATTGAACAGAGCAGAGAACTGAGCAGCTACCAGGGGCTGGGCAGGGGCATTGAGAGCTGAACTTTCTCTTTGGTTGTTTCTGGGATAGTGTTTTTAAACCAGTCACACTGGAGGTGACCTGGTACATTCTTTCTCACCTGCCCAGAACAGAGGGCAGGTGAAATACCAAAACACCTGGATTGATGGAAGATGGGAAGCTCCTAGATTTCACTGAACTCTTTGTGTTGTGGTTCCTTACAAGATTCAGCATTCACAAAAGACACTTTACTGGTGTTTTTGTATGTTTAAATCAAAGTTTGATCCATCTTAGAGCATAAGAACAAAGTCAACAAATGCTTTAAGCAATTTAAATGGGCATCAGCACTTTACAAACAAAGCTGAAGGCTCAGTGGATGTGGATGCTGAGGCTGGAGTTCATTGCTCCTTCACCTTCAGGATATAAAATTGCCAGTAAATACAGAGGCATGGAGGTTCTGATTAATGCAACAGAGAGGGTAGGTAGGTTAGGAAATGATTTTGAGATAACTTGGAGGTCAAGAACAGTATGAAATGTTTCTTTTTGGGGGTCAGAAGTTGTGATTTTTCAGGTACAAATGGCACCAGCAATGCTGGTGTGGAACTGTAGCTGCTACAGGTAACAGCTCCAAGGTTTAAACCTTTAAACAGATCAGCAGAGGTGTAAAGGTCTCCAGAGGGAGTTAATCTTTCTGTATTAGAAAGTTAAGTGAAATTTCCCTAATAGAAAGTTAAATCCTTGGTAGCTTTCAAAAAAACCCCATATCTGACAGCTCTTCTGTGGTGTGGTGTAATTGTCTTTTATGAGAGCTGGCACACTGGCTGTGCAGGAACCAAATTCATTTTAGAGAAATGGCTGTGTGTGAATGACATCAGCTCTGTCTTGCTGTGGAATGGATGTCTCAGGGACTTAATGGATGGAATGTAACAGCAAACAGAGAACAGGGAGAGTTATGAGCTTTTATGGTTTTTGTAAATATGTGAGCAATATTTTGAAAAGCCAATTTAGTACTCCACTGAATATTGATGTTAGTAGCATTATTTTAAATCATTCACTTTATTGAAGTAGAAAGTGACAAACCATTTAATCTTACATTGTGCAACAGAAAAAGCATTACTATCTAGTTTTCATCTCTCTTTTAAAGTGTCCTTCAGTCCTTCAAATAGTTTGGTGCATGTGGGCTTGCCCCATTCAGTTTCATAATCCTTTTAAGATAAATAGAAAACAAAAAAACTTTTATGAGATGGAGTTGTGATGATTGGAAGACCTGAACTATGGCCAATTTCTCTGCCTCAACTGAGGTCAAACAGTGTGAAACAGTTAAGGCAGCACTTGATCAAATTTAATTTAACATAGACCTGTGAGTATGGAGAGCACTGAAGGGTTAAATGAGGGAAACTGTTCCAGCTGAAAAGCTCCCATTGGCTGGAAGCTGCAAATGAAGTTTATCTTTGGGAAAGGAAAAACAAAGGAGAAAAATTTAACTTTCCAGCCATTCTCTAAGGCAGGACTCTGCCAGACACTGATCCCTCTCTGAGCTGCAGGGCAGGTGCTGCCTGCCCTGAGGGAGGATTCAGATGCATTTGGAGCATCTTGTGCAGAGGTTTAATGGCTCTTCCTCCTTTATTTCATACATAACACTGCTGCTGGGGAAATTGGGAGCTCAGAATATTCACCTGGATGGAGGTAAAGGTGTTTCTTGGAAACCATCCTCAGCTCTGACTGGTGTGTGTGCCCAGGGACAGAGAAGAAAACTTGGTTTCTTTGTTCCCCCTGCTATGTGAGAAGTAACAACTAATTTGCAATGCTTCATTATTATTATTATTAATTTCATTTTAATAGTAGTTTATTGAAAGTGATTATTCTAGTGCTATTATGCATTCTTATTAAATCTGTAAGCTCTATAAACAATAGAAGCAGTGAAACAATGCAGTGATTTTATAGAGATGGGCAGGGGTTTTTTGAGGTCTTCTCTGATCTGGATCCCTTTCCAGCTTTCCCCCTCCCCCTTTGGAAGGCTGGAGTTCAGGGTTGCATTCTGCCATGTCAGTATAGCTGTGGTTGGTGTGAGCCTCCTCACAGGCATGATGGGCAGTGTCATTCCAGCTGAGATGAAAATACTCTAAACCAGAAGATTATTGCCATTGGCAAGGTAGTTGTTAGTGTAGTGAATGGATTATACCATGTGGTACAGAAGAAGTTTCAGAGGATTAACAGAAGCCTTTATCTTGGGATTTGGTGGACTCTGTGAATAAGTAGCTGGCAATTTCAGTGTCAGGCCCAACACAGGGCTGAGTGAAGTGTTTAGGTTATTAACAAATCCATCAGTGTCACTGTGTTTATTACCCAAAGGTTTTACTCATTCTCATGTTTTGGAGAGGAGATTTTGGCTTTGGGCAGTGACAAAGCTTTGGAAATATCCCCTCAAGTTTTGAACCTTAAAGCTTCAAACAAATGGAGAGCCACAACTCCACATCAAGCTTCAGTCTCAGACTTCACTGAGATCATAACAGATGTCAGTGGTCACTAAGAAACTTTGAGAGATGAGCATGGCAATGTCCAATATTCCTAAAGAATACCCAACCTCAACATTTCTGATGGCAAAACCAGGCTCTGCTTAAGGGACAACAGATATTTTTATCTCCCACAATTCCATTGTTTAACAATGCCCCAAGAAGAACCAACTCTTGTCTAAGGTCTTCTTATCCTCCAAAGATGAGAAATAACTTTGAAGCTGGGCCAGAAAAACACAAAATGGGTTTGTATAACACATAGGTAAAATCTACATGGGGCAGCTGTGGTTTTGGACTTTGTTTTATCCAACTTCTCTTGCACTTTTTCAGTGGGCTGTGAGTGTACAGTGCCACTTGGGAGGTCTGCTTCCACCTCCTGCCTCTCAAAGTTTAGGTAGGACTTTGACCTTTAAATGCAAACACAAAAAAATTCTTAAAATACATGGCCACTTCAAATACTGACCCATTTTTATCATTTTCTCTTTGATAGTGCAATCTGTCTGCTGAATACAGACAGAGTAAGAAGGAATTATTGAACATTTATTACCACATTAACAATAAATAAAAAAGTGTTATCAGGAGAGGCAGATCAGTATTTTAAATAAGGGTTGAAATAAAAATGATTAAGAGTTTCTTTCTACTGAATTCATAATGGTATAAATGTATGTTCTTGAAGCTTGTGGTCTTGAACTTTCAAACTGAAATCATCTATGAAAAAAAATCTAAATTAAATGAATCTGTCCTTATACTGTACTGATAAAAACCATCTAAATACCCAAAGCAAAAAACCCAAACTCCAAATCAGAACCCTAAATGTTGTAGTAGCACACATTTATATATGTGTGTGTATATATATATATATATATGTATATATATCTCTAATAGCTACAAGTTAGGATGTTGTCATGTTCTCAAAACTAATAATAATTTGAATAATAAAATGATACTGTGCCTTTTTCTGATTTTCTACTCCTGAACCTTTCCAGAGGTGTTAACTGTGAGCTTAAATGCCATTCCCTAGTGATGAACAACTCCTGGAAATGGTATTTCCCTCCCCATCTTGGACTAATGTTTCTTAACATGAGTCAAGAGTCTGTCACTGTAGAGGCAGAGGGAAACTCCTGGTGCAGGGCTGGTTACCCACCAGGCAGAGAAGGAGCTCTTCTGATCTCTCCTGCAATAAGCCCTGGAGTGTTTATCTGTTACCTCTTGGTGTGCTCAGGTTTGCCTGCCCTTAGGCTATGCTCCCACTCAGGGAGTGTTGTCCAAGTCCTATTTTGGTGCTTGTTCTCCTGCCCTCTTTGGGTGGTTCTCATTTCTCTCATGAGCTTGGCTGATGTACCCAGGTTAGGGTGGGTGAGTGTGTTCCAGCACTGAGCTGGATCCCTCACTGCTCTCTCAAGAGAATTATCTCAGGGTCTGTAATCCACTGCTGCCCCTATTGTTCCCTCATTTTGCCTCAGCTCCTGATGAATTGTTTGCAGCAATCTGGACTCATCATTTCTTAATAGCCCCCATATTCACCCAGGCTATCTGGTTAGTTTTCCATGTTTGGATTGTTCTTTTCATTAATTCCAGATACTGCCAGCAGCATGCTAATGAAGTATGTTTGATTGCATATAATTGGTTGAATGAAAATAAAATAATTGCTGTCTTGAATAATATTGGAGCTCTGTGGAGTTCCTAAAGAAAGATATTGTGTTAGTGGAGTAAGAGGGAGCCAGGGGAGTTTTGGGGCTGTTGGCTTAATTGCACAAGGACAAAGCCTTTAAGTTATATAAAGAATCCATAGGAATTCCTATCCAAGGTGAATTTCTCAAAGATATTTTGTGCCTTGCTAGCTTGTAGACTGTGATGCCCAGGCTGAATCTTAGTAGATTCTCCCCATCCTCTTACAATTTCTTTATCTCTTAAAATACTCTCTCTGAATGAAATGGTATTGCAAGACATTTCATTTCTTGTAGTTGGCAGAGTTTTTTGTGTTTTTGAAGCTCTATTCCACATATTCTCACTCAAGGATGTGCAGTAGGTGTTTCCCAGTGTTCTGTAATTTACCTGCCATCCCTGAGGGGTGCATTGCCACCACTGAGTGTGACACTGGGTCCTGAGTGAGATTCTGCTTCCCTGACAGCTTTTCTTTCTGACAGGATTTCTAGAGTTCTGAAAAACACCCACACTTGTTTTGTTGTGGCTTCTCCAGCTGTTTGTCATGAGGAAGAGACTTTTTTTTATCCTTCAAGCTAATAAGTTAATTAGATCTTTAAAATTCTTTTCAGCCTAGTTTAGTTCATGTCCTGAGGGCACAGGAAGATGAGCTTAGAAATCAATTTATTGGTTGCTGATTAGCCCACACCCTCAAGTGTAAGCAAAGTTCAGCTGTTTACATATTAGTTACTTAGCAAGTTACCCTGGATCCAATTATAACCCCCCCTTTTTACCCCCCTTTCCCTTAATTTTCTTTTTCTTACCTTTTTTTCTTCTGTGGTTTCCTCCACCCCCCCTTTCCTCGTTTGAGGATTTAGGTGAGTTTTCTTCTCTTCCTCCTAAATTCTGAGAATTTTGTCCATGCACTTGTGATCCTGCTAAGGTGCCTTTTGGAAGAATGGATGTTTCCTATCTTTGGGCCTGATTTTCAGTTTAGACCAATGTGTTTTCTCTGTGAGGTTGTTTCTGCCACAGCCCTCCCAGTGTGTCAGCCACTGTCCCTCAATTTTGCTGCCAGCCCCGTGTCACTGTTTGGTTTTGGCAGTGACACAACTGCCAACCTTGGCCACGTTTCTGTGAAGCAGCTGTAATTCAGTCTGCACAGATAAATCACCATTTAAAGAAAAACTGTTTGGAAGCTTTCAACTCTCCCTGCTGGATTTTTTCCTCTAATGTTCTAATTATCTGAAATAGACCAGAAGTGTAAACATAAAAATAATCCTGTCAGCTCTGATTCTCAGCATCTCTGAGTAGAACAAAATTATTCCTGGGTTAAGATCACCAAAAAAAAAAAAAAAAAAAAAAAAAAAAAAAAAAAAAAAATTAATGCAGCCCTTACTGTCTTGAGCTCCCTGGGCATCCTTTCAGTTTTTTATTTATGAAACCTGAACCACCAGGCACCCTGAATCTGTTACTTTGGTTTGCTTCTATCAATTTATAGAAACTGCAGAAGAATTTTAGTTTTAGTTACAGTGGCAACTTGGTAATAACAAATGCAAGGAATAATATTTTCAGATGCCTTTGTTTCATTCATTAGCACATTTCAAATTGTGAAATGTATCAAAGAATGGACTTACTATGGAAATATGGCTAAATACTGCTACAGGGCAAGAACAGAAGCATAAATGGGTATTTAGAGGGTCTCCATATCCCAGAGTGAGCCTCAAAGTAAAAAGGTAAAGGAAGTTGGGGAAAGGGGGGTGATGGAACACCAAGGAAATGGTTGCAGCAAGCTGCCCTGGATCCAGGGAAAAGGAAGCAATTGGCAAGGGATCAAAGTTTCTCAGAAACTGTTAAACTGTCAAAAAGCCAGAGAAGGAATAGTGAGTGTGAATACTTTCAGGGTTTAATATTTTGGAGTGCTTTCTTCTTTGCTGACTTTGATTTTGTGTTTTCCAAGATAATAAATTTCCAAAACTGCTGTTTTACAGCTACCTTTGGATCTAAGCTTCTTCTAGTTCTGGTACAGAGTTGGGGAAAATGGGCTGCAGTGTGTGTGTGCATCAGTTCTGAGAGACCACAGATGAGCTGGGGATACCTTGGTAGAACTCTGTTCTTGCTCATGTCTTACCAAAGATTGTCCTTTGTAGGTTGGGTGGATTTTGTTTGGGTTTTTTTCCATCCCCATGGAACACAAATTTCCTATAGCAGGTTTGGTGTAGCAGCTTGTGAGCTCAAACCTGGATGAAAATGTTCTCAAAATTAGGCTGACAATGACAGTAAACAACAGGGCAATAGAAAGCTTTGCAGCACTCTGTGATGAGTATTCATGACTTAAGAAACACAAGGAAGTCCTACATCTCTTAGGATGTGAAATTGATTGATTGTTCACAGCACAATGTTAGAAAAGCCCCACCACCCTGACCTCCCAATCAGCACTGAGGGTTATTTAGCAGCAGTGCACTAGTTAAACTCCCAAGCTGTTAATTAACAGAAACTTTATTTTCCTGTTCAGTGAGATCTAGGATGCTACCAGAGAAGAGAAATAAATTTGAACTCAATTTTAGTCTTTCTTGTTTCAGCTGATAACTCAGTGTCTCAAAATTGGTTCTTGATTGTTTTAATCAAGGTTACTTTTTTGATTTCTGCAGGAAATTGCTTTTGGTCCTGGTATTAAACTGTCAGTGATGTGCTACTTTAGCACTTCATAAAGGAAGTAAACATTTGTCTTGCAATAAGTAGTGAGAGTTTGTGAGTGCCAGCTGGTTCTTCTGGGCATTCCTCAGAAAGAAAAGGGAGCTTGAAAGAAACAAATGATTTTTTTTTTTCCTTTTTCTTTACTCAAGATGTACCAGTAACACATCCATCAGTAATTAGAGGAATGTAATGATCTGGGAACTTTGCTACTTTCCCTGACTGCTGAAGCTGACAAGCATGTGAGGCATCTCAGGTTTATCTCAGGTTTACCCCCTGGTTGTGAAAGCAGGAGTACATTGGCCAGTTATATTGAAGTGGAAATGCTGAAAGGGTTAAAAAGAAAACTGATCAATTGCACAAACATTTGGTGCAGGAGATGCTCAGCTGACTGTGTTGGATTATTTTGGGTCATTGACTGAAATATGTGGAGTAAGGAGAGTAGAGGTGCTTGGAGGAGCAACAGATCCCACAGTGCCTGAATTTGTGACTGTGTGTTACCAATCCATGTTTCCCCACTCGCTGTGTGTGGTTTCATTCCACAGCAAAAATGAGGGGACTCGTGCTCCCCAGTGAGCCCAGAGAGCAGCACCCATCCTGCCAGGCTGGCCATGACTCTGGAAGGTTCCTCAGCTGAGAACTCCCCCTGCAGATCTGTCAGAGATTGGAGTGAGGGCAGCTGCAGCAGCTGGGAAGGGGAACAGAATGGTTTGAGCCAAGTAACAAGGGCAGGCACACCTCTGTGTGCCCCTCACCTGTGTGTGCCCCTCACCTGTGTGTGCCCCTCACCTGTGTGTGCCCCTCACCTGTGTGTCACCATGGTATTTTCTGAAAGATCCCTTTGCCAGGATTTTTCTCCTGAGAAGCCTCAGAAAAGAAATGTAAACAATAATTATCTGATTGCTTGGGACTGTGGTTTGGAGGTTGCTTACCAACAGGGGCATCTTGGATTGGTTCCATGTGAATTGTTTTTACTTAATGGCCAGTCCCAGTCCAGCTGTGTTGGACTCTCTGGTCTGTCACAGGTTTTTATTATCATTCTTGTCCAGCCTTCTGATGTCTCCTTTCTCTTTCTTTAGTATAGTTTTAGTATATAATTTTCTTTTAATATAATATCATAATATAATAAATCAGCCTTCTGAGAACTTGGAGTCAGATTCTCATCCCTCACCTGGTCCTGGGGACCCTCACAACAACACTGCAACAACTGGTGCCCCTCACCCTGGGTGGGTGTCCCTCACCAGCCCAAGGCACCCAGCACTCAGCTCTGTGTGCAGTGGGTGTAGGGATGTGCTTGGTTAGCAGGAAGTTCAGATTTGCTGGGTAAGAGACCAATTTCACCCCTTCCTTCCAAGCAGGCACAGGGTGGAGGCTCTGCTGGGGCAGTGCCAGCCCCGAGGGAGGCACAGACACAAACCAATATTCACCTGTGCAGAACAAAGCCAGCAGTGCCAAACCAGCAGCTGCAGGGTGGTGTTGGGATCAGAGGGGTCTGAAATCTGCAGTGCTGGGCCAGTGCTGGGTTCCCTGCTTGTAGCAGTGGTGTAAACTGTGTAATATTTTTTCACAAAAGATAATATCTTGCTGTATCAGCTATGTAATATGTAGCTACAAACAAGTTTTCAGAAAAGAGTAGTCTATAATGGGAATAAATCACATGGGACTCTATTTTTAATGGTGGGAAAAAAAAGCCCTTCTTTATTCACACAACCCCTTTTTACACAGTTTTCCAGACCTGTGTGTGACTCCCATTGGTCAGTAGCTTTCTTGCCAATTATTTATTTGTTAGTAACAAGTTGTTATTCTGTATTCATTGGTCACTCAAACCCCCAGTGTGTACCTGCAGGAAAAGTTGTTTGTGAGAGATAGTTTTCATTTTTCTATCTAAACCAGTCTAAAAACAGTTTATAGAGGTGCTGGTTGTTTTTCACCCAGGAATAGATTGTTATGCTAATGACCTGCTCACACCAGGACTGCTTTCACATGGGACCTTGCAAAGGGCTAGTTTTGACAAGGCCAGCCACTGATTTTAGGTTTGATTTTATGAAGCCTTTCTTTATTATTTTTCTGCCTTACTACAATACCTATGATCAACAACTGAAACTGAAGTTTTCAGTGTCCCTTCCACTGTCCCATTTGGGACACTGTCCCCACCTGCAGCCCCCCACTGTTTCCCCACCTCTGGCATTTCTGCAGCTTCTTTCATGGCTGGAGCAGCATTGCTTGGATGGAGACACTGATTTATAATGTCACTGGTAGGAGCTGAATGACACCTGAAGCAATAGCTCTTGCTGTTGCTCTCCTCTGCAATCTGCTGGGATAATTTCTCATGCCCACACTACTGTATAAACATTTTTGATGGGAGAATCCATCACTCAGTGCTTGTTTAGGTGTTACTAGACACTGGGAAAAAAAAAAAAAAAAAGGCAAGCTATTTATCCTAATAATTAATTAGAGTCTCCTTTAAATCTTAAACCATTGGAACTTTATGGGAGTTGGTGCATATCCTGCAATGGGATGTGGTATGGACTTTACCAGCATTTTTCAGTTTATGGTAATCCAGCTGGTTTTATATGAAGTTGAAATTTCATTCTATTTCAACTTTGAAGTATAGCTTTAGGAGTGTTTTTAAGAGTTCATGTAAGAAGTAATTCCATATGCAGTGTGTCTCCATAAAAACCATCAGTGATTCTATTAAATATTTAGATTGCATAAAGTGTTATCATTCATCCTGAAATTTGATAAGCACACTGAGAGTTTTTCAGTGCAGGAAGGAAGGAAGACAGATTTTTAAGGAACACTTAGCACAGTTTTGCCTTGTGTGTTTTTCAAAAGCATCATTAATGAATAATTTTTTTCGGTAACACAAGAGTTATTATTTGCTAACAAGCAAAAATGAGAATAGCATGAGCATTGTTGTAGGAGGTGTTATTGTTAGGGTTTTTCCCCAAAATGAGAATTCTGCATTATCTCCTAGGTCTGTGATGTTTACCATTTCAGATAGTTATCTTTGACTTTGGAAGCAGTTTAAGGCTAAGACATGTGAAAGATAAGCCAAGTTTTCCCTCCTTATTTCTTTTTAATAACAAACCCAAAGACCACACAAACATGGTTCCTATTGAAAGATTCCTTTTGCTGACTGCTTTGGCAGTGGCTGGTTTAGGGAGTGAGGCTGGATACCTCAGTGACTTTAACAACTGGCTTCAAAAGGAAACTCAAAATATTCTGACAAGTCTGTCCTGTCCACAGTCAGTGTGTGGACCTCGTTCATCCTGGTAGTGAATGTTTCCTCTCTGGTTCAGTGAGGGTGTTTCTGGAATATTTCCCAGTCTTTCTGCTGTGTTTGTGCATTGTTAATAACAATTGTTTGAGATTTCATGTAGGCATTTAAGTCTTATCAGAAATCATGCTTTTATTATGCCAAATACTTGCTACAGGAATTTCCCCTTTGAAATTGGAGGTAACAATTGTCAAGTCAGGAATTCCATGAAGATAGGCTGGCAGACCTTGGCCAGGTCCTGGAGTGTAACAGGGATTATTAAAGATAATTAACAGGTCCAGTACCTGGTGGCCAGAATCAGTGTGGGGCTCCTTGTACACCAGCAGAGCAGAGAAGCAGGACACAACTCTGATTAGTTGGTTGAGTTTAAGATTCATATAGAAATGTCTTAATCTGACAGGAGAAAAAGTGGACTAAAATAATCCCAAGAGAGTTCTGGTTTTAGTTTGAAATTTCCAACACCTACTCTGCAAATTCAATGCCATTAAATGAAATTCTACTAATACCTGGTTCCTTCCCAGGTCAGTTTTTCCTATGGGGTAGGTCAGTACATCTGAAGCCATCAGACCCTCAGCTGAAAGATGTGTGTGAATAATGAAAGCCAAGCAGGCATCTGATCAGTTTGAATTGAGTATTTTGAAAGAAATCACCTTACCACAACAGGTTGGGGTTTATTTTTTTGCCAGAAGCAGTTACCTCGTGGCAATATTTAACCAGACAAATGCTCTCACTCAGAATGTCATTATCATTATTTGGTTTGGGTGGGGTTGCTATTACAGATGATGTGGTCTCTAGTAATATATTCAATTAATTTTACCTGGGGGCAGGATTTAGTGCTAAAGCTCAGCCTTTCAGTGGCTGTTTTGTTCTTGCACTGTGAGAATTGTGCTGTTCTGAGGGTCCTTCCTTGTATAATAGATTTTCTTTCCATGGATGTTGGACCAGGGAACTGATGTGCAAAGCTCCTGCTGTGTGTTCCTCAAATTTGTCCTTCTGCATCACTGTTACAGGATTTGTCACCCTGCATTTTGCTCTTCTGCTCATTCACCTGGAGGCATCTCTGCTTCTTGGGTCTCACCTTACTGCTGTGCTGCTCAGAGAAGTGAAAGGCTTCTCTTGGGGCTGTTGTGACCAGGACAGATGATTTTAGTAGAAGCAGTGTTTTGAACCAGGAATCAGGATCTCTCTGTAGCAGTTGTGCCCTGAACTCCTGTGGGGCTGTGGAAGAGCTCTGTGCTGTTGTACCATGTACAGCTCCTCAAGGAGAAGCTGGGGTGAGGTGAGGGGACATCAGTCCCACAGCTGGGGCTGCTGGAGCTGTGACATTGTTCTGGGAGCAGCCTGGAGCTCCAGGAGGATGCACACAGCAGTGCAGATCCTACCCTGCCCTTGGAGCTGTGACATTGTTCTGGGAGCAGCCTGGAGCTCCAGGGAGGATGCACACAGCAGCACAGATCCTACCCTGCTCTTGGAGCTGTGACATTGTTCTGGGAGCAGCCTGGAGCTCCAGGAGGATGCACACAGCAGTGCAGATCCTACCCTGCACCTGGAGCTGTGACATTGTTCTGGGAGCAGCCTGGAGCTCCAGGGACAATGCACACAGCAGTGCAGATCCTACCCTGCTCTTGGAGCTGTGACATTGTTCTGGGAGCAGCCTGGAGCTCCAGGGACAATGCACACAGCAGCACATATTCTACCCTGCTCTTGGAGCTGTGACATTGTTCTGGGAGCAGCCTGGAGCTCCAGGAGGATGCACACAGCAGTGCAGATCCTACCCTGCTCTTGGAGCTGTGACATTGTTCTGGGAGCAGCCTGGAGCTCCAGGGAGGATGCACACAGCAGCACAGATTCTACCCTGCTCTTGGAGCTGTGACATTGTTCTGGGAGCAGCCTGGAGCTCCAGGGAGGATGCACACAGCAGTGCAGATCCTACCCTGCTCTTGGAGCTGTGACATTGTTCTGGGAGCAGCCTGGAGCTCCAGGGAGGATGCACACAGTAGTGCAGATCCTACCCTGCACTTGGAGCTGTGACATTGTTCTGGGAGCAGCCTGGAGCTCCAGGAGGATGCACACAGCAGCACAGATCCTACCCTGCACTTGGAGCTGTGACATTGTTCTGGGAGCAGCCTGGAGCTCCAGGAGGATGCACACAGCAGTGCAGATCCTACCCTGCACCTGGAGCTGTGACATTGTTCTGGGAGCAGCCTGGAGCTCCAGGGACAATGCACACAGCAGCACAGATCCTACCCTGCTCTTGGAGCTGTGACATTGTTCTGGGAGCAGCCTGGAGCTCCAGGAGGATGCACACAGCAGTGCAGATCCTACCCTGCACCTGGAGCTGTGACATTGTTCTGGGAGCAGCCTGGAGCTCCAGGGACAATGCACACAGCAGCACAGATCCTACCCTGCTCTTGGAGCTGTGACATTGTTCTGGGAGCAGCCTGGAGCTCCAGGGAGGATGCACACAGCAGTGCAGATCCCACCCTGCTCTTGGAGCTGTGACATTGTTCTGGGAGCAGCCTGGAGCTCCAGGAGGATGCACACAGCAGTGCAGATCCTACCCTGCCCTTGGAGCTGTGACATTGTTCTGGGAGCAGCCTGGAGCTCCAGGAGGATGCACACAGCAGTGCAGATCCTACCCTGCACTTGAGGCAGGAAATACTGAGTCATGTGTGGAAAGGACTGCACTGCTCTTGCAGCACCTTGAGCTGTTACAGCTCATTCCTAGAAACATCCTGGTGCACAGTGGGTCTGGAACATCTGGATTCATGGCAGCTGAGGACTTTGGGGCACAGGGGTTCCATGTTCAGGCAGATGGGATTTGGTGTGTGCTCACACTGAGAGTGGGGCACAATGACTGAAAACTCCCAGCTCTGCCTTGGTGGTGCTGCCTAACTTTGGCATTTCTAAATTCAGAATGGAGAGTCAGCTCCAGGGAACTTAGTCTTAAGGAGGATTGTGGCATGAGACTAAAAAATAGCAAATGTAGGCAGAGAGCTGCTGTTGGCAGCAAATCAAATGCTGAATTCCTTCCTGGACTTTGTGCTCATCAAAATGCTCCAAAGGGAAGAACAACCCTGAGCTGGGAGGGCCCTCTGTGCTGGTGAGAGCAGCTGTTGGAGAAAATTTTCCAAAGTCCCTTTCAATTCCTATCTTTTTCTAAAGTTCAGCAAGACTTGTTGATAACCTGTGATAGATGAGTAAAGATCTGGGAAAAGGGGTGGTTGTTCCCTATCAGTGAACCTTGTCATTCCTTCCATCGGCCTTTAAAGGAGAAATTCCATGTTTCCATTTACTCCATATAGTTTCCTGAGTATTTTGGTAGAGAAAAATAATATTAGATTTCTTATATTGTGTTAATGTGATGAGCATTGATCACAAACACTCTGTACTGAAAACAAAGTGGTGAAAAGGATCATTGTCAGGGCAGTGAGTGCATAAATTCAGGAACAAGTTGCAATTTTTGCATTTTTCCCTCCTCATATTGAATGGAAATAACTTGGTGGAAAGTGTGAAAAGATCTAGTTAAGGTATGGATTTTTATTCTCATAGGTGATGCATTGTTCTTATTTTTACATTGTGTTTGAGGTCTTTGCTTTTACAGGAAATATATAAAAGAAAAAATATATCTAAGAGGTAGTGGAACAACAGGTAGTGAAAATTACATTACATTTTTCACTCAGGAAGGCATCAAAAGCTAATCCAGATGGGTGCTGAAATAACTCTGCAGAATTTATGGGTTAGTGAATTAAATATGCTGAACTTCCTCTGTAGCTCAGGAGCACCCTAAAGTGATTCTGCTGCAATTTTGGAAACCACTTTCAAATGAGTAATGGTTCAAGGTTTATTCTTTTTGTGGGTAAAGATAAATAATGTGCACATACAGGTACTCATTAGTTTGATCCTAAGATTTTCCAAGTCCACATAGTCACAAAGCAGGAAATTTAGATGCAATGCACTTTGAATATCTTGATCAAGGAAAGCTTTAGGTATCCATTATCTGAAAAGCAATTTGTAGCAATGCATTCAATTTGACAGATGAATGTTGAACTGGTAGTAAAATTATGATAATGGAACTTGAACAAAGTAAAATACAGCTTTAATAGTTAAAAAATAAAGCAAGAAATTGCCACCAACAAAAATTCCCAGAAAGCCACAAACTTCCTCATGATTTTTATGAACTATTTTTTTGTTCCTGAAAGTATTTGCAGTCTGAATAAAGGTAGTCTTACATATGTTAGAGTCCTTAATTTTAAAGAATTTGAAGTAAAAATATGTCTCCAAGATCTAAAGAAAGAGTGAAGTAATCAATAATTACAACCAAAATATTTGCATTAAGCAGATCCAGAACACTTAAGGATTTTGGCAATAATTCTATGGAATGGGTCAAGAGGCTTTCTACAAAATCTGGGTATTTCTGTGTCTGTATACACAAGTAATACCCAAAGTATACAGCTTAACATATTTCATCCTGGTTGCATTTCTTCTTAGTCTGCATTTTGTAACTCTGCTGCTCTCTAAAACATTCCCTGTCATTTCTTGGAATAGCTCTGTTATTGCCAGGGTACTTAAGAATTTTAAATGAGACTTTATGTGTAATAAACTTCAGCAGGAAGAACAAATCTTCTCCTGGTGTATAATCACAGAACTTAAGGACTGAGGAAGAAAAATCCCTAAAATTCTAATGTGTACTTATTTAGATGAGTGATTTCAGAAGTTTCTTTTGCACAGTTAAAAATCTCTTTCCACAAAACTTTTTGAGGCAGCAATAAGATGGTTGAACAGTGCTTTCAAACACTGAATTTAATTTTTTGTAGTGTTGCCCAGGTTTAAGGGGAGGATTCTTCCAGTTCCTTCTTTCCTTGGGAGATGATGATAGGATGGTAAAAAGAAAATTGAGTCTGGTTCACCCTGAGCTTTGCCATGATCTCTCCTGCACTTGCTGTTTAGATGATTCCTCTTTAATACTTGTACATACAGAAGATATTGCTGAGTTTTCATTTCTGAATTTTCCATGTTTTATCTTGACAAATGGCCTGTGCAGTTGGAGCATAATGTACTACTTGGCATTTAGTTTTGCAGCAGCGTAGAAGGCAGAGGAGCTTCTTTCAGAGGTGAGAATTCTAATTGCATTGAATTCAGCCTTGCTCATCTCTTGGAGCTCAGCAGCATCTCCAGATGGCTGTCCTGAGCCTACTGAAGGAATTGCAGGTTGCTTCAGAGCTGCAACCCTTATTGATGCTGGGAATTCCCTGTGGCCCCCTGTTACATTGTGGGTCATCATTCCCAGTAACTTCCCTGTGTGGGTTGCAGTGAGTGTGAAAATTCCAGATGTTACAACACCTAAAGCCTGTTCTGGAGGTCAGATAAAAACTCCCAAGTGCACCACGATGGAAAGCTGAGGGAAACTGATGTCCAGGGGTGAAAGAATGGCTTTGTGGCAGCAGTGTGTGGTGCCAGCACGGGAACCTTCAGGGAACTTTTTTTCAAATACTGTGGTTTTAGTTCATGTCTGGAGGGCTGAATGTACACAGGAAGCTCCTTGCTCTGGGTGTTCTCATTACCTGTTCTTCCCTGTGTGACTTTGGCACAGAAATACTTTGCTTTTTTGGAGAGATTTAGTATTTTCTAAGGAAAACAAAAAAAAGGAAGTAGAGCAGGGCGTTATAATCCGAATACATCTCCCTAAAATGTTACTAAATATGCCTTTCATTTGAGCTTTCAGAAACCTTTTTCCCCCACTTAATCCAGTCTCCAACAATGCTTTTTTCATCACATCAATCAAATCACAGGAACAGGATGGAACAAAGCATTGGCACTGGCCCAGAATTCAGGACAGCTTGTTCTGGTCAGGCACTAACCAAAGCCAGCAAGGGAGAACTGAGCCCCTGCCTAGCTGGGCTCAAGCTCTGGCTTTAAATACCCACCTTAGGGAGCAGGGATGGTGTTGGGACCTGGATGCTGAGAATTTTAAACTTTCTGTGCTGAAAGGCACAGACCCACAAGAGAACTCTGCATTGACCTAGGGCTGTGCAGAGGGCTTCCAAAACTGATGGATAGCACTGGGATTACGGGTGTGCAGTTGGTTAGAATGTGATCTTACAGGGTGAAAACACTTAGATTTGGGGTTTTAGTGTATGGTGATATATGGGAGCCAAGATGGAGAATTTTGGGTGTGGGTTAGTTGTCTCTTTTGCACCTTCTTCCTCCTTCTTCACAAATCTGGGTGGTTTTCTCTAATTGGATGAAGGATGTCCCCATTGCAGGTTTTGGGTGATCATAATTGGGTTAAAAGCATAAATAATATAGATGTCAGCTGTTTATTGGGTGATTGGGACTTCAATAGCCTTGAACAGGCACCACTTTAGCTCACTTTCCTGACTTGTTAGAGAGAGCTCACATCTCATGAGTTTGTGATAGATAAGGATAATAAACTTCAGAGTGAGACTTCAAAAACAACATCTCCTGAGTTTTATTCACCCTGACCTTGGAGCAAGAAAGAGCCTGAAATTCCAGCAGGGTGGCAGTGACAGCAGGGGTGTGAGCCAGCTGCAGGAGCAGATTGACCAAGAATTTGGTGACTGTGAGGGCACAGAGATGCTCTGGCATCGCTGGGAATGTCTTTCTGAAATGTCAGCAAAATAAAGAATAGCAGTGAGGATCAAGGTGAGCACCTGGAAGGAAACCTTGCACTCTAATTTGGCTGAGTGCTGTCTCCAAATGCACAAAGTACAAAGGCACACTTCCTGTTGTTTTTAGGTGGACATGGTGAGTTTGACATCACTAAAAGGCGATGGCATCAAATCCTGATGCCAGGCTCTACAGAAAGGTTTGTGACAGCAATGGCTCGAGCTGGCTGGCCTAAAAGCTGCATTGAGAGAGAGCTGCTGCCACAATACCCACCAGACTTGAATGTGTCTTCTACTCTCAAGTGTATTTTTGAATTCAGGATGTGTTTTGTACAAACTTCAGGAGTTGATGTTAGCTGAACACTGGAAAGTGACATGAGAGAGAAGTGAAGCTAATGTTGAGTTTGAATAATGGAAGTTAATGCCATAACATGGAACCAGCCAGAGTTGTTGGCCTTTTACACTTGGGCAGTAATTTATGTCCTGAGGAAGAGACTTAAGGAGTCAGTAAGCAGTGATGTTATTAACTGTAGCCAAAATATTTGACTGTATTCCCACTGGATATGTTGCTCTTATTAAAAAAGAAAATCTCAAATCGAGCCCAACACCTTTTTCTGCTCCAAGAGTTGGCCTTTGCCCCTGAATATTTATTCTGTCAAATTGCACTGGAGAGATTTCCAATTCAAAATGCTGGGTCAAAAAAAACCCCAAACTTGTTTGTGTGAAATGGAGAAGTGAACAGTTTAGACTTTCAATTGAAACTTCAAAGCCTTTGTTTGACATCTTCTAAATCTGTCTCCTGGCTGTTTTAGGCTCTAAAAATGCTACTTCAATAATTGGATTGCCAGAAAAATTCCCACTAACCACATAAATTTGCACTTGATGCACTTGAACCTGTTCCAGGTTGCCTGTTTACAAAAGACAAATTCTGTCCTATTTCTGGAATTACTGCTCACATTTTGGCACAAGGAAGCAGTTGCATGACAATAAAACAGTGGAGAAATGTTCATCCTAAATTCAAACTGATCAAGAGTGACCAGGAATCCAGGCTTCCTACAGCAATTACTTTCTACTTTTTTAGTTTATTGTAATGTCCAGTAACAGAACAACCTATTGCTTCCTTTTTGTGGTCATATTTTGGATTTAGTTCCCTCAAACCTTCAACTGCTTAATGCTTGTTTAGTCACTTTCTTGGTTACTACTCCTGTTCCATCTACTTCAAGAGAGTTAAATACCAAGCCCAAGTGGCCCAGCTGGTATGTTGTGCTCAGCAGCCGGTGCAGGATGAAGGCAAAGCTGTGACAGCACAAGCAGCCCAACCTGGGAGCTGTGTCCCACCACAGCCTGCCTTGAAACACCAGAGAGCTTCAGGAAGGAGGGTAATAGAAAAATGGATTTTTATTTGAAGGCCTTCAGGGGCAGTTATGGAAAGATGTCCACAAAAGCCTTCAAATAAAGATCCACTTTTCCATGCCCTCCTTGCTGAAATTATATCAGGTTTCATATCTAGATTAAGGAAAAAGGCAAAAGGCTCAGTGCTGAGCTGTGCTCCCTGAAACACAGAACTGTTGGGGGTGGTGTGGGAGGCAGGGGCAGTGCATCCTGCAGAGTGGCACCAAAATTCCACTGGCCAAGCTAAAATGAGAAAGAAGAGGCATTGAAAAATCAGATTAATGATGCAAGAGAAAATAATGATTGGAAGTTGTAAATAATTGTCTGACAGTGGTTATGGAGGAAAAAGGCTGTTGCCAGATATTTAGCTGTTGCATTGAAACTTGAAATATGTTTTCTGCACAGCATCTTGGAAAAGAATTCCATCTGTGATGTGAGTTTTGATTTTCTCCTTGCTTAGGGGTAAGTGATTGTGTTTGACAGACAGTAAAGAAGGTACAAGTTCCAGGAAAAGACATTTTAAAGAAAGGGAATAATAAAGTTAAATCTTTTGGACTATTCATAATGAGACAGTAATCTACAATAGTATGAGAATAGTGGCATAGAGTGGGTTTCTAAGGCATAAAAGCTCCAGCTTAGAAATCATTCTGGCTATGAAGCCAGGTTTTAGAGTCACTAGAGGGTAAATTGGCATTTTGACATTCAGAGACCTTTTTCAAGAAGTAAAAGGTTAATAGCATAAGGCCTTTTCTTTTGTAAATTGTATTCTCTGTGAAGAGGGTTGTTCAGGGTGAATCATAAAATCCTTCAGTACTTCTTGAAGAGAAAATGATAGAAAAGCAATTAGGTTATGGAATCCTGAGAGTTCACATCTAAAGTTACATAATTTCAGGATTTTTCTCCTGTTTCTTCCACAGTGACAGTGAATGATGTAATAAAATTAAACTGGGTTTGAAATCAGGCCTAGTGCTTGCCACCAGCAAGAGAACCTTCATTTTCCAATTCTGTTCTTTTGTTTCCATATTTTGTATGTTCATTAAAGGAAGCATAGTTGCCCATTTAATCCAAATATTTCTAAACAATTTCTCTTGAAAAAAAGACACCCATGATCACAAGGAAGCTTTATTTCAAAGGCCCAGCACATTTTTTGCTGATCTTTTTAACAAGGAATTGTTAGCATTTTAGGCTTTCATTTGGACTTTAAACATGTTTAAACTCTCTTAATACATCAAAAGTCTGAGCAGATCAGTCTTTGTGCCTGAAAGTGGAAACAAGATTGGAAGTAGCACTTTGGAGTCTTTTGTGCCCATCAACCTCATTAAAGCAACAGCATCTGGTTTCCAATTAGGAACCACATTGAATACACTGCTCTCCTTCCAATGGGTTTTACTGATTTTCTGTAGCAAGTGCAAGACTGAGCTTGGAATCTTCAATTCCAATGCCTTGGAATAACCATTGTGGGGTTTATTTCCAAGGATTGCCTTGGAATGAATGATGTGAGGAAGGCTGTGCAGGGCAGAGACCAGCCAAATCCCTTCTGCTCTGTGCACTGGGGCTGGTCCCAGCACTGTCCTCGTGGTTTTGGTTTCATTGGGGAATTTCTTGTCCTTTTTTTCCCCCCGGGGCTTGGGGATGTGAAATTAGAAAGCCCAGACATGCAGAAATTTACAAAATGAATTAACTAGATATGCAAATCTTTTGAAGTGGAAAATTCCATAAAATGCTCTCAGATTCTTCACTCTTTGGTGTTCCATGCCTTGCACACAGCATGCAGAGCAGATATTGAAGAGTGCTGTTAAAAATAGTGTTCTACAGCCTTCCAGATCAATGTACATACATATGTAAGCACTTACAGGGAAAAGTTGGAATTTTTTACAGTACTTTGCTTTCAATTACCATATCCATTTAAGACATCCATAAGGGAAAAAAAATTTTCTACTGTCAAAGACCATGAAATGTTCACATTAATAAAATATTGCATATTTACAAAATTATTTTAGTTCTTTATATTTAATGTAGACTTTAACTTAGACACAAAAAATAATTCTTGAAACATGCTTTGAAAAGCTCAGACTGCTCTCTAACCTGGTGTGTATTATAAATCTTTACAAACTACTAAATGGGGGCCAGAAGGCTGACTTGCCAAGGTCATAGCCCCTAAGTAACACAAAAACAAAATCCAGGTTTTCTGGTTCCTGCTTGAAGCACTAGATATTTCCTCTCTGTGCTCAGAAGAATTTTTAATGTGAGTGTGTTGGCAAAATGGGGATTTAGCTGCCTTAGCTTTGTACTGAACATGTTTTTTAACTTCTGACGTTATTGAACTTTTGAAGTCAATGGTAGGAAACCACTCTGCTGTGAGTAGGTGAAGCCCTACACCCCTGATGCCAGCACATGCTAAATGATATTTTAACTGCTCTTGCTGCACCTTTTGAAGCAAACATTCTAGGAAGGCACTTATGCTTCAAAACCAGACAGTTCTGCTTGACACCTTGGTCATGTGAAGCATCCAGGGTGAGGTAATGGAACATTTCACACTGTGGCAGTGGCACTGCTCTAAGTGCAAGTGCTAATAACATTCAATCACAATACACATGTGATTTATAGCAGCTTTGAATGCTTTATTTTCTCCAAAGATGCCAAAACTTACAGCTTAGTTTTTTTCCTCCAAGACAATGCAAGGTAATAAACACTTTTTCCATGTGAAAAGGCCTTATTTAGGGTACATCCTGCCCCATCTTTCTGATTTGGCTTCCAAACAGAGGAAGTAGTCAAATATTTAAAACTTTAAGTATTTAGGTTATAAAGCTGATAGTCTCTGTCCAAAGCTTGGAGTTCTTAGCTCTTGTCCAAGAGAAGTATTCATTTCTGGGCCTGCAGCTCTGAAGACTTCTGCATTTAACACACTTCAGGTGTGGAGCAAGCAGCCTGTATTTAAATTTCTAGCCATGATTTGTGCCCCTCTAACTGCATGGGAGTTTTAACAACTGCTGGTGTAGACAGCCATGAATAATGAATTATTGCCTTGAATAATGAACTGTGCCTTGAATTAGAAAAACAAAACAAACCCTAAATGTCCTCTGGTGCAGAATCTCTCAAAATGGCTTAGTGACAATTTCTAGCTGAGGCAGAGGAAGCTGAAGCTAAGGAAACACTCCTTCATGTGGCAGTGAAGGTCAGGGGTTGTACACCTGGACCCTCCAATCCCTCCTGTAACCATTGCCAAGCCTGCTATGCTCTCTTTCCAAAGTAACACCCTCAAGCCTGAAAGATGCCATGCTGTGACATCCTTGGCCTTTTATCTGTTTCATAGCTACTGAAATGATTTACATTTCCCAACTCATTTGGTACTTCCTTGCAGGATTATTACACTCCCTGTGAACAGAACAAAATGTCTTGAGTATTGCCTGCTGCATGCAAGCCATGTTTCTGTGGATTGCAGATTTAAGAAGAAAATGCTCATTTATTAGGAGGCTTTTCTGTGGTAAAAGCAAATAATAGTAGGCTTGCTTCCTGTCTTTTCCTCCTTTTGGTCCTTCATTTACTCAAGTGCTGAGCATGAAGCAGAAGAAGCTGTAGCAGGCTGTGTGTGCATGAGACAGGAAACTCAGCAGTTAATGTCCTAGAGCTGATGGGATGTATGGCAGGGTGAGCAGCAGAGGGGATATAATGTGCAAGGTTTGTTTCTGATATAGGGTACAAATCTAATACAGAGAACCCTAATTCAATTTACTAAGCTTTTAGTGGAACTACTTTTTGTTTACTTCATAAGCTGTCATT
This sequence comes from Haemorhous mexicanus, assembly GCF_027477595.1. Classification (NCBI taxonomy): domain Eukaryota; kingdom Metazoa; phylum Chordata; class Aves; order Passeriformes; family Fringillidae; genus Haemorhous; species Haemorhous mexicanus. The sequence goes on along the minus strand of NC_082355.1, from coordinate 14,712,211 downwards.
TAAAATTCTTTAACACATTTAAAGCATTTTCAGCAGCTGTGAAGGTGCATGATCCCATCTCAGAGTTGGCTTTCTGGTGCTTCCCACTTTGGCTACTGAAGCAATAGCAGATTAGAAACTGTAATAAGGAGCAAGTGAATTCAATACCATCCATTAATAGAATTAAACTGACAGAACAAACTAATTCCAAATTTCAAGGACAATTGCAATTCAGTCTCTGAATGTAAGCAAGAGAGAAAATAGATGGTTTAAGTTTCATTCATCATCTCCTGTATAATTACTGTGCTTGGGAGTTCTGTTTTAACTGGAAGAATCCCATTTAAATTCTTTGTTGCTTGAAGTTCCCACACTTTTTGTGTCCTACGTGGTGAATCCCAGGTGTGCCAGGGACAAAGTGGCAGAACCCTTCTGCCATGGAGCCATCTTCCCTCTTCCCAAGTCTTCCAGTGGGAGTGCACTTATGTAATTTATCCATGTGCACCATGTAATTTAACTTGAAATTAACTGTAAACACTTGTGCTCGTGTGTTTCATAAAGAATGTGCTGGAAGCTCAAAACTGTCCAGATTTCTATTTTGGTGTTTGTTTTTTTTCTCCCTACCTCTTCCTAAGCAGCTGCTGTGATGGTTCTGTCTGGTTCTGCCCACCCTGCTCCCAAAACTCAGCTTTCCTACCACAGGTTGCTGATATTTTAACCCGTTTGAAGGGCATGTAAAACTTCTTTCCTTGCCTGGACTTTGCAGTCTCTTTCAGAGATTATATTCAATACATTTCAGATTATATTTAGTGCATTTCAGATATATTTCAGAGATTATATTTCCTCTATTTCAGAGGAAGCAGCAACCTTCAGCAGCGTCTTGGATCTGATGACTGCTTTCATTTGACACTATTTTAAGAGCAATACATGCTTATTTCAACGGGCACGATATTTAAAAACGGAGGCACGGGTGCAAGCGTTGTTTGCTTAGCTTAACAAAGAGAACAAATCGCTGTTTTCTTGGTTAGCACGAAGAAAAATCGCTGTTCTCTCGGTTAGCACGAAGAAAAATCGCTGTTCTCTCGGTTAGCACGAAGAAAAATCGCTGTTCTCTCGGTTAGCACGGAGGAGGAGGCCGGGATGCTCGGGGACAGCGGCGCGGCCGCGAGAGGGCACCGCGACCCCGAGGCAGCGGCGGCGCGGCCCGGGCGGCACCGGGGCGGCAGCGCGCACCGAAACCAGCCTGTTCCCGGCTCCCGGGGAAATCCAGCTCCGATTCCTCGGCCAGGACAGCGTGCCCGAGGCTTTGCTTTATGTCCTTTTTAGGCAATGTGCTCGCAGACTTTATTTAACTCGCTGTATGGCGCTGCTGCCCCGGTGCTTGCATCGGGGGATTTAAAATCAGGCGGGGTTTGAGATGCGCGCATCAGCCTGGTCATGGGAGGAAGCATTTAGTGATGTGTTTGAGAGCTCCTCTTTGAGCTGTTCGGAGAGCCTTGTGACTTTTATGATAAGATTCAAGGCTTGATTCCTTTGAAGTGATCAAAATTCGTCATTTAGTCATTTCAAAATTAGTCATTTCCTCTCCACCCTCCTGGTTGCTGGTGCTGGTGGAAGCTCTGCTCTGCTGTGCAGGTAGTCCTGCAGCACGGATGCTCTTTTGCTCCTCAACCAGAGTGCCACAAGCTTGGATTCTTTTAATGGGAATTACTTTTTGGGTCTTTAATGGGTCTAACTTTTTGCCCAGAAACGTTGAGATTTCAGGACTTGATCCAGCTGACCAGTTCCCATCAGGCCTCTAGACAACTGACTATTGTGCATGCTAAAAAATGAGCATTTGGGAGCCATCAGCTGTCCTGCACATGTGCAGGCCACATGCACAGCACCAGTGCAGCGAGCCCTGTGCTTCTCAGACAAGCCACACTTGCTGCACAGCGTGTGCCTGTGCACAACTGCCCAGCAAGTCCCCAACAAGGGGCACGGTGACGTTATGCATGACACACCATGTAATTTATCGTGAAATTAACTGTAAACACTTGTGCTTGCGTGTTTCACGAAGAATGTGTTGGAAACTCAAAATTGTCCAGATTTCTATTTTGGTTTTTCTTTTTCTTTCTTTTTTTTTTTTTTTTTTTTCCCCTTACCTCTCTCCAAGCAGCTGCTGTGATGGTTTTGTCTGGTTCTGCCCACCCTGCTCTCAGAACTCAGCTTTCCTCAGCTGGTCTGGAGGCTGCTATTCCATGGTGGATTCTCAAGAGAAGGCAGCTACAGAAGTACTTAGGTGGCAGCACTGCTTGAATGTAGATGTACTCTGAATATCAGCTTAGTAAATGCCATCCTATGCTAAGGGGAAAAAAAACAAAGCTAATTTTTTTTCCTTACTTGAAAACAAATATTTATGTATTAGTCAGTTTTTAAAGATGTTCTAAGTAGTGAACTACTAATTTACTAAGAGAAACTACATTTCTTTGTAGTATATTTCATATTGCAGAAGCAGCAGACAAGATTTAAATCCCTGCTGAGCAGACAGCACACCTTTGATAGTAATCTTGTTTGTAAGGGTTTTACATATATGGAAATGTTGGTAGTGTCTAATACTGGAGGAAATAGTCCAGATAAAAGCTGTCCAGCTTTAGATGGCCCCTAAAAATAACTTCCCTAAATTTGTATTTATATTAGGAAGAAACACTTTATTTATTCAAATGATCCAATAATTTGTAGCTTTGTGCAGTTTTGTGTTGCACTTGCTGTGCTGACCTCTGCCAGTGCCCTAGAAAGAGAATGAGGAGTGACTTGTTTGCCAGCCTGTGGCGATTGCTGTGAGCCAGGAGCCATAGGATGTGTGTGAAGGAAAACCAGCAGAGTTCACACCCTGCTCCACTGTGGTGTGTCCTGAGATGATGTGGCCATCTCCCTTTAAGAGCTGTTTTAACTGGGGTGCAGGAGAATGTGCCTCTTAGCTTTTATAAAAATGAAATATGTTTCAAGGATAGGCTTGGCTTTTGGCTCATCCATTTTTCTGCTGTTTAATCAGGTTCACTTATCTTTCAGGGAAATTTTACCACTGAAGCATGGAATATGTTAACTGCTTTGGATGACAGTGCTGAAGGGGCTTTAGGGATATTGTTTTTTGCTATCATGTCTGCATTACCTATAATCTTATTTACTGAGTATCCAACTGCTCCTGTACCCCCATCCTGATGCGAGGAGTGTGTGCCTCTCCTTAGGGCTATCTTCAGGGCTGAGAAGATGATTGCTAGTGAACTAGAACAGGAAAAGAGCCTTTCCTTGGAATGATGTTGCCTGGCTGCCAAGGGAAGCCAGGTTCCAACAAAAGTATTTTCACTGTCAGAACGAGCTAAGGGCGTACACGTCTGTGCAGAGGAGACTTCAGAGCTTTGCGAGTACTTTGTCTTCCTAAGCAGTGCAATTTCTGTCTTGCCTGGTCTGAACCAGCTGTTCCTTGTTCAAGAGCTGATCTCTTGTAGGCTCACACTTGACAGAGGGTGCTGGCCTCAGAATAGATAGTGCTGAGTGTCGGTGACATGCCTGGAGCTGGCTGTGCCTTGGCCCTGGAGAGGGAAAAGAGAGGGACACGGCTCGGGCCCCCTGGTTATCTCTGCTGCTTTGGGCACTGTGAGGCTGGGCAGGGCTCTGGGGCTTTGCCCCTTTCTTCTGCTCACACTGCTGGTCAGAGTCATTCCCCTCTGCCTTTTGATCTGGGAAAAGGAGAGGTTAATTTGGGAATCCAGGCGGGGTGATACACTCCTTCCCAAGCTTTTGGTTTCTGTGGATTTGGGGATAGTGTTTTCTAATATTTTCTGAAGCAGCATAAATCTCAAGGGTGACAGCCGTGTCCCTCTGGGCATTTTCCAGCCTTCTGTCACTTGCCACTGAGCCTCTAGGGCTGGAAACTGCTTTGTAAGGGTCACTGCACTGAGCTTTGTGTTCTCATGTAAGGGGTTCAATCTCAAGGCTTGATTAAGGTGGTTTCTATAAACAAATACAATTTTTCATGCAAATAATTCACTTTTATATGAGAAAACAACTTTCTTGTTTTTTCAAAGACCAGGAGAGTTGAAGGTTAACTTGTGGTCTTGCTTGTGCTCTTTGGCAAATTTGCCTTCACAGGGAAACACTTGAGTGTCAAATGTTTGCTTGTTACAGAAGGCAGTAGACAAGCAGCTGCTTTGCTGGCTGTGAAGGGGAACAATTCACTGGTTTGAGCAAAAATCACTATCCAGGAAGGCAGGAATGCCTCAGGTAATTCCAAACTTCAGTAATCAAAACACTGCCAGAAATGAACAGGTTATTTAGGATCTGCTATTGCAAACTGGAAGGCCATATCCATAGCTGGTGGAGAACATCTTACAGTGGTTTTCCTACTAGCCCTTAAAATACTAAATATTTGTAGAAAAAAGATGAGAGCACATTTTGGGCACAATCTGAGAACCTGAATCCTAATGTAACTTAGCCATGTCAAATCTTTGGAGTGTTGTGAGGGTTTTGTGGTAATGTTGTCCATGATCCTTGTTGAAAACTTCCTTACCCAGAGGATCAGAACCTAGACTCCATAGTCATGGACCACAAGTTTGTGATGCAGATAAAGAACAGATTATCTGTGTTCCCAAATAAGTTAGCCATAAACCTGTCTTTTGAACTATTTTTAAGTCTGCGAAATAAGAAACAAGGTTTATTGAAACAGGCAGATGTTTGTGATGTGCATCCACCAGCTTTATTTTGGGTCAGGAGGTCACTGTGTGTATGGTGTACTATGGGGAGACCCTACCTGCTGAGGGGCCAACACCTTAAAAAAAACGTCTTGTGGCAGGACTTGCCATTTTCCCAGCGCTCTAGGACTTTGGGGGTGTGCTGCCTTTTTTGGCCCTCTTAGGTAAAACATCTGAGCCTTAAACCGCACCAAATCAGAACAGGATGACCACGTGCAGGGACCTTGCTTTTGTCTCATTAAGGAGATTTTTCTAAGTTTCAGCTTTCTGTGCTGAACTTCAGCGCGCTCGAAGCCCAGCAGTGACCCCAGCGGAGTCCCGGGACAGGAGGCGCTCGGGATGGGGCTGGACAGGGACGGTGCCGGTGTGCGGGGGAGCACAGCCCGGCTGTCCCCACAGCGGGACAGGGACGGTGCCGGTGTGCCGGGGAGCACAGCCCGGCTGTCCCCACAGCGGGACAGGGACGGTGCCGGTGTGCGGGGGAGCAGAGCCTGGCTGTCCCCGTGTCCCCGGAGCGGCGTGTAGGGAGCACAACCCGGGTGTCCCCGCAGCGGGACAGGGACGGTGCCGGTGTGCAGGGAGCACAGCCCGGGTGTCCCCGGAGCGGAGTGCAGAGCCCCGGCTGTCCCCTGTCCCCGGAGCGGTGTGCGGGGAGCACAGCCCGGGTGTCCCCTGTCCCCGGAGCGGTGTGCGGGGAGCGCAGCCCGGCTGTCCCCTGTCCCCGGAGCGGTGTGCGGGGAGCGCAGCCCGGCTGTCCCCTGTCCCCGGAGCGGTGTGCGGGGAGCGCAGCCCGGCTGTCCCCTGTCCCCGGAGCGGTGTGCGGGGAGCACAGCCCGGCTGTCCCCTGTCCCCGGAACGGTGTGCGGGGAGCACAGCCCGGCTGTCCCCTGTCCCCGGAGCGGTGTGCGGGGAGCACAGCCCAGGTGTCCCCCTGTCCCCGGAGCGGTGTGCGGGGAGCACAGCCCGGGTGTCCCCTGTCCCCGGAGCGGTGTGCGGGGAGCGCAGCCCGGGTGTCCCCTGTCCCCGGCCGAGCAGCCGCCGCCAGGGGGTACTCGGGGAGAGCGAACGCGGGCAACAAAAGGCGGCGCAGCCTCCCCGGCCGCAGAGGCAGTGCGGAGCCGCTGCGCTACCGTTCCCGTGCTCCAGCCCGCACATTCCTTCCCGAAACCCGAACCGGGGCCGGGGAGGGCTCGCCCCCGCTCCGGGACGCGTCCCACCGCCGCGACGCCGGGAGGGGAAGGGAAGAAGGGGCTGCGAGGCGCCGCCGAGTGCCCTCCGCGCTGTCCCCGGGCCGGCCCCGCTCCGCGCTGTGCCGGTCCCTTTGCCGGGCCCTTTGCCGGTCCCTGTCCCGGTCCCCGCGGGTCCCGAACTCGCGGCGCGGCGGGCCCGGGCCGGGCGGGCGGTGACGTCAGGCGCGGCGGCCAATGGCGCGGCGGGGGGGGCGCGCCCCGCTCCATCCCCGCTCCGCGCTCGGCAGCGGCGGCAGCGCTGCTCCGGCACGGCTCGGCACAGCCCGGCACGGCTCGGCACAGCCCCGCACGGCTCCGGCACAGCCCCGACACAGCCCGCGGCGGGGGCGGGCCCGCGGCGGAGGGGTCGCTGCGAAGCCCCGGCCGTCCCCTCCGCGGGTTACCTGCCCGGCCCAGGTGGGGCGGTGCAGAGCGGAGGAGGCTGTTTTGGAGGTTGCCGCCGCTCCTGATGGATGTTTTGTGTGTGTTTGCCTCCGCTCCCGGGTTCTCTTTCATCTGAGGACGCATCTGGCTCGAGCTCTGTTAAACTATCTGCCTTCTGGTACCGTTCGTAGATAACAGAAAGAAACCTGAGCCCGAAAGGCAATTCCCCACCTTCTTCCACCTAACGTGACCTTCTCGGGCGCCTTTGAAGCTTTGCTGGTGCTCCGGCGATGATGGCAGTGGTGGGTTCCCTTGGGCTGTACTAAGAGCCTCTTGTTTTCTTTTCCCTTTTTTCTTAGAGGCATTTCATCTTTAAGGGCCGGCTGCTCTCGCTCACTTTTATACCCACTGAAGCCATCGAGAACCATGTTGTCTGGTGGGAGAAGTGCGTTTCTGTGCCTTGGAACGATCCTGAGCTTTTGGAGCTCCGTGAGTTGGATGCCTGTTGGAGGATGCCCGCATAAGTGTACGTGTATTGCTTCCAACGTGGATTGTCACGGACTGGGACTCAAAACTGTGCCGAGGGATATTCCCAGGAATGCGGAGAGACTGTAAGTAAAACCGTTAAGGGCTTCTCGAGCGCTTGTAGCAACACCTGGGACGAGTTTCCCAACACCTGCCTATCAGTGCAGAGCACTCGGTAACAGGAGTTTCAGCAATCCAACGCGGATTAATGTTTTTAGGAGGGAAGGGGAGGAGCTTTTCGGGAGTTGCAGCGCTCCTGCCGCTGTGCCTTTGTACGAGCGATCGGTTTCGGAGTTTCACGGGAACTTTCAGCGGCCGCCTGATCGGGTTTTGCAGTGGCTTGCTTGAAATGGAGTTTTGGGAGCTGTACCTGGAGCGCTCCCGGCTGTAATCACTGTCAGTGCAAACACCAATTTAATATGCAATTAGAAACCTGGATGTTTTCACCTGGCGGCTGGTAGCAGTTTCTCCTTACTTTCTCAGCATGGTGATTTCATCACCACGGCAAACCGACTGCTTCCATAAACTAATTCAAACGGAGAAGTCACATTAAACAGCCTCTAATTTCTGTTTTAAACTGCTGCGGGGAAGCTGGGTGTTCAATTTTTAATCTGCCTCAGGGTTTATGATAGCAACGTGACGCTGTGGGGAGCACGGAGAATAATGAATGTGTTCGTAGCAAATCCCCTGTATTGGAAGTTCTCGGGAGTTTTTTTAGCTGCCTGTTTTTACTCGCTCAGTGAGTTCCTAGGGAGAAAGCTGAAAGCAAAGTTGAGTTTTCTGATAGAGTTCTGGCACTCGCTCGGTGCAGGGGACGGCGTCTCTGACGTGCCTTAATGCATAGCAGATGGCACAGCTCAGAGTGCCCGGTGCGACATAGGGACACGGCCGGGGGGGATGTCAGAGGGACAGGGCCATGGGGGGCAGTGTCAGAGGGACACGTCCAGGGAGGGGAATGTTAAAGGAACATGTTAATTCCAGGGAGGGGAATGTTAGAGGGACATTTCCAGGGAGGGATGTTCAAGGGACATATCTAGGGGGGAATGTTAGAGGGACATGTCCATGGGGGAAAAATGTTAAAGGGATACGTTCATTCCAGGGGGGATGTTAAAGGGACACGTCCGGGGTGGGGGGATGTTAAAGGGACATGTCCCGAGGGAAATGCTGAGCAGAGCCCCGGCCGGGCTGCGCAGTGCGCTCCGCTCCGGGGTGACCCCAGGAGAGCGCACCCGGCTGTGCCTCCTGTGGGTCAGCCCCGACTTAAAATGTTTTTGAACTTGTAAGCAAATGCTGTAGATTGTATGGCCTGACTTCCTGTTTTATTTCCTTCTGGGTCATAGACTTGGGGAAACTTCAAATTCTCAGGCAGTTTTTCCTCCGAGGAAGAAAGCTGGATGAGGTTACTGAGCAAACAAAGTTTGTGAGCAAAGAGCGCTCCTAAAGGCTAAGTTCTGTCCCAGAATGAAATTTTATAGAATGCTTGGCTGTTTCTAAATGCATTTTATAGCGCTGAGAGCTCTTAAATGATAGCAATATGCAGCTTTCTTACTACACTATTCTGCAGCCTTTAATGTTTTGTGGCCATATCAGCCCTCCTTTAACCTCAGCTGTGTGAGCAATAGCTTTCAGATGTCAGTGCTAGAGAAACCTTAACTTCTGTGCCTGACACTGTGTACTCTAAAATTGGTGGGTAGCAAGCTGGCATTTCAGAGCCAAAAAAACCCCAAATCTGGAACAACAAATCCCACAACAAGCCAGAACCAGGGGAGCATGCCAAGAATGTGTGATAGCATGGGTGGTTTGTGTGCTTCACTGGTGAGGTGTGTGAACGGCTTAAGGAGTTAAAGGCTAGAATTAAACTTTTAAATTGCAGGTTAAAGTGATTCACATGCACAAGGTTAGTTGGCCACCTGAGAACCATTTCATAAATGGTAATTTGTTGTAGCTGGAGTTTCGGGGGGGCTGAATTCATGTTGGTACTGGGTTTCGTTTGTAAGAACCAACATCTCAAGGATGTGAACTTTCCTTGCCTGCTGCAGGAAGCTGAGCTTGAAGAAGAAAGCTCTTAGCCTTGGTAGGTTAAGTGTTAAAAAGAATGAAGGAGAGCATAACCACTGTCTTGGTCTTGTTCTTTTTGGTGTTATTTACAGATTTAAATTTTAGATTAATGGCTGTGAAAAGAACAATAGTAGCGATTTCACAATATTCAGTTTGAACATTTAACCTCAGAGATACCACCACTGATAAATGTGAAATGTAGCTGTGTTGCATGGTTTGTTTGGGGTTTTTTACATATATAAATAGTGTATTGTTGGATCATTCAGTGGCTGAAACCTTGTGGAACTAGGATACAGAAGATCATGTGGTAACACTTTAATCTGTATTTTAAATACTGTTTTCAGTTTTCATTTCTCTCAGTCCATTGTGAGCCTTTCACTGTTTCTGGAGTTTCATTACAACTATTTTAAAGCTTGTATTGGCTTCTTCAAATCTAGATTCCTACTAATTGCACCAGCTTGGGCTTTCTGATGTAAGCAGTAGAGAGAAAAGGACTGAGTGTAAATTCTGCTCATAGGTGAAACATCAGTCAGCCACAGGATTTATCAGAGTATCTCACTCTGCCCTGTGGTCCACAGCAACCTGTAACTATTTATGACATAACAGTGGGTTGATGTGTAATCTTCTTACTTGTATGTTTAGCATGTAAATAAGACCAAATTGATCATATCTGAAATCTCAAAAATATTTTTAATCTCGGAGAAATGTTTATATGTTGAGAAATTAATTTTAACAGCTTTCTTGATGGCCACACACGAAGTGCCTTTTCAAACTGTTATGCTCTGGAAAGGCATTTATTTCTCTCTACATTCTCCTGAGCTAAAAATTCCACATACCTGTTCAAGTCGGAAACTTTTTGCTTTAATTAGTAAAAGATCTAATGGCACCACTTAAAATATTTTGCCACCAAGCTTTTGGAGTTATGTTTGGACAAATGTTACAGATTGTTTGGGCTAATGGAGCCAAGTTAAATATTATTCAAATTTGTGTTAATATGAAACCCAGGAAAACTGAAAATATAACATTAAGGAAACAATGGGAAATATCTTTAGGGGGAAAAGAATTTCTTACTGAGGAGTTCTATTAAATGAACTAGCTTTGAGTACTGATTTTTTCCTGAGAAATGAGATGGATGCCTGATTTTTTAATTTTTTTTCCCTGAACACTTTGAAGGGCTGTATGTTTGTACCTGTGATTTCTACCTTGAAGGAAATCCACAGATTAACCAGTGATCACAGAAACAGAGCTAGAAAACAATCCCATACTTCTATGTTTAATTTTTACACAGACTGATCCTTAATAGTAACTTTGCAAATATAGCAAGTAGTGTTAGCTTTGTGCTGCAGATTTTACCTTGTGATTACATTCTATGGTAGTCTTCTAATTGTGTGGTTGAGATGGAAGCTTTGGCTCACCTCTCCTGAAGAGCTAAAAAGAGGTGAAAACTGTCCTGCTGCACAATGAAATTACTCCATCTGGAGAAAAGGAGTGGTGAAGCAAATCCTTGTCACTGCCAGGAGGGACTTCCCAGTATGCTTGTTCTGGAGAAGGAATGCTCAGGACAGCCATCATATTCCACATTCACAACATTTCCTCATAGTGCAGAATGTGATGCTCCACAGGGGTGCTTGAGCAGGATGGCAGAGCTGCCCTTGTGGTTTTTGTTGGTGTTTACTGATCCCTTCCACACTCGTGAGCAACTTAGCACCTTACCAAAAATAGAAGTTGATAGAATTTTTGCCTTTTGGAGAAAAACTGATAATTTATTAGCTAACTTCTGGAGTGGGCACAGTGATTCTTATATTTTAGCTGAGCAGCTGATAAGACGTTTTGGCCTAATAAAGGAAGCAAATTTAGGGATATGTTAACACATCCATGAGAATCCCAAATATTTTACAAGTTTCTGAAATTAGTTCCTTAGGATTGCTCCTTCAAACTCCCATAACCAGAGTTTCCTGTGCTGTGCTTCACTTATCAGGTGTGATTATTTATATAATTTCCTTCAGGGGAAATGTTTTCTGTATATGTAGAATATCATACATGTGCCTCTTTATAACACTTGGTAATGCTGGTAGCCAGGTTTAGTTTGAGATGGTGCATAAATGCAGTGAGCAGATCAAAGCCTGACAGCTGAGTTTTCAGCTCTGAAAGGAACCAGTGATTCTGAGAAAGTGCTCAGAAGTCTTCTGGGTCAGTGTCTGCCTCCTGCTTGAATGTGAAGAATGATTCTTTGTGACTTTCCTCCCGTTCATGCCTGGTTATCTCCCTGTCTGTTAGCAGCACATTACATATGTATAAAAGCTTCTTTGGGGAATTTAACCATGTTTGAGTTCTGGATGAGTTTGTTTGGTGGCTTAGGCTCTTGTTTAATTGATAGCTCTCCTGTGTTAGTCATTGCTTTGTTTTGCCTTTCATTTGAGGGATTCTTTACCTTGCTAAATTGATAAAGCTTGCAGGACTAATCTGTTCTGTGCTTTGTCTGAGCAGCTAAATTGAGTGTGTCCACATTTAGGTGCAATTTAGGAGCTTAGTCATCTGCTTACTCCTGAGTTTTCATGTGGTCTGGGGTTTCTGTTACACAAATATATTATTATGGTGGTTTTGGCCTAGGTGCATGGAGCTGCTGAAGTTGCACTGGCTTGTAATAAGTCTTCAACTTCCTCAATTCTGTCTCCAAATTCAATGTAAGCTCCTGTCTTGAATGCTTCCATATTCCTGCAGAAGGAGATGTTAAACACATGCAAATATAATTATGTGACTCTTACACTGTCATTCTGCTTTTCTAGAGTTCTTCCCACTAGGGATTACCACTCATTTGTTTGTAGTAATTGTCTCCAAAACCTTGCATGGAGCTTTTCTCAGATATTTTTTTCCCTAGGTCATGTGTCAGTAAGTGGATGTAGATGGCTTTAACTTGGCAAGCTTGCTCTTGGAGGGACTGATCCTGGGAAAACTCCACTGAGTTCTCTGATTTAATGGGGATAAATCCCTTTGCAAGTGTGACTCTGACTAGTAGTGCTTGAGTGGATGTTGGCACAAGCCTGGGAGGATCATTCTGGTGCTGTTAAATCTGTGACATGGTTTTGAAGTGATGGGAGCAGGAAGGAGGATGGAATTAGCTGTTGTAAATTGGTAGCTGCAGAGGCAAGTAGTGGCCATTGTCATGTTGCCTGTATTTATTTGCACAAATTTGGATTAGATTTGGAGATGAAAGAGACCAGGCTGCTTCCTGCAGAACTTTTTAATGAGCTTCTCTGAGACTACTTACTTTTATTCATATTCTTACTTTTGCAGCTGAGTATTGATTCATGCAAAGGAATTAGGCCAAAGGAAAATTGCCCCTCTGAAGAGCAGCTGTTGTCTTTTAGCAAGTCCTGAAATGCAGATGATGAGTGTTGTTTTTATATCCCTGGAATCTGTGCACTGTCTGGGTTTGGGGAAACATGGAGCCAAGAATACAGGTGCAGCTTACCTGTAGGGATGTGAGGCCAGTAAAAAAAGTAAATCCTGATACTCTTGTATTGGCACTTGTGGAAAACTCCTTGTTGTTTTACACTGTCACTTGACCTTTATGGTGAGAACTGTCATCTTTTGCAATGTCACTGCCAGGGTTCAAACATTTCCAGTCGTGGTTGAAGCAAAAGTAGCTTGTCCTGCATGGACATTGGCTCTGATATTTGTTGTCTGTGCTTTCAGGAGTATTTGGGCTATTCCTCAACCTCCGCAGAGCAGAGAAAAATTGTCTCACAGAAATCTTACAAGATGCTTGGGGAGAATGATAATAGGGGAAAGGACTGGGCTCTGAGGATATTCAGTGAGTAATTTCAGTGACTGCCTGTGAAGAAGTGGCTTTGTTTGCTGCAGAGATTATTCAGAAGGTTTACCTCAGGATGTGTTCCCTCCCAGGAGCTAACACCCCGAATGACTTGAAGCTTCACCTTCCCAAAGCCCTGATAAAGTTTGTGTTGCTGGATTTCCCACAGTGTGGAACACCTGCAGCAATCCACTCACACATCCTGAGGTCCCACAGCTCTCTGAAGGGGCTTCTCTTTTCCTCTTGGGCTTCTTTTCCATCCTGCAGCTCAAAACAGGGAGGAGGAGACGCAGCAAGTTTCCAACTTCAGGTGAGGAAGGAAGATAAGTTTGGGGAGCAAAGCCAAAGTGAACCTCAAAGGGCAAAGCTTTTCCAAGGAGAATGATGTTGGCAACACGATGGAGAAGGGCTGGCTGCAAGGGGCGTGGTGCAGAGGTTCCTTCAGGGGATGGTCTGTCTGTCTGTCTGTCCTGTTACAGGGATGTAGATGGAGCAGTGGTGTTCAGAAAATGTTCTTGTAGCTTTATATATAGTTTTATAATAGTTTTATAATATTTTTATTCCCTGTCCTTTTGTGAGGTCTGAGGGACAGGCTGGTGGAAATGTGCCTCCTGTCCTTGGCTCCTTTCTGCTCTGGGGTCACAGGAAGCTTCCAGAAGTTCTCACTGATTCTTTATTCTCATTGCTTTAGCACAACCCAGTCTGGATTTTGATCTAGCACTGCTCTGGTGACTCCCATCCCTCTTATGCTCACCAAGAGTTGGCCAATGTAAAGCACTATCAATTCTGCTTGTTTGTTTGTTGTGTAAGTCATATTTAGGGTAAGAAAAGGCTGGGTTCCAGTCATGTTTGGGTTGCAATATGGCCCAGGCTCTGTTTTCAGTATTTTTCAAGTCTTTTCTCCAGAGATCTGGAGTGCTTTTATTTCCAAGTCTGTTTTCAGTGTTTCCTAGTCAGACATATCATCATTTAAGATTTTGAATGGATCTTGTCAATAGCAAGAGCTGCTTCTTCCCCATTAGCAAATGGCCTTGTAAGCAGCTGACAGTTTGTCTAATGGCATTAAACACATCGAAGACAGGGGAGCAGGGCTGTGCTCTGTACTCAGTAAATCTGAGATTGAGTTGATGGCCATCTCCACAGAAAAGAGAATTTAAGAGGCTGATTCTTACCTCTGCCAGTTTTTTTCAGATTTTTTGGTTTTTTTCCTGCAACTGAATCTGGTCTCTCAGTTGTCTCTGTCAGAATAAATTTTTGTATTTTGCTTTTACACCGTCTGTTGGATGGCTGCAATATATGATTTTAATCTTATAATTGATAGATTTCTGGAGCTTTTCATTAGATTTTTACCTTTCTATTTGTGATCTCCTTTTCCTAAGACCCTAATTTTGTCTCTCAGGTAGAAATGAGACTGTAGCCATTGCTTCAAATCTCCTTTGCTGTCACTGGTCAAGGGAGCATCTACAGTAAACATGAGTGTGGTTAAAATGAGGCAAAAACCTCAGTTTTAAAGCTGATCTTGTCTTGACTTTCCACTGATCAGCCTTCAAAATCTATGCTTCTAAATTGATTATAGAATTGATGTTTCCAGCAGTTCACTTTTACCTCTTTTCCTCAACAGTTGCAATGCTGTTGCAGAAATGATTCTTAACTTTGTGTCAAAGGGACTCCTCAGGAGAGTCCTGTGGGATGCTGTGCCTGCCTTTATTCCTGCTTCAGCTGCCTGCAGAGGGATCAGCCAGGTGCAATCAGTACCAGGGTACTGATGAGAGCTCTCAAACCCCTGTAAATGCTGTTGGAGTGCAGCAGCACTGAGGATTTTGGGACACCTTGTCCCTGGTGGTACCCCCTGGCTGCCCTGGTCAGTGTGCTTTGGGGCAGCAGTGTTGGATTTGGGAATTAATTGGAGCTAGTGTTGGATTTGGGAATTAATTGGAGCTAGTGTTGGATTTGGGAATTAATTGCCCCTCCTCTGTGGTGTGGGGACCCAGTGGTGACATTGTGCTGTCTCTGCATCCCTGCAGTCACCCACAGCTCAGGACACAGGAGCTGCCTGCAGTTTCTCAGGATGATTTCTCTGCACCTTTGCTTCTGCAGAGACACAGGTTGGTGATGCTGTTTCAGCCAGGACCCCATGGGAGGGGAGGACAGGCTGCTCTGGAGGTCAGTGGTTTGGAGATCAGGAACCACTTTTTAACAGCCTGTCAGTGTGCCTGTAGAAAATGTGGAGAGGATGGTGCTGAATTCCACTTCTGATAGATTTATTCTTTTTTTCCTCCCATTCTGATGCTGTTTCTTGAGAGGAGCACTCCTTGTTAAAAAAAAACCCAAAACAACAACAAACAACCCCCCCAAAATACCACCACCACCAAAAAAAAAAAAAAAACCCAAAACAAAAAAAACCCCAAAACCAGCAGTTTGTTTTACAAAACTAAAAATTTTAATTCTATCAGTTTAAACTACAGAGTGGAAGTTAGGCTGTGTTGGATTGAGGACGGTGCCTGCTGTACTCACCAGTTCTGTTTCATCTGCTTGTCTTCGTCCCTTTGCTCTTTTTTCTTTGCAGAAAATCCCTTGGGAATTCTTTGTTTGCACAGTGCCCAGTGTGGAGGAATCTTGAGCTGTTGTAAGGGTGCTTCTAGGCATGATAACAGGAATGGTAATAAATGTCATATTAGTGGAGCTGAGGTTCTGGTCTCCAAAATCACAGCACAATCAAATGCAGCTTCTAATGTGTGTTTCCAAGCTTTATTTCAAGAGCTGGGTTCTGGCAAGGTTGGCTATTTCACTGTGGGGAGGGAGGCACAGAATGGAAGAGTGTGGAAAGCAACTTTCTTGTGAAATGTGTCAGAAGAGAAGTATTTTACTGTTAGGAAGATAACACTGTGATAGCAGAAGCAAGATGCATGCTAATAGCTAGGGGACTATTCTTGAATCCTTGGGCTTTTTTGTTTTTCTCCATTGGTCTTTTTCCTTTTCTCCTGTGGCAGGTAAGAATGTGATAATTAACAGGTGCAGAGTACAAGTGTTAATGGACTGTGAGCTATTACTGGTGTACCTAATAAATAATCCTGAAAGTTTCAAAGGATGCCATGAGTTGTGAGCCTTCCTCACTTTCTCAGGTTGGAGTAACACCAAGCATTTTAAGGCAGCTTAGCAAAGCTGTCCTGCTGAGTTGTCATCTCTGCCTTTTCTCTGGCTGTGCACTGGGCAATATTGAGCACTTGCAACACTTCAGCAGCTTTTTTTGCTATTGGAGTACTACTTGGTTGTCTGTCTGCCCAAGAGGGTTTTGGGAGTTAGCATTAAATGCAGTGTCATATGTTACAAGATACCAACCTGATGAAAAAAATTGACTTTACTTAGAAGAGTTTTTTCCCACAATTTGTCCCAAAATAGAAAATATTCCAATTCTTCACTTCAGTTTTCCTTTGAAGATTACAAAAGGTTTGTCCAAACATGGAAGTCTCTTTAGAATTTTATGTTGTGTTCCTTGGGATGTCTTATCCAAGGTGAAAGAACAAAGAAATCCTGCACTGTTACCCATTCCCTATATGTGAATATAATTTAACTTTACATTGATGATTTTTCTGTTCTCCCAAGAAGGAAACAGCCAACAGCAGTTTGCACATTCTCTCTGGTTTAGGACAGAGTGTGTAGCATAAAAAGTTCACATAACAGATGTGACCAGAGGACATCCAGCCCATTAAATGTATGTACTGCTTGTCCACAGCTATGGAGACAGCAATGTTTAATTAAAGCAGTTGTGTTGTTTAAATATGAGAAATTTCAGCAAGGGGAAGACGAGTCCAGTTTGTGTCTTGTGCCTTCCTGTTTGTCCTGGAGCACGTTTTGCCTGGACTTCAGTGGGAACTGAACTTATGGATTTTCTCCAGTTTTGTCTTTTGTCTGGGTGATGGTTTTGTTTAGACTGGGGAGGCATTATATTAGGAAGGTTTTTTTGAAATGCTGATTTTGGCAAAACCCGGATGAAACATCTTTCTTTGGGGAGGGCAGCAGTGGTTGCAGCATCACTGAGCAATGTGGGAGCCTCTGGGTCACAAGCCTGTGTGAAAATGTTGCAGAGTGGTGAGAAGAGGCCCTGGCAGTCTCATCCTCTTGAAGTGGTAGAGCTGGTTAGAGGTGGGGTTTGGAGAGCACAGCTGGGCACAAGAGAGAGCTCCCTGAGAGGCAGTGGTGCATTTCTGAAATGCCTAGATACATGCAGCAGGGAGGTTAGCTGGAGACCAGAAAAAAGAGGTGAAAAAAAAAAAAAAAAGATGGAAGGGAAATTCTTGAGCAAAGAGAACTTGTTTTCCAGAAGTGGAAATAGATACTGAGAAATAAGGCCCTAAGGGAAAGGCTGGTTCTTCAGAGAGATGAAAACACACATCTGGATATAAGTTTCTCAGATAAGAATGTGAAAGTGTAGGAAACAGCCCAATGATCCTTTGGAGCTTTGAGTTTTAATAGATAACATGTGAAAAGGCAGCAGAAGATAAGGAGCAGTCAGAAGGGTTTTATGGATTTTGGTGTTGGTTTTATGTTCATTTTTTCTCTCTGGAAAGTTTTTTAGCGAATTGCTTCTGAAGTTTTTTTAGAAGATGGAAATGGATTGTTCCCAGTTAGTCCCAGTTAATGTTAACTTCATTTTATAGAACAGATAATTTCCAAGCTGGTTCTTCCATAGCCCTCATGTATGCAGCAGGGTCAGTACAAAGGGGTTTGATAAGCACGAGGAGTTTCAGTAACTTGAAACATCAGATTGCTCTGCAAAGCCTTTAGGAAAACTTGAGTTTTGTGTTCATTTAGCAAACACTGTGAAATCACTTCAGCTTTCCTGCAGCAAGTGAAAAACCAAAAGTGGAATGAGGATATGGGGGACAAGGAAGGTGGGAATCCACTGAAGAGTGAAGAAAATTGCTTGTAAATTGGTTGCAGCATCTGGTTGCTAACATCAAGTCAATACAACCCTTCCTTCAAATTCATTTTACATATTAAAACTGTCCTACACATTTTATTGCAACGTTTTGGCTTCCTCTGCTCCTCAGTGGCCTCTGCAGACATGTTACACTCAGTGTGCTGGTGCTAGGAATGAACAGAGTTGGTGAAACTGGATGCTTTTTACATTAAAAAACCAAAGCCCTGAACAGCAACAAAAGGAAAAACCCCAAACATAAACAGAGATCTCTCTTACCTTTCCAGGAAAAGATCTGGGAAGGGTTTCTAGTCTGTGCATGTCTGAAAGTGAGCAGGGTGATGAAATCAAGGCTTGGTTTTCATGCCAGGCTTCACTAAAATAATTTGTTTGTTCTTAGGATGTCTTTCCAAGTTATCAAGGATTTACAGCAGTGAGGAGCAGGTGTGAACTATTGCAAGTCTGAAACATCAGTTTGTCTGCCTTAGTGCAGAGCACCCAAACACTGCAGTTTCTTCCCTGGGATCTATTCAGTCACACACTGAAGTGAAATATAAAATTAAAGCAGTGTGTGTCTGCTGAAGTTTGCAGCAATGCTTTTTGCCCAGATGAGTCCAGAAGTGTCAAACACTGAAGCACATCTCTGTGGCTCTCCTGATGAGGTTGTCCATGTGATGGCTGAGTGAAAATAGGGCCCAAAGGATGCTTGACATGGTCTGATTTCTGCCTTTGTGGCAGTCTGAGCTTTGGAACAGCACTGGGCTGTCTGGCCACCTGGAATCCCTGGAACAGCTGGTCCTGCTGGACATGAAAAAAGAGCTCCAGTTGGAGGAGTTGAGTAGGAATGGCTAAACAAGATCAAGGATTGAAAAGAAGTAAAGAAGTGACCTTTTGTATGTGCAGTTGGGGTTTAATTTTTAGTATAAATTAAAATGATGCTTGAGCTGTTCTGACACACAACTGTACCTGCTCCTCCTTGTGCACATCCTGCCTTCATATTAAACCATGTTTCTATAGCAGCTGTATTTTAAAGCATTTTCTATTTTTTATGCTTCATACTTAAAGTTTTCTGCCATTCCCTGACTCCCCCTGAAACAGAAGACAGCAAGTACTTGTTTTACCTTTTCCTTTGCAGGAAATGTTGACTCATGGGATCACTGAGGTTGGAAGGGACTTCATGAGGTCTCCTGGTTCAGGCCCTGCTCAAAGCAGAACATGGAATTCACACAGAAAATGTCTGGTTGGGTCTTGAAAAGCAGAAATTGCCTCCTGTAGTATTTTCAGTGACTTTTCCAGGGCCAAACTGAGGCTGCTGCTGAGCAGCCTGCCCTTTGCCAGTTTGTGCTTGTTACCCTTTTCAAGGCAGGGCTGACATTTGCCTGTGTTGGAGGTGTCAGGGCAGGGCTGTATCAGCCTGACCTCTGTCCCAGCAGCTGTGTCCTCTCTTCCTGCAGGCTTGGTCAGGAACTCTCAAGGGATGTTTGACTTGATCCTCTGCCCCTCCTGGCTGTTCCTCTCCTCCTGGACACCAGGACATGGGAGGCTGTGCTGGTGGAGGCTCTGAGCACCTCAGTCTGTCACTGAGCCATCACATCTTGTGTATTGTTTTATTATTTTAGTGGGGGTGTTAGGGCATGGGTTGGACTCGATGATCTTGGAGGTCTCTTCCAACCCAGTCATTCTGGGAATTATTTTATAGCTGATGCACTGCTAGGAGCTCTTCTTGGTGACCCTGGCCAGCTTGAGCTCCAGATGAGCTCTGACTGTGCTCAGACCATCACTTGAGGTTTGGGCAGTGTTCCTGCACCCCTGGGTGCTGTTTGTCCCCTCCCTCCTGTGCTGCAGCTCCATCTCCAGCTGCCTCTTCAGCCCAGGTGTGCACTGGCACTCGAGGGAGTGCCAGGACAGCCTCACCCCTCTCATTCTTCCTGCAGTGTGTCTCTCTCAGCAGGGCACAGGTGACACTGCCAGAGCAGATCTGGAGCACATCAAGAGCAAGTTCAGACTCTGGGCATGGAGGTGAAGGACCCAGGGGTGTGAAATGCACTGTTAAACATTCTGCTGTCAGCACAACCATTCCTTCATGTGGGCAAGGAAACCTGTACACTCATTATTAGAGAGGAATTCCTGCAGGCTGAGACAAACATGTATTTCCTTGGAAGAAGCAGAATGCTTGAATTACTCAATCCATTATGCTGCTTTGTGTGGGCCTTGGTGTGACTTCCACTGCAGTCTGCTGTAGGAAATTCAGCCTGGAATTCAACTGTACAAGTTGCAAAAAGTGAAGGGTTTTTTTTTTCCTGGATATTTCTTAACCTTTGTAGTTTGCCAAATATTTTTTTTTTCTTATTTTTATAAGGATGAGGGCAGAAGTGTGTTGTCTGCAAGCAGTTCCAGATCATTTGGACACTTAATGTGTGTTATTAACCAAGCACTGCTGTAATGGGTTTTAGAATGGACAGCTTATTCACAAAATTAGGGCACTTAACCTCTAAGGTCCATTTTTCTCATTGTTCAGACAGAAAGAAAACAGTCTGACTCATACCTGAAAGCCTTCTCTAATCAGAGCAGAGCATCTAACCTTTTTTGAATTAAAAGCTGTCGTGTAGGTGTGTTACAAAACTATGATGGACTGCAGCATGGGATTTGCACACTCCAGCTATTGTGTGGCTGTTTAATTGCTATTTAAATTTTCCTGAGGACTGAAACTATCCAGGGTCACACACGTGGCATCCAACAGCTACAGCAACAATTCAGAAATGTTGAATAGTGAGCTGATTGTTACTCTTGTACAAGATGTGCACATTTCTGGATCCCAGTATTTCTGTGTGGATCTGTGCAGTTCTTGTTGCTGAAACTCTGCAGAATATTTGGAATGCACTGGTGGTTGTAGCAGGAATTGTTTTTTTCTCCTAATGTTTCTCCACCTGTGCCTTGTTCTTCCTGCAGATCAGGCAAGGGGGTCTTTGGTCTCCAAGCTGCTGGTTGTAGTTTGCAGTAGGATCCCCCCTTAACCTCTCTTTAATTTGAGTTCAACAAACCCAGGTGTCTCAGCCTCTGTTCAAATGTCACCAGACAGCTTCCTGAGAGCCTGCACTGACCCAGCATTGCAGAAGGGCTGGCAAAAACCCACAGGACAAGGCAGCAGTGAATTCTTCCCAATTCCCAACCCCTCTGTCTGTGGTTGAGGTGGCCTTTGCTGCTCCAAGGCCACTGCTGGGGTTTTGGGGCACAGTGGGGCTCCAGGAGACTTTGCTGCAAAGCATCTTCTGCTCATGCCATGCCCCACCTGGGCTGGTTGCATGGGTTTATTCCTCCTCAGGTGGAGGGCTTTGAATATTTTCCTTCTATTGAGCTAAATGATGTGAAAGGTTCAGAGAGTGCCAGTCTTTCTAGAGCTCAGTAGAAATAAAAATAAATTCTCATGCTCCTTTGCAAAGTCAGCTGATTAGAAGAAAAAAATACCAAGTCTTAAAGAGGTGAAATGTACTGTTTTTTAAAAAATGGAATTGCCTCAGCTGAAGATGATTTTGATGTTTTTTGTCTTTCCTTAGAAGTGATGTTCATACTTGCCCATGTGATTTGGAAACTAGTGGAATTTGTGTATTTCATAAAACCCAGTCCCAGGAATTCATTTCCTGCATTGCAAAACTTGAGAAGAAAATATGTTCAATCTGAAGATATGCAGATTGTGCTGCCAGAGGGCTTCAGGATAGTGTTATAATTGAGTAGTTGATCACAGTAACTTTGAAGTTCTTGGATTGAAGGCAAAAGAGAGAATTGCCAAGTGCTTTCTGTTGGGAATTATGGTCATTTAAGGTTAAGAGGCTGGTGGCAGTTCATACCCATTAAAGAAAATTAGCTGCACAGCAGAAATCCTGGAAAATGGTTAAAATAATAAAACAGACACTGGGTGTGTGAAAGACTGGAAAGGGCAGCCAGAATCTGCTCTGTGGGTGCATTCACACATGGGAGTGCATTTTTGTCCCTTTCCTGGTCCTGGTTTTAGCATGATCCCAGACCAAGAGCTAAAGCACTCCTAAAGAGGGGAGGCTTGACTGAACCTCCAGCTTTGCCTCCAGCTTTTAGCTTTCCTAAAAATCAGGAAGTTTCCCTCATGGCTTTAAGTTTCTGGAGTGCCAGAGATAGCCAGGCCAAGGGTGGAAAATGCATTGCTTTGGAAAATGCAGGTTTGTCCAGCTCAGGTGCTGAGTGCTACCTGGGGTGGTGGCTGGGGATGGGGAAACAAAGCACAGAAAAACTTCCAGGGGATGACTCAGCTGCCACTCAGGATGCTGTGGACTGACAAAGTCCTTCAGCAGTGCAGTGGCACAGAAAAAGCCTTGTTTCTCAGGAGTGAGGGCTGCTTCAGTTACTTGGAGGAATTGGGGTAATGAAAAACATCAGCAGCTCCCTAGATCCAGAATCTGGATTAATTCATTATCACTTGGATTTTGGCTCCCATGTTTTCAGTGTTGATTTGCCATTTGAAATGAACCCTTTGGAATGTGGTGCAGATCAATCCCAGCAAAGGATGTGTGCTGTCACTTCCAAACAGGTGCTCTTCAGTTTCTTGGGAAATTATTTTTCTTCTGTTCTTCATGAACGTTTGGAAGTTGCATGGATTGTGTCCCAGGTGAGGTTTGTTTTGATGGGAATTCTAGATGGTGTGTTGGATCCTGACCTGTTTTTAGGGAGAGCAAGAGAGGTTTTTATTAGTTCCTAACTTTGTTCCGTGACACGCAGATTTTATGCATTCCTTCTTGGAAAATACAAAAAATGAGGTGAAGAGAAATTCATCTTCCCTGTAGATGGTGGGGTGTGGGTTGAATCAAGATTCCTTCCAGAGTGTTGGGTTCTGGGCTGATTTGTTTGTCCCTGCTTTGAGCTGGTGTGTGGTAACCACTTTGAAAACGTAGCAGGAACAGAAACTCAACTTTGTGTTTGAGGTTCTGTGACTAGAAATGAATATTTACCTTACTTAGGAAGCAGCTGGACAGGAAAGAATCCTGGTGCTGTTTAACTTGGGTAAGAGCTGTTTTTTTGAAGTGTGTGGCAGTTCATTTTTCCTTAAATACAGTTTCCCTACTGCTCTTATTGAATTCTTTATTGATGTAAATGAAGAAATATCTGAGGGTTGCAATGAAGTCTGGTGCTCCTTATCCTTAGATGGCAGGTTGTTTTTGTTTTCCATGGGTTTTCATTTTGTCTAATCTTGTCTTAGGTTAAAGACAAATAATATTAATTAGACAATAGATATTTTTCAGAACACTGCCCATCTTGGACTTGTGTTTGTCACTGAAATGCAAAATCAGCTACTGCCATGAAATTATTGGGCATCAAGGTTCTTCAGTTTTGCTGTTAGGAATGTCACTGTTTGCCAGAAGGGCACCTGAGAATTCTCTGAAACAGGGGCAAATTTAATGTTTTTGAGCAGTTATTGGTAATAAATGGCTTTAACCAAATGCAAGAACTGTGTTCCTTCTAGAAAGGGAACTAAACTGAGGCAATTTCTTTTCTGACCAAAAGGTAACAGAATTAGGACTGAAGTCTGGTAGTTTCCAGATCAGAAAAATATAAAGAAAAAAAAATTGTTTTCTCTTTTTTGAAAGCACAGAATAGAGCCTTGTCTTGAAGCAAACCCAGCATTTGCAAAAGGAACATCAGAAGAGTGTGTTTTGTGTGCCCATGTATCAGGGCTGCAGAACCAAACCATTTCAGAGCTGTAGAGAGAGAACTGGTTTGTGCTCTAGGAAGAGTCTTCAGTTTGGCTTCTCTGTGCCTGGAAAAGCACAACTGGGCAGGCAGAGCTCTGAAATGAGCAGCTGATAAAAGGACCCCAAACCCATCATCTTGGATGTGTTGAGGAATTAAGTCAGGGATTGACCTGGGTATGTTTAAGATTCACAGCTATGATGAGGGCCCAAGCTTGATTATCCACTTATCTTGGATATTATAACAGGGAGAGGGCTCAGGTGGTAGCAGAATAACCTCTGACTACAAAAGGAACTTGCTGTAGTCTAGCAGTGTTGCTTTGAATTTTTGCATCCTTGTGTATAAAAGGATTTGAACGTTGTGTAAAATATTTTATTTATACACATCTACAGAATTACTGAGCTGAAGGTTGTGCAAGACTTCAGCATCTGATTGCTGTTGTTATTGGCTCTTCTCTGAGAGCTGCTCTGCTGGTTGTGGGGGTGCTGGGGTGTCAGATCAAGCCTGACTTTGTGCACCAGGGAGGGCAGGGAGGCTCTGAGCTGTCCAGGGTGAGGGGCTGTGACTGCCCAGGCTGGAGAGCCCGGAAGGCAGAAGCACAAAGTGTGAAGAGACAAGTGGATTTACTTCTCCAAGCATGAACTTGATCCAGTCCAAGGGAGAGGGTGGGGGCTGAGACAGCATCCGGATGTTTTGGAAGAGTTGAGTGGCTGAACAGAGCAATTATCAACTGAAATTTAAGTAATGTAGCAGAGGAAATCTGTGCACTCCTGGGAATGCTGGTGCTTTAAGCCATTGGAAAGTCTGTCTTAAATTCACTTGATTGTCTTTAGAGAAGAATGAAAGATGAAGCAATTCAGAGGAATTATTGCAATGAAGCAGGATTTGCTCCAGTTGCTCCAAGCATCCCTGTTTGTAATAAGTGTGTATGTTGTGTGACTCAGTCTTCAGCATCTACAAAATATGTGTTGAATTAAATTGTTATTAGAACATAGCAGGACATGTTTATGAGTAAAGCTCCCTTAATAGCTCATCTGAACTCACTGATGTCTTGTACCATTCTAGTCCAATTCATGTTGCTAGTCTCACTGAAATAATTCCTTCCATGTCTGTTTTCTTAAAGCTACCCCTGTAGCTGCATTGTTCTTAGCATGCTTTAGCCTACAAATTATGCCAAAATAAATTAATAAATTGACAAGGCAGACCTAATGTCAGGAGCTTTACCAAAGCTGGTGTAGATGTCATTTCTGATTTCTTTTTAATGGAGTGATAATCAACTTTGCTGCTGACACTCCAGGAGAGACCTGTATTCCTTAATGGAGATTTCTTAGATGTTTTTAATTGATTAGACTATCTTATTTGAATGTGAAATAACCAGGAGTAGCAGCTGGTGCTGTGGGAGAGATAGATGTGTTGAGTACGATTCAAGATCTGCTTGGCCCCACATACTCCCCAAAATTCAGGAATTCTGCACAATAAGAATATTACATAGAATTATTTCATCTGGACATAGATATGTGTTGAAGTGAAATATAAATAAATTTGTCTGCATGGTATTATTTTCCTCACATCTCAGACCCAGATGATTTCTTTTCCAAGAAATCTGTTTGGTTCCAAGAGTCCTTTTGAACACTGATGTGTTTGAAAGCCAACCAAGATTACACGTTAAGGTTTAGCTCTTTGTAGTTGAAACCCACTAGTGAGCCCATAATCAGCTGCCAAACTTTATGAAGGAAACATAAAATATTATGTTGCCCACAAATACCAGCTGTAAACCGCTAATGTCTGCATTAGTTCAGTAACTTCAGAGTCACAAAGTTTAATTGACTAATGGGGTAACCTGTGGCAATCTGCTGCTTTGCAGCAGCATTAGATCTACTGTGAACAGGAGGAGGGAATTTTACATAGTTGATCACAGCTTTAGTCTGTTTTTCTTCAACTGGCAGATAAGCCTTGAGGCAGAGCATGCTGGAAAAAGCAAATGTTCAGAAGGTAAACACTGTTTTTTAAAACAGAGCTATAGTTTGAGCAGGGTGAGCTTCATGAGGAATGTTTCTCTTAAGGTTAGGGCATGGTGCAAGTAATGGGAATAAGAGAAATGGAAACCTTTCACTCAGACACTAAACTCTGTAAGTGATTAATAGGGTGATGGATACTGTGTATACAGGGTAGGCTGTGCCAGCCTGCAGGAGCAGAGGAAAAAGCGATCTCAAGATATGTGTTGGTCAAGGAATGCTGAAGTCTTTCAGAACAGAGAGCTGCAGATTTCCCCAGGGGAAGAATGCTTGAGTGTTCCTGGGGAATTGTGCTCGTGTGTGGAGCTGCTGTCTCAGCCTGGGTGTGGTGGAGAGGTTGCTGTGTGGATGGCAGGAGTGGTGGTTCAGCCTGCGTTGAAGCCAAGTAAAGCTGTGCTGGGATCAAGTCTTACCAAAATACACAAAAAAAGGGCCATGGACACCGTGTTGCTCCATGTCCCTTGGCTGGCTCCTCTCTGCCTTGGGGGATTCCAACCAGCTTAATGCTGTGTTTTGCTAGAGCTTCTCTGAGATAAAGGCAAAGCTTGTGATGGAATGCCATGAAAAGCAGATGGGGAGCAACGTGCGAGTCAGACTCGGGCTATTTACGCGTTGCTTACTCCAGACGTAATTCCTTCCAGTGTTTCTTGCAATCAGCTCACTGGCACACCAGCGAGTCGTTAATGATGCACCAGGGTAGAAGAAATGAACTCAGAACAGAAGAGGAAATTAGGCTGGAAAATCTGAAAGATGTAGGCAGTGATTCAGAGGTATTCTTGGGGAAAAGCACGAGTGAATCGAGAGGACAAAGACAAATGGAAGAGAATGGCTGGAACGGGCAGGGAAAGTGCCCTGTACAGGCTTGGTGGTTTCTTTTCTTCAGGGAACCTTCTAAAATACAGCTGACATAAGCCAAGTGGGGGTACAGGCTGTCCTGTTCATATAGCTGAAACACAAGGACCTTTTCCCCCTCATTTCCTTATCTTTATCCTTACTTTCCATCTGTGCTTTCCTGACAGGAGAATGTTTCTTGGGTTATAGAAATGTCTCGTGCTAAAATGCATGAACTAAGGCTTATAGTTTGTGAAATCTGTTTATAATCCATTTTATGGCTTAAGGATTTTATTAGTATTATTTTGATGTCTGTCAATAACCATTAGAAGTAGATTCCAATATTCTTAAACACTTATTTCTGTGCTCTGGTGCATTACATACTGCTCCAATCCAGTTAAGGTCTTGCTTGTATGTTAGACTCATAGGAAGATTGATGTCAAATGTTCAAAAAAGTTATGCCAAAAATATTATACGTTTTGTGTCCACATGCCATATTTTTGATGGCATGAAGAGCAGAAAGGAGGACCAGCTGTTTGTCTTGTCTCTGTTGGATAGCACTAGGTCAGGGAGAACAGTGTGGACAGGACTGAAAACCATGAAATCTCTACAGCCAAGTGCTCAGCTGGCAGGACTTCAGGGATTCTTGGCAAAGGCAGGTCTGGAGGGGAGAAAATGCCAAACCAGGTCCTGTGGCACCAGTGAGTGTTCCAGTCAGCTGGGTAGGAGCACACAAGGAATCACTGAACTAAATTATCCTCTTTTCAGACTCTGTGTGGCCAAGGTTTCTGCAGCAGGTTGGACTCACTTGGGTTTAGAATAGTAATTTTGGGGCCCTGTACACTTACTTCAGCTGTTTTGTACTAACTGGGTCTTGGGTATGCACAGCCTCTTACAGAATTGTAGTCTGAGGGGGAAAGAAGCATATAGTGAGCCCTGACACTAGAACTAAAAATGGGAGAAACCCAGTTTTAGGACAAACTTCATCTGTGAGAACAGCACAGAGGAGGAGGAGGCAAAATGCATCGGGATTGATGACTTGCTATTTGAGATTTTGATGCTTTTAATGTTTGTTTGTACAGTTTGAGCAGCTGGTGGGTGCTCCAGTGATGCAGATACTTTCTGCTAATGGAATTTTGGGTGTCAGTTATGGTGTCTGAATGCTGCTTTCTTTTTCCTCTGCAGGGATCTAGAAAAAAATAACATCACAAGAATTACCAAGACAGACTTCACGGGGCTGAAGAATCTTCGTGTCTTGTGAGTACAACACAAACTTGTCTGGCTTTTATGAGACTATCTGAGGCTGCTACTGCTTAGAATTTCCTTAATTCCAGGGATCAAATTCTAGTAATTTTGGCACATTATTCAGTTGTTGGTATTCCTCTAAGCCAGGCAACCTGAACAGTTTGCCATGTGAGGCAGTAAGTTTTAGTTCTATACTAAAGTGACTGTAGTTTCAGAGCTGTTCAGTTGTTTCTTACTAGCTTTGAATAAGTCATGTGCTGAAGATTTTGGTCTGCTTTGCAATTGCTCATGCATAATTCACTTGTATGGAGACACTAGCAAACAGGGCTTTGAGATGTTGGCCACTGTGAGGTACAGTCCCATTAACAGCATTCTGCATAGTATTAAGCAGAAGTTGATCAAGAATAGCTATAGAACTTGAACACAAGGAGACTGGTGAGGTTTTTGGTCTAGTACACAGTCATAAATACAAAGATTTCAGGTGGTGCTGTCTCATGAGCTCAGTATCTGTCAGGAGCTTAACCTGTAGACAGGCCTTGAACATCAGGATGTAGACTTTGTCATTCCTGGCTTCCTGTTTTCTCTGCATGAACCTCAAACAGCCCTGCTGAGTTAGTGAGGAATCCTCTGACTATCTTCTAAAACAAACCCCTAAAGCTGCAACCAAAGAACTGTTAGAGTTCTTTAGTGATAATTAAAGTGATATTTAAGTCCTGCTAAGGAAAAGCTGAGTCTTTGCTCCTGCTACCTCAACACCTATGAACAAGTTGTCCAATTAAGGCAACACCTCAAATCTATGGGAAGACTTTTTGTTCTTGTGATGTTTCTCTCATCTCTAGCAGAGGAGTTACTGAGATTTCCTTGGCTCCCATCCCAGCTGTCAATACCATTTTGAGAGTCTATTAAAATACATGTTCTATACTATATTGATGCCAATAGTTGTTTCAGTTTGGTTGGGTTTTCATAGTGTCAGACATTGCTTAATGCTGCTGCAGTCTTTTATGCCTTCAGGAAGAACCAAAATGTACAATTGCCATCTTTAGAGCTTTTTGGTGCTTTTGTCCTGTGCTCATTCTGGGTTTGTGTAACTCATTTGCTCAGACTTTGAGTAGTGTGGTGTCTGCCACAGAAGTCATTGGAATAAAACATCCTTCAGATTTTTCTTACCTTTTCTTTTGTTTCTCTTATGGTCTCTTCATAATTCTGTTACTAAACCCCTCTTTGTCCTTTTTCCCTCCCTGCCCTGTTTGCTGGGGGTACAGAGGCAATACAGAAATCTGCAGCCTGTCCCAGTGTTCCTAGAAAGGTAGCATAATTCTGTTTGCACACATCAGAATAAGGACTAGGAGCAAGGCACCTGGAAACTCATAGCCCTGTACAGCAGAAAAAAATCCTCCAGTCTCAAGCAAACAGCTCACATTCAAAATGGATGGAAAGGAGAAAACCTTCTCCTTTCATCCCCTCCAGCTTCATCCCTTTCCCTTTTCCTCACACAGTTTTCCTCCCTGTCCTTTAGGCAGCATGGCTCTCGTGTTCATGTGCTGGAGTTTGGTAGTTTTGTGTTTTCATCTCCTTGGTGTTACCTGTGCAATCCTCTCTTGCTGGCTGTGCCCTCAGCTCCTGCCCAGTCCAAAGCTCTGAGCATCCTCAGAGGATTGAGGGCAGAGGAGTGGCTGTTGGACAGGCAGCAGTGGTGGTTTTCCCTGGGTCCAGACTCTTCAGAGGTGTTCAGTGCTCTCACAGAAGCAGGGATGGATGTGTGCTGGAGGGAGGGAAGAGGTCACCTCAGATGGGACTGTTGGAATCTCTCTCCCTTGGCTTCCACTTCACCTGTCAGGAGCATTTCTGCTGTGGCAGCAATTTTGGCATTTCTGAATGGCAGCCGTGCCCTGCAGGCTGCAAATCAGAGAGAAGTCATTCTCCTTTGCTTGTAAGGAAATCTAAATAACTCCTCTGCTTGTCCCAGTGGTGGTGTCAGGGGGAGAGAAAAGCAGGGTCAGCCCCAGGGGAGAGCTGGACCTGTCCCAGGTGGTTTTGCACCCTGTTGGGCAGTGGGGCTGTAGGGCTGGGTCACAGCTGCTGCTCCTGGAGGTGGAACCCCTTGGGAGCACCTACAGAGGATTTGCTCCAGAGCAAGCCTGAAATCAGTGCAGGGCAGAGTGTGGACCAAAAATGCCCCCCATTGCCATGGAGGGGGGTCCTGCTGTGGGCTGTGGAAGTCAGTGATCTCAATTTTGGCACACAAATATCCTAGGAACATGAGGAATGTCCCAGGGATGTAACCACCAGCCTCCAGACCAGCACCTTTCTGAGGAAAATGTGGTTACAGAGGTTTAGGAACAAAAATATTTACCACATGTGGAGGTCAGGAGGAGAATTTGGAATCAATTTCCTGTTAGTGACCAAGAGAAACAGTGCTCCTCTGCCCTGATTAGTTGATTAATCTCCAGTTAAAACTGGTATTGACACTTAGTGAGAAGCATTTTGATAATGTTTGAAGAGAAGTGGGGATGCTTTTCCATTTTGTTAAAATTCACTGGTATTTCTGGAATTTTTGCAGACACTTGGAAGAAAATCAGATCAGTGTGATAGAACGTGGAGCTTTTCAGGATCTGAAACAACTTGAAAGGCTGTAAGTATCTGTCTTTATACCTATGGAAAAGCTGCACGTTTTCTACCTCACTCTTAATGGTCATCCATAATATATAATGATAATAAAATTAACTTTCTTTAAGAAGGAGAGAGATGAGTACCTGCCTAAATTAAAATATGCCCTTAAAGACAGCTGAAGTTACATTACATGATAGCTAATACTTGAAATTAGAGTGACTGCCAGGAAAATAGAACTGGAAGTGAAATAACATTACCAGAAGGATATTATCTGGGCAAGTCTTAAAATTGGTATGTGGGGGAAGGTTTTTTTTTAAATAATAATTTCATATTATTGCATATTTTTGTATTTTATATGTCTATGCTGATGGAAATTTAAATTTTCTCCTTTGAGAATCACATATTTCTAAATCTGCCTTTATATTTAGTTTTCTGATTTGCTTCATTTCCTCTGAAGTAGCATAATGCCAGTGATTGCAGTGGATTCCAGGGTATCAAGGAAGACTTAGTGGAGGATGGATTGTAGATTTCCTCTGCTTTTGATAGCAATGAAGTTAATTTCTTTTCTTTTTTGGAGAAGGTGAATATGAGATGTTTCTTAATCTGGAATCGGTTTATAGGAAACTCCTGGCCCTGCAGGAGTATAAATTTAAATATTAAAAAGGACAAAGTTAATTCTGCACCCAGTTGCTGCTCTTAGCTGGGTGTGCTCCTTTTCATCATCATTAATTCTGTTTATGGCAAGAGCAGAAGGAAATCTCTGTAAAACTGAAATACCTTGGAGAATTGTCCTTTGTTAGAGGTAGGTGACCAGAACAATATCCCAAGCTGGTTTGGAATGCAGGCTTTTTATGCTTGGTTGGTAACTGTTATCTGCAGGCATTTCTTGTAGGGCTTGTTATTTTCCCACTGATATTTTCTAAAGCAGCTTTCAAGAGTTAAGTGCCCACCAGCAATTATTCAAGAGAAGTCTGGAGTATTGAGCTAATGCTCTACTAAAGCTGTTTCAGATGATCTCAGGATTAGATTTGTATTTGAGTTGTTTAATGAGTGTGCTGAACATTTAAAATTAATTTACCCAGTACTTTTGTCATGAATCAGAAAGCTCCATCTATGGCAAGAAGGGAGATGAGTTTTAAATTCTAACAGATTTGCACCTATATTCAATTAAAAAGTACTTTCAGGTGCAGAGTTTTGCCATAGCTG
This sequence comes from Haemorhous mexicanus, assembly GCF_027477595.1. Classification (NCBI taxonomy): domain Eukaryota; kingdom Metazoa; phylum Chordata; class Aves; order Passeriformes; family Fringillidae; genus Haemorhous; species Haemorhous mexicanus. The sequence goes on along the minus strand of NC_082355.1, from coordinate 14,680,955 downwards.
ATTTATTTCAGAAAAAAAACAACAACCCTAGCTTAATTTCCTAAAATTAAACATAGCCTGACATTGTAGAATAGTTTTTTCAGATTATATGTCACTGTGAAGAGTCAGTACCCTTACTACCAAGTCCCAGTTCTGAGCTCATTTTATATACATGTGTATACATATATAAATAAATCTTTCTCATACCTATATTTAGATCAAGATTCCTGTAGTTTTCTCATACCTATATTTAGATAAAGGTTCAGGTAGTTCAATTTTGAAGGAGTTTTGAAAAACTTCCAGGAGAAAGGCTGGAATAGCCAGAAACAAAACTCAAGTGTCATCTGTGTGTTTGTGCAGAGCCTGCTCTGCCAGCAAATGAGAACAATCTATATTATGAAAGCAGAAGGCAGGAAATCTGATACCTTTAACAGTGTCTCTTTAAGTCTGTGATGTTTGAAAGTCTCAGCTTTTTTTTTTTTTTTTGTCTTCCCTATATGAACCCTTAACTTGGCCTGCTCACCATACTGCATCTCTGCTTCTCTTTTAGGATTGCCTGTCATTAAAATATTTCCTAAATTAATGTAGTATGAAAGGGAGGGCTGGAAACTTGCAAATTTTTGGTATTTTAGCTTAAATCATTTTTAGGACAAAACTATAAATCTGGGTTCTTTGCTCTGAGTGGGCTTTGGAGAGTGGACTGTGGAAAGTTTGGCGTAACTCACAAAGGCTAAATTGCAACATTTTAGGTAATATTAAAGCTATTTTATTAAGTATTGTCAAACATTGCAAAATGTTAATGAAGAAAGTATGTTGGTTGCATTTAAAAAAAAACCTGGCTTTTTTCCATTTAATTTCTTTCAAATAACAAATAAAAATCACTTACATTGCTTCGATTTTTGGAATAATGTTCTTTTTTGATCTATTGAAGTGGATGCAAAAGTAATCCTTAACTTATTTTTAAACAAAGCAGCTGTACTGGGTCAAACTTTAAAGAACAGGAGTAATTTCTATTCCTGGCAGAACACCACATATAAAGGTTTTCATTCAGAGTAACAGGGGAAGTGTGTTCCACTCCTCATGGAAGCTTCCAGAGGGCTTAGGCTCAGGTGAATATTGGAGTTCATTTTATTTTCCCTTCTCTGGACATTGAAGCACTTCCATCCTTATTATCTGAGCAAATTAGCAAAATTTTGTTTGACCTGTCCTGTAAAAGTAAGCTTTAAATAAAATGTCTTTAGAGCTGGTACCCACTGCTAACAAATCTGCCATGGGGGTGGCCCTCCACTTATTTGGATTTACTCTGATTTTTTGGGTTTTTTTGTGGGACATTAACACTTAAAATGCAAATAAAGGAGGATATGGTCAGAATTGAATATTGGCTCAATAAAATTTGGCCAAATCAGCTGAAGAAAGAGCATCATGCAAGGTGTCTTTAAGTGAGAGCACAGAGCTGAGAAATGAAGCATTGTGGAAGTGGAAGGTAGAAACCACTTCTTTTTTTGGCATGTTTGTACTCAGCCCTTGGAAAATGAAGGACTCCAACCCAAAATTCAGTGTAAGTTCTGTGGAATCCCGAGATCCAGAATCCTGAGAAAGACCAGTGGTGCTCACCACAGTGGAAAAGCCAGAATGTTTCCAGTGCTTTTATTGCAGCAAGGTTGTAGAGCTTTCTTCCAGAACACAGAGATTAGTGGTGAGGTAGCTGACCCCTATTTTGCATTTTAGCATTTCACTTTTATGCTTTGCTATTAACACAGTGCAGGATTTTAAGATGAACGATGATGAAATTTCACGTGCCAGGAGGATCAAGAGGAGAATTGGTGGGCCTGAAAGATGAACTGACATTTCTTCCAGAGCCAGATGGACGTCACACACTTCTGTGAAAAATGAGGCAGGATATAAGACACCAACAGATCCTGACTTTTCCACGGCCAACTGCCAGGAATTGTCACGTAGCTCTGTAATCTTCAAAAGAATGGACTTTGGCTGATGGCTGCTTCTTTCTACTCAAATTAGTGTCTTTAGCAAGCATAAAAGATCTCAACATCTGAAAACACTAAAACTGTGTTTTTGTTGTTTAGAGGAGGGGGGAAAAATGTATAAGCGTGGCCAAATCAAATCTTTGCAAAGTTGGGAAAAATAATTAGCTCTAAGAAAACAGCAAAAAGCTAGAATCCAGATTTTAACCCTGGTATGGTTTTGGTTTGGTGTGTGTGAAGGCACAGGTCAAAATGGAAATTAGGCTGGATTTTTAACTGCAGTGATGCTACTGTGCATTGAGTCTTTGTAAGCAGCTTCCCAAGTGCTTGATTGAGGTATTAAGTGTATTTATTTGGCACAGTGTACTGTAAAATTGCTGTTAGTGACCAGAGGTGCTGAGGAAAAGAATAAACTGTTACGTGGTGCTTCACAATCTGGATTTCATAAATTGAGATTGGACGTGCTTTAAATAAATCATGTAATACAAAAAGCATCTTCCACAATTACCGTGCTGAGTGGAGAGTTTGGTAGGTGCTTCAGAGGGGCTGGGAAAGAAATAAAAGCTTTGGGCAGCTCTTTGCTGCTGTAAACAAAGGCAGTCCTTGGCAGCATGGAGCAGACCCTGGTGTTTACACAAGGTTGAGCAGTTTGGGTGTTCCTGCTGGAGCTGCATGCACTGCACGTTTCAGAGGCCACAGGGAGCTGTGAAGATGTCACACAGGTCAAATTTAACCTTTCAGAAAAAGATTCCTTCTTGTTTTCAGTCCCCATTTTCCTGTGGCACGGTGGGTAACACATCCCATTGGAAATCCATGCTCATAATGTGCTTATCTGGAGATGCAGGAGAACAGAGACACCCTGGAGGGGACTTAGAGCTGTGGCTGGGTATTTCATTGGCTTTGTCAATTGTGAGTTTCCCTCTTGCTGCTCCAGCTACCACAGGTGGGCTGCTTTAGTACCAGGTGTGCTGCCAGCCTGCCCAGGGGCTGCTGGAGGTGTCTCTGCATGCTGGAGTGATGGATTTCTCTGCTTTCCCCCCAAAGAGAGCAGCATCCCCCAGGCTCCTGAGGAGCAGGGTGTGGGATATGTCAGAAGCTGACCTGCACTTTGCTGCTGCTGCAGGAGCTGCCTTCGTGGGGGAAAACAGCCCTGTGGTGTGTGATCCCAGGTCACAGTCTGGGTGCCAGTGGTGCTGTCTTTTGTAAATGAGGGAAAGCTGTTTCCATCAGAGACCACTTGGAAACTGAACCACTCCTTGAGGGACCTGGCAAAGAATGAACAGCCCTGAAATTCAGGTTGTGGTACCTGGAGCTGTGTCCTGGTCTCCTGGTTAGAAGGATGGATTAGCACTTAGTTCTTGTGCTGCTGCAGCTGTGAGCTAAGCACTAGAAAGCTCTTTGTCACATTGATGCCTGCAAATTTAAGTAATATTCACTGATATTGGTTAATATTGAATTGTTGATAGCTTTTTCCCCATGTCCTCTGAGAAATTATTCCAGCCATAAAAAGAGAGTCCTGTAACCAATATCTGACAAAGCAATCTCTTACCTTGCATTTTCAAGCCAATTTAGCATTGCTTCTCAAATGAGTGTCTGTGTGACTGTTTCTGTTGTGAGAAGTCCAACATGAGGAGCCAGAATGTTTTGGGTGGGAGTATCTGACAGGGTGTTACTGGTTTTATTCCTGGATGCTGGTGGGACAATCATGGAGCACTTGGTGCTGCAGAATTTTTACAGTATTATTTGAGTCCCTTCCCTTTGTTTTCACTCTCAAGTCTGGGGTTTGTTCAGGGCTTCCCTTTCAGACAACATCTCTGAAAAAGACATGGTAAATTCATGAATTTATTTTGAGAGACTGAATGTTTTAACTTGCACGGGTAGAGTCTGAGTACTTTGCTCAAGAATTGTCTTGGAGTGTGGCTCTGCAGTTTCCAGGGGCTGTAATGCACTTTTTACTGCTTAAGGGTGAGCCATGTCATCATCACTACTTCATCTGCTGTTTTCTGACCCTGATAGCAATAGAGTAGCAGCAGCACCCTCATGTAACAGTTTACCATTCTCACAAGTTCCTGCCTGGTGTTATTCCCAGCACTGCCCAGTCTGATCCTGCTCTGGAGGGAGGCTGGTGATGTCCAATCCCCTGGATCCCCTCTCAGTTCACATACCCTTCCTACAGAGTGCACAAATCAGGCTGTTCAAAGGCACCTCCTGTGAGTGCACCAGCCCCCAGGCAGCTGAGAGACCCAGTGGGAAAGGTGGAAGGCTGGCAGAGGTGTGGAGGAGGGTGCTCCATCCTTGCCCTGTGTGCAGCTGCACTTTGGGCACTGCTGGAAATGGGGTGTGCAGCTGGCTGGGCTGGAAGTCAGCCCCAGAAATAGAGATTTGCTGATTTTCACCTGGTGCAAGAAACTGAACTGCCCCTCTTCCCCAGATCTAATTCTGCCCCTGCTGAACCAGCTGACCCCCTCTGAAGGCTCAGGGATGTGCTGTCCTTTCCCTGGAGAGGGCCGAGCTGCTTTGGCAATCCCAAATCAAATTTTAAAATAAATCATGGTTTATCATGCCTGGAGCAGAGGAATTTAATGGTTTCCCAGCTGCCCTTCACCCCTGCAGGAGCTCACACTGGATATCTGACTTTAGAGGAAGTCACCAGAAAGGAATTCCTGTTTCTTGTTGCTTAACAGAACCCAGGCAAAATCAGCAGCTTCCCTGAGGAATGTGAATCACCACAAGAAGATAAAATGATAAATACAAATTTTATTAATGAGATGTGGTGGAAACTGCTATGCAAGATGCAGATGGTGCCTTGCTGAGCTGTGTGGCTGAAATTTTACCTTTAGAATCACTCGGGAAGAAACCAGGAGTGAGGACAGAGTAGCTCTGGGGGATCTGTATGGGGGAATGTGTGGCTACAAATAAAAGGATAAAATAGCAAAAGAGATATTGACAGATGGAATGTGAGGAGTGCACTTCAGTCAGCCAGGGGGAGGAGTGCAGGTGTTGCATCCAGTCTCACCTGGGCTCCAGCTGACAGCTCACCTTTGCTAATTCCTGGAAGGAAGGAGGAAGCTCATCAAGTGGGTATTGCTTTTGATTCAGCATTGTGTGCTGCTCTGGGCTCAAACAGCCAAAATAAATGTTCCCAGGATATGGCTCACATGCTTCCCTTATCTGTCAATACTGTGCACTGGCTGCTCTGGAAGATTTCACTGAGATGTATTTTTCTTGCACTGTTTAAGTGCCAGTAATTGAGAGCAATGTCAGTCCATTGTGTGAGTGATGGGTCAGATATGGTCAGCACTGATTATTGTTCTTTTTTGTTTAAAGGAGCTCTCGTTTTGCTGTTCCCACACTTCAGAGATGCAGTCAATATAAAACTGGGGCAGGAGGGGTGTTTGCAGCTATTAGTAAAAAAAGTCATTTTTTCTGCAAGGGAATGTTGCAAGATGTCTGGTACATACATTTCCATATAGAGTTAAGATTCTCACACAGCTCAGGATGGGACAAAATACGTGAGTAAGGGCTAGATCATCCCAGTTCATATGGGGAATAAAATATTCCATCATTTATATTAATTTTTCAGAAGAAAGTGTTCCCTTATTTTGGGTGTAGTGACCAGGAATGATAAATAATTTTCCATATACTGTGAGCAGTAAATGCACATCCCAAAATGAAACACATTTAAAGCTTTAAGACTGTCTTAACATTTTTATAATCTGAAAAACGTGAATTTCCCTTTGAATTTTGTTGATTTCTTATCTGTAGCCACCAGTTTTGTCAGGAGTTATACCTAGCAACTCTGAATTTTCTTCAAAAGATCTACCACAGGGCTGAGGTAACTAGAACCTTGAAACTAGAGAATTCATGTTATTTTTTAGAAAAAAACAAAAAATTGATTTTTTTTTTTTTTACTTAAACTCTAATAATATGAATTTGTTCATGGTTAAAACTGAATATTGAGTAATATAAATGTGCACCAGAATAACCAAGCAGTATTCACACAGAGACACTTCTGTAATGTCCATGCCTCAGTATCTCAAGATTAATTAGTGTTTACCTTCTCCTGCCAATGGGGGCTTGCAGGTAGAACTTGTTTATTTTTGGAGAGACACAGTGGTTCAAGTGTAAGTGTAGATCACTAGTGGAGCAAGACTGTGGTGAACCAAAAAAGAAAAAAGCTTGAAATATCTTCTAGAAGGCAAACCTGGGTCATTTTCAGCTGCCCCCAGTCTGTGTTTTGCTCACACAGAAACCCCTGACCTGTTCAGTGTCCTAGTAAAGCTGCTGTGGTTCCAACTTTCAGTAGTTTGAGCCACAGTGTGAAAAGGTCAGCTGGTTTTTAGAAGCATCACTGGAGCATGACTTACAGAAGTGTAAGGAAAAGCTGAAACATGAAAGAAATATATCTGGGGCTGTTTTTGGAGACAAACTTGGTCATTCTGTGGGTGCTGGGTGCTTGGAGAAGAGCAGTGCTCAGCTGTGTCATGTGCTCTGAGCAGGGTGGCACCTCAGATGAGAGGCATCTGTGGCTTGGCTCTTGATGTTGGGGTTTTTTATTTATATTAAAGCTCATACCTTTAGTTTTTATTGAAATTAATCAAGCATTTCTGCAAGCATTGAAAAATCTGGTTTTTTGAAAGACCAATCTTTTCTGCACAGGTGAGCTGGTGTGGTGTGAGAACCAGCTTGAAAATATGTGCTAGAAAATATTTTGTGCTTGAAAAATTTTATGTCCTCGAAAATATTTTGTATTTCTTCCCATCCATTTAGAAAAACCTAAAAGTTGCTTTTTCCTTTTCCTTGGACCCTGGTGAAATTATACAAGCTGTCAATTTGCCAAAAAACTTCTGCATTTGCTGCACTTGGAGTTTGAGGACTGGAAATAGGTGCAGATGAATTGAGGAAATCAATTCCCAGTCAGGCTGGCAAAACTTGGCACCCCAGACACTTTTATTGGAGTTGTTCTTGATGTGAGGGGCACAGACACTCTGAAATGATAAAAATTTCATCCTCCTGCTGTTGGTGAGTGCCTGGCAAGGGGTAGGGCTTGTCCACACAATCTGGAGGTAAAATGGAAAAAAAAAACAAAAAAAAAGGTAAAAAAGGAACCAGAGAACCTTGATCAGCTGATGCTTTGTGCACTACCTGCTGCTCTGGGTTTCTACTGGACATTCTTTATTTAGCAAAGCAAAAATAAGCCAAAACCAACCGACCAAAAACCCACACCAAAATAACACCACCACCAAAAAAAGAGTTAAGCATGTGTTGGTTATAAATGAGTTCAAAGATGAATCCCTGCCACTCTTCCTTGTCCAAGGGTTTTGACCAAGAACCCCATTTCTGTGTTTGTCATGGGACTCCTGTGAAATAGCTGTTAAAATGGTTCAGTAGTGTCACTTCCTTACCCTTTGGGGACTATTCAGTGAATGAAATCATTTTAGGAAACCCCCTCTTTGAACATGTGGGGAGGAGATCTTTTCCAATAGGGTAAGTGCAGTTGGAAAAGGGCTAGTTCCTAGTTACTGCATTTATGTCCTGTGGGCTCCTAGAGGGCACTAATGCCATCAGATTCCATGGCTTGCTCTGTCTGTAGCACATAATTATTGCACAGTTACACATTCCTCAGCCATTGCTGGACAGCCAAGCTCTTGGTTATGGCTGGCCAAGAGCAAACCTGCTATTGCTTTTGCAAACTTTATTAAAAAAAAAAGAAAAAAATTAAAAATTGGTCCCTCTTTTCCAAGGGAAGCCATTAGCAGCTCTGTCAATTGGCCAGCACAGGAGGAGTCCAAACACAGGAAAGGTTCAGGGGAGGCTGAGGGCAGGAGCAAGGAGCAGGATGCAATGCTTCAGTGAGAGTTTGGTTTGCATTAGTGCCTCTGACCAGGGCCACAGAACAACGAGGTTTATTTTAACAACATGAAAATAAATGAAGCTGATTTCATCAAAAACGTTTTTGTAATAGGTCACTGACCCACAAGAACTCTGGAAAAACAAATTTGGGTCTCGTTTCTGCAGACAAGAGGTTCTGTAAGCACAGGAGTCTGTGGTGACAGGGCAAGGGGGATGAGGACACTTCCACTGCACTGAGCCACAGCTCACTTGGAAAAGCTGATCTGCACTGGACATTGCATCACAGCTTTTAAACTTTATTCTTTTCTGTGCCTTGTTTGTTTGATTTTAGCAGGTTTTTTTTTGTGCTTGGTGAAGATTTATGAGGGTATTTGTTTAAGCAAAACACTTCAGGATTAAGCAGTCATTTCTTCCAGATCTGTAGGAAATGCTTAAGTGTCTCTGTTACTGTTGGGTAAGAACTGCTGCATCAGTGGTCTGGAATTATTTGGGTGAACTTTATTTAGCTTAAATAATTTCATCAAAAGGGTTTTGCTTCTTTGAGCTTCCTCATATTAGAAGGATTATGCTGCTTGCTGTCCCAGAAATACCACAAGTGTTGGCTGAATTTCATGCTGTGGAGCACAGCAATCCTTAAATAATCCTGCTCCTGAGTGAAACATGATGAATTCAGAGCCCTTAACCTCCTTTTGTTCTTGGAGAATGCATGAATATGGAGGTCTTGAAGTCTCTCTGCCATGGAGAGATCAGTGCAGTCTTGGCTTTGCTTTTCCTGTGGCCCAGCTCCATTTTGGCTGGGTCTGTTGGGCTGGAGCTCCCCTCAAGCTGCACCTTCCTTCCACATGGAACACAACAAACCAGTCCACGTTGGCTAAAAGGATCTTCATGTTAGTGTCAGGCTCTCAGCTCCTTGGAGATCATCTCTGGATCTTTCTGCTTGTGTCAAGGTGTTCTAGTATGGGGTTCCCAAAAAATAAAGAGAGGGTTTTAGGGTTCATGCAGGTGTTGTGGGTGTTCCATGTACATTTTCATATTTGTATTTGGTGACTCTGAGAGGGATAGCTGTCCTGTGGTATGTTAGGGATACAGGAGAGAAATGGGAGCTGCTGGATGCTGAAACACCTCAGAACAGCTGAGCCCTGCGTTTGAAAACCTTCTGGGAAAGCAGAACTGGATCAGGGGAATTATCACAGAAACTCAGAGCCCTCAGCTTTTGGGCAAGGTGGATTTTGTGCCTCATAACCTTTGTGGCTTCCTCAGGAGATGCTGTCCTTTGGCTGAGCTGTGACAGGTAATTCCACTGCTGACAGAGCAGCTGGGAGCTGTTTCTGTCTGATCTGTTTGAGTAGGGAAACACTTTATTGGTTTTGGCTTTTTGGTTGGCACACTGGACTCAAGTGTGCTCTTTGTGCCACTTCATCATTTCCTCATTCCATTCCATTGCCTTGGGAGGATGGAGCCTTTTTTAAGACTCCACTTTGAGATGATCCTGCAAGTCTTCCTTTTTCCCTGGTTCTGCTTGGCACGGGTCCCTGGGAGAAGGAGCACCACAGTGCCCTGAGCATTCCTTACTATATAAGGATGGTGTGGGGAGCAGGGCTGGTGTTGCCTTATTCAAACAGGAACAGGGTTCTGTTCCTTCTGCTAGAAATGACAATAGGAGTTGTACTTAGAAGTTTTCCTGCTGATTGTTCACAGTAATTTCTGACCTCTAGAAATAATAGCAACTCTTAAGGCTTGTCAATAGGGACAGCGTGGCTTGGAGATGTGAATGCTAAAATTTGTTTTCCTTTCTTCATAGGCTTTCAGCCCTGACCTGGAGAGATTACTCACTGGTGTAAAAAAATGATTTAGTCCTGTCTGTTACTGTCTTTACAAAAAATTGATGAAATATTAAAAGTTATGGGCATTTAGGGGTACTCCAGCAGATCATTTCTTGGATTGTTCCTGTTCTTTTCTCAAAAGTCAGTGGAGTAATGAAAGAGTACCCCTGTTTCTATCATTCTGTTATGAGTGTTTTGCAGTTACACAGTGTGAGTTCCTAATTTTTTTCTGATTTGAAATAGGAGAACTTTCTAAAAGCTTTTCAGAAACTGAGAAGCAGCTTCAGCAGAGACCATCTCTGCTTGAGGGTTTATGGATCAAGCTTTTTTGGCTTCTTTGAATGATAGTTCAAAGAAATTGTTAATTTTTGTACATTCAAGTCTTCTGCAGACAGGTATAAGCTGTAGTGCATGTTTGTGACTCAGTAGTTGTGTAAACTTGCTGCTGTGTTGAGAGACTGGGCATGCACCTCTGCTTGCCTCTTCTGGGTGTGAAGATTTTCTTGCTGCTGTCATTAATAAACATCCTGACACATGTCTTTATTCTCACCTTCACTTTGGTTGGTACTGAGGATTGTGTCCATTTCTGTATCACTTTAGGACATTGATTGCAGCTCTTGGTGATCACAAGAATGTAGTTAGGATGTTTTTGTTTCTTCACGTTGGCTTTGGGAAAAGTTGAAATTTAAACCTGTTCCTCCTGCTTCCCTTGCCAGTGTTAGTAGTTTGCTCTTAGGCAGGGACCATCTGTGTGGTTCTGTCCTCCATCCTAATGCCAGATTCTTTTCATATGAGGAGATACTTAATAAAGAAAAAAAAAAAAAAAGATGGATTCTGATATTGAAAGCTATGAAGTGTTAGAGAGCCACAGTTCCTGTGCTGCTGAAGTGCACAGACGTGTACTCTGCACTTCTGAGAGAGGGAGGTAATCTTTCTCAGTCTAATGAGAAGTTGGTAATAAAGGTTATTACTTGTGACAGCTTTGAAAATGTGAACCAGGACCACCCAGCCTGCTAAGTTTGGAAGAGGGGATCTCAAAGTTATAACTGTTCTAAACAGTTTTCCTTCAAAAAATGGTCCCTTAGCAGTGGTATCTCCCCCAGGTTTTTTGTAAAAGCTTCTGAAATAACACATCATGTGGATGAAGAAGTTCATTTATCCCACACCATAATCCTGTAATATGGTTGTTCTGGGCTTCCTCAGAGTGCCCTTATTGAAATTCCATTATAGATCATCTGGCTTTATTTCCTAGGGCAGTAATATAAAGAGGTGATGACAGAAAGCAATGGATAAGGTTGACTTTTTTTACTGGGTGCTGCATCCTGACTGTTTTTCCTTACCAAGAGGAAGTGATATGGAGCAAAGGAGAAGTTGCTTTAATGATCACAACGGATTTCTTGACTCTAATAGGATTTTCTGGTGAAACCATTGCAGGCAGTTGGCTGTGCTCCTGCTTCCCAAGCCAGTGCTTCCAAAGAAAAACTTACTTACTCCTTGGAGTTCAGTAACTCCTGTCTTTCTAGTTCAGTCTTTTATGCATTCAGTCATTTTTATTGCTTATTGGTTCTGCCCAAGCTTGTGATGTAACCACTCCTTCCTTAAAGTAACTTGTAGGAACTCTTTTAACTGCATCATGTTCCCTGAGCCACGTCTCCAAGGATGACAGAGCCATGGAGTTCTTGACAGCAAAGGAGAAAAAGGGACAGTGCCAAAAGGGAGATGTTTGGAGTGTGAAATAAAATAAATGGTCAAGCTGGGGAATGAACCCAAAGTTACTTGGATAATTTCTGCATATTAGAGGCTGAAGTAGCTGGACTGCTCCTTTAAAGCTACCCATTAAAAAATGTAAAACCACTGTAGTCCTTATTTTTCTGTTGGAGAATTAATTTTGGAATAGGCAGCAATGGATGTTAAACTTGAAAGTTTTTGAACTTCTGTGCAAAGGAGCTGAGTGCTCCTTACTTCATGAAAAATATGAAGTGCTTTGATCTGGGTCAAAGCTGGGACAGGATTTGGAGGCTGATGGGTATCACAGATTTGTGGAGTTAAAACCAGGTAATTGCTCTATTTGGAGACAATGATAAAACTGTCAGGTTTAAGTCAGATCCTGTGTATCAGTTTAAACTTCTGGGTGGAATGTGTTCACTGATATTAGTATAACACTGCAAGATATTGTAAATGAAAAAGAAAGGTGTGCAGAAGAGATTTTTGCTGTGAGATTATCTAGCAGAGCCACATCCTTTGCTTGTTTCCTCCATTGCCATGTAAATGTGGTGATTCTGCTCAGGCCCTGAATATCTGCAGTTTGCCTGAGGTAACTCATGGTATTCAAAATTTTCAAACCAAGTCAGTGGCATAATGAGAAATCAAATTGCATTGGAAAACTGCACAGTTTGCCCAGTTTGAATTAATGATACTTGCATTGCTTTTCCTTTGGGCTTTCATGTTGATTCCATGGGAAGCAGGCAAGTCTCTCTTTGAAGGAACTTTGAAGGAGGAAATTTCTCGAGGAGTGAATGGGCATCAGCTCACTGAAACTTTGCAGAAAAGGGGGTTTGGGTTTTCTCTGATTGTTTCTCACTCAGAGTAAAACTGTCCTGAAGCTGTGAGAACAAAGCATGAAGCTGATAGTACTCTGTCTCAAAATATCTCAAAAGTATGTCAATATATCTCAAAGTATCTCAAAAATATCTCAAATTGTATAATCTGCAATTATATTTGGTGTGCTCTGTTCATGTTGCTTCTCAGACCCTCTCCTTGTACATGAATGAGTGAGAAGTCAAGGATTGTGATTGCACTGAAGCTTTTTCATATTATCCCAACTAATTGTTTAAAAAATGCATAAGTCTGATATTTTAGATGTTCTTTTTACCTCTTTATTGGATTTCTGAACCCTGACATGCTTCTGCTCTGGTGATATTGGCCTGAGAGGGAAGGGAGGTTCTGCCTGTGAGGGGTGGAACACTGCAGGATTGTTGGAATGTCTTCTCCTTCTTTTGCAGTAGCAAAGAATCTGGTTTAGATTCTTCTTGCAAAAAGATTAAAATAGCTGCAAGTTGAGCAGTGTTCTTGTTCTGCTTCCATATGCATTTTGTTCTTTTCCATCTCTGCTGATCATGCCTTCAGTAGAGATGAAATTTAGCTCCTCTTTGCTCTTATTGTGAGTGGTGCTCTGTGAGACAACAGAACCAGAATTGGATGTGACCCTTCCAGGGGTGTGAGCGTGAGGGAGGCAGCTGAAATCTGTCCCCACAGAAAGTTTCTCCTCCAGGGAAAGATGACCTCTGCCTTGAGAACAATTGGAAAATTTTCCTACCAATTTTGAGGGTTTTTTACTCACCCAGAAGTTATCCAGAAGAAAGGGAATAAAGCAAAAATATAATAAATATTAAAAAGTGTAGGTCTTTTGCTCCATTTGCTTCAGAGAATGATCCTGATAAACATCTTCAATCTTCCTCTGGTCTGGTAGCATTGTTTCTTTCCAGTCTTCCATGGTTGTTTTTCACTCTGACTTTTAATAATCAGGGGAATTTTAATAGTTAAGTTTCTCTCCTATCCCAGCTTCAGACAGAGGAAGGGATATGATTAGCCTGGTTGGAGCCAGGAAGGCAGGAATTTCACAGTTAATAACTCCTCCATTGTTTTTTTAAGGGCCCTTGATATTCTGTGATTGACACCGAGGTTGTTTCCCTCTCCCCCTTTGCCTTCAGGACACAGGAACCCCCAGGTGGGCAAGGGGAGAGCCTGGCACTTGTTTATGGATGTGAGCAAAATGGTTTTGGGAGGTGAGAGGAAGTGTTGAACAGTGTGTTTGATGCTGTGTGGGGCTGCTCTAAAGAAAACAGAATAAACCAGAGGGCAGCAGTGTATGGGTGGACTCAGAAAGGTCACAAGTTCTGCAAGTCTGCATTTTAGGCCATTTGAGTTACAAAGAAAGAAAATGCAGTTTGTAACAGGATAAAGCTGTGAAGTACAGACATTTATGTGCTGATCTTATGTGAGAAGTCAACATCCAGTATTAAGAATTAGTAAGCAGCCATTATTAAGAATGTGCCAGTGATACATAATAATTCCAGAAGTAGCAATATTTGACTTCTGCCCTGAATTCCTGCAGACAGAAGTATGGGCTCTTAGCTTTTACCCTTTACAGCTCCCTAAACATGTTCCAGCAGAACCAGGGTGACTCTGAGCCTCTGGGAGAGCAGAGTCCTGCTGTGGGCTCCATGGAGGGGGGGGATGGATGGGGCTCCATGGAGGGGATGGATGGATGGGGCTCCATGGAGGGGGATGGATGGATGGGGGGATGGGTGGGGCTCCACAGAGGGGATGGATGGATGGGGCTCCATGGAAGGGGATAGATGGATGGGGGGATGGGTGGGGCTCCACAGAGGGGATGGATGGATGGGGCTCCATGGAGGGGATGGATGGATGGGGCTCCATGGAAGGGGATGGATGGATGGGGCTCCATGGAAGGGGAGGATGGATGGATGGGGCTCCATGGAAGGGGAGGATGGATGGATGGAGCTCCATGGAAGGGGAGGATGGATGGATGGGGCTCCATGGAGGGGAGGATGGATGGATGGAGCTCCATGGAAGGGGAGGATGGATGGATGGGGCTCCATGGAGGGGGGGGATGGATGGGGCTCCATGGAGGGGATGGATGGATGGGGCTCCACGGAGGGGGGGATGGATGGATGGATGGGGCTCCATGGAGGGGGGAATGGATGGGGCTCCATGGAGGGGGGGATGGATGGATGGAGCTCCATGGAAGGGGGGGATGGGTGGGGCTCCACGGAGGGGATGGATGGATGGATGGATGGATGGGGGTCCATGGAGGGGATGGATGGGGCTCCTGGACACCCTTGGCTTGCACACCGAGGACTTTGTGTGCACTTCTGGTGCCTGGTCAGCTCTGTTGGGTCACTTCTGGGGACCTGAGGAGCAGACTAACAAAACAGAACATGCCAAGTTCTATTTCCTGTGCCTAGCAGTGGTTCAAGGAGCCTGGAAGATGGAGGGAGCTGCAGTGTGAGGAGATTGTTGACTGCACAGCCAACTTGTGTCTGTAATCAGAGTTAATGAATTTGACTCGATGCAGGTATTGCCAGGGCTGATATGACTCCTGGAGAGCCTCTCTGCACAGTTCCTCAGCTTCCAGGAGGTTTATTAGTCTGGACTCCACGCTGTGCACATCCAGAGCTGCCTGTGATCCAGCCCTGGAGCCAATCTCTTCGTGGCACTCCATGATTATGCATCATCCTGCCCAGTGCTCCGAATTCCCGGAATACTTTGCAGGTCTTATGAGCTGTAAAGGATCCAGTTTGGGATACCCTGGAGACTGAGCAGCTGCTTTCCCATCCAGCAGTCCCGGGTCACAATAATGTGGAGCAGATCTTGGCTGGCTCTGTGCCCCAGGTTCCTCCCTGCCCTGGCTGTGCCTGGGTGCTGTGGATGGCCCTGGCTGCAGGGCTGCTGTGCTCCCAGCCCGAGGGAAGAGCCCACTTCCAAGGGCTTCCTTTTGTGCTGCATCCCAAATGGCATTCCTAGTCTGAACTGCCCCAGGAATTTAGTTTGATGCTGATATTTTTTTAAATTGTAGTCTACTGTTCAGGTCCACAAAGCTGATCTGACATTCCTCCGTGATGCAGCCAGTTACAGCTGCAAAACTGGCTTGGATTTAAATTCGTTTTCCAGGTATGACCTGATGTTGTTTCTATTTTAAGTTACTAATTTTAAATCAGGAATATCTATATTTGTTAATAAGATAACAGTCCCAGCAACAATGTCCACAGAATCATTTTACAAAACTCTGGCTCATTTTGTTTATGAACTTTTTGCAGGCTATTTTTATTTCACTGTTCTGTGCCTTCACCATTTCCAAGATACCTGTTACAAAATCAAAAGTACTGCTGTAATTAAAACTGGACAGCTGACAGGATTTAGATTGATGCAGTAATGGGATGGGGATAGGGGAATTTCTGTTCCTCTCTGAGGATCACTGGCTGTGGAGAGGGGCCCTGCAGCCTCTCAGTGTGCCCAGGTGTGCTTTGCACCTCTCCTGGGGCACAGCTCCATCCCTGAGCTGGCATTCCCAAGGTTTGCTCCACCTTGCTCTGGAAGTTTCCCTCTCTGTCCTAGGACTGACACTGAGAGCTGAGGATAAACCCCAGTTCTTGTCAAATTATGTGTTAGGAGCTCTTCCAGTGCATTTCATCCGTGTTTGGCACCTCTTTGTCAAAGCAGAGGAAACAAATGGCCATTCAGAACATTTGGTCTTTGCATTAAATAATCTTTAAACATGTCTCTTTCTTTGGAATTTAAAAACATCCTGTCTGGTACTTTGATACTTCTGTATTGAGGGCTTTCTTAATGGCCTTTCTCTCAAGCCCAGGAAGAGAAATAAGAGGTGTAATTGGGATTTTTTCCTAGGCTACTGGTGGCTTTCTGGCACATAATAAATAGGAGCATGTTAAATAGATCCTACATCAAGTATGTCTGAGTTTCTATGAGGTGATCTAGTCTTATATTTCAGTAGGTATTGCAGTAGGAGTTATAATACAGTAGGTGATGTTCAACAGAAACAGCCCCCTGTTCATGCCTGTAGTTCCCCTGAGAATCAAACGATGAATAAAATGACTTTTGGTGGAAGTTTAAACTTGAAATAAGTCTTAGGAAGTGGTGGAAGGTTTGGAGAGTCCCATAGTTTGTAACAAGACGTGGATAGACACTTGTCTTCAAGTGTTTGGTGTTGCATTAATTTGCTTCATTATCAATTAGTAACATGACCTTTTATTAGAGAGCTGCAAACTCTGGTTTGTGGCAGAAATAAAGCTCACCTGAAGCTTCTGGAGGATGGAATCTGGGCAGGAGAACTGACCAGCAGTGCTGGGGGAGTTTGAAAATCAAGTTTACATAAGTTAAAGGCAGAACTTTATTGAGTTCTTGGCCTTGATACACAAGTTCAGTTTGCTTTGTGCTGCAGTGTAAAAAGCATTTCATTTCTAACAATGTCATATTAAAATTATTAAGTATGTTTAGACCCATGCAAAATGTTTAGTGCTAGTGCAGAGCAGCTCACAGTGTGAGCTCTGCAAGGGTCCTTGTGTGGATGTTACTTCATATAATGTTTGAAACAAATTCCATATGGAAGCTGAGATAGCAAAATGAGGAGAGCTAAAAAGGGCAGCTGAGAACTTTTGGTCCTTTTGCTATCACACTTAGGAGAGTGTTGGCCCATATAAATAATAGGAAATAATATAAGATGTTCAGTCTTCTGGATTAATTTGATAGTGAAATAGAGAAAAACCTGCAATGTTAGGGGTTTTTTCCCCTCTGGGTTGTTTGTGTCACTGCAAGTTGTAAATGTTTCACTTCTCAGGCTGAAGTTTGCTAACCTGGAAATATAATTTCTTGTTACTACATATATTTTCGTGTCTGCTTGTTGATGTGAAACCTCCTGTTGTAGAAATTTAATCTGATTTTGATTAGCTTCTTTGGCTTAGAACAATAAGCATAAGCTCAGCATTTGTGAAATCCTTGCAAGTAGAGAAAAGAATAACCTTCAAACATATTCCTGGGATGTTGCTTTGAGATGAGTCAGATGACTTTGGGTTGACAGTGCACAGTTCTGTGTACATTGTGAGATCTGAAATGATAATCAGACACAGGAATAAACACTTGACACCGTGTGTAATAGATGCCTTTCACTGGCACTCTCACCTTTTGGATGATAAATAAGTTGATTTTGTTCAGTGTTTCTCAATGAAAGAAGTGGTGGCCTTGGTGAAGGAGGAAGGATGAGGAGTGCTAAGCCCTCAATAAGTCTTTTTTTTTCTTTTGTTATATTTCATCTTGTTATTCTAAAAGATAAACATGATTAACCAAAGCAGTGACTCTGATGAGGGCTGAGTAGCACATTGCCATCAACCTTGGGTTAAATAAGTTTGTTTACTTAGGTGTAAAATTGTGAAATGTCACATGGGTGTAAGGGAATCCAGTTTCAGATCTTCCCATGTATTTTCTCAAATGCAAAACTAGCATCTCTTTAATTGCTGTGTTGTTCATTTATCTCAAAAATGCCTTGGAGCAGTTGGTAGAAGCTGCAGGAAGTAACTTCAGCAGATACAAATATTGGTTCTCATGTGGTGTGTGTGTGTAATGCACAATGCTTGGGGTCTGTGAGCCTGCAGATGCAGCCTTTGATCTGTTCTAGGTGTCAGAAAGAGAAGTTCAAATTCCCCTCTCCTCCATCACCCCTTTGTCTCACGTTCATATGGTGGCCATGTGAAAACTGTGCCATATGAAACCCCACGATGTGAGTTTGATCTCAGGAAGGCCTTTCAATTCCAAAAATTCTTGAATTCTGATAGTGAAATTACTCAGCATGCAAGAGAAGTGGAGAGCAGATATGGGGTGCTAAGCAGCAGTGGGTTTATAAAAGTTCCAGGTGTCTTTGGAGATCAAAACACTCCAGCAGAAGTAGATCTGCTATCAGAGTTAACCTTGGAAGGTGGATTGGGAACAAAGGGGGCACAAAGCTCCTGAATGAACTTAGAGAGCAACTCAGCTTCCCCTTCATGCAGTGGGGGTGTTTGTAATTAGCTCAGGTCAGCTCATTATGCAAATAGCATTCCTCAGGACTGGGAGAGCAGGTGAGTGTGTTCATTGGAAAAGAACTGAAGAACAGGATTGTGGCTTACAAGCAGAAGTGCTTGCAGGTTTTGCAGGGCTGTCACACATTTTATGGAGAGGAGGCTCATGCTTTTTATAGTTACAGGGCTGGAATAGCTTGGAATGGTTGTTTGCTAAAAACTGGCAAGTTGTCACCAGAGTAAAATCTTGTATAGTGAGTGAGTAAAAGGGACTGATGTATAAACACTAATCTGTTCTCCAAAATGTTCCTGGAAGAATCTGCAGGATTAATATTCTATTTCAAATCACCATGTAGTCATCTGGTTACCCATATGTTCATATTTTCTACAACAGTGCTCAGGTTTTCCAAGTGAAGTTTCAAGAAAATTCTTTTAAAAAAGCAATTATGTATACTACAGAAATAATAGCTAATATGGGAATAATCTTGGTTGGTCAAGTTACTGAATTTACTGTGCCTACATTTTTTGAAGAAGGTTGAGAATCCAGATTCCTGCCAGTAGCTGTTCCTGAAGCAGAGTGAGCTGAGTGTATGATTCTCAGTAGGCATCCAGGGGAAAATTTAAAAGTTGTGGTTTTGTACTCATCCATTTTAAAACTTTGTGCTGCCTGTCCCTGGACTCCCCACCTCATGGGTGTAGGCAGGTGCTCTACAAATGACCCAGTTTGGCTCCTGTATAAATAAACTGCACAATGGCAGATTCACAGCATCAGGTTTATTGCAATGGGAGCCTCATGTGTTTATGCATAATAGAATAAATTTCTTCAATTGGAAGATAATCTAATCTATTTTTTTTTATTCTGATTGTAACTGTTTAGGCGCCTGAACAAGAATAAATTGCAAGTTCTTCCTGAGCTGCTCTTTCAGAACACACAGAAGTTAACTAGGCTGTAAGTATAACCTGATTTATTTTTCTGTGGTGTGTTTCTATTTTCTGTTCCTTATTGTGCAGATTCACATGTTTGTGTTTTGACGGCGACGAGAGGTTTAATTTCTGAGATATCCAACTGCCACTTAGTAAGGGATTTTTAGGGGATGTGTTATGTTTGCTTGTGTGCAGTTGTAATTTGGTAGAGCATAAATACCAGAGGGAAGAGAAACCACAGGATTTTTGTGTTCCTCATCTGTTCACCAGGATGACGTCAAGGTGACTTGTTTTGAGCCCTTCTGTAGAGCTGCAGAAACCATGGAAAGTGTCAGGTTCACATATCTGGTTCAGGCTAGATCTCCACAAAGAGGGGATGCAAATACTTATTTTAAAATAATGGAGGTGGCTACAAATTCTTTAGTCTGGGAAATTATCTTTCCAAGTAAGTCAAGGCTTTGCCAGATGGACCAGCCAAGTTACGGCTGCTGCCTTGTCAGGCAGGAGGAGGAGAAATCATGGAGAAGTAAATAATTTTTTCTTTGAAATATAAAAACTGTTCTAAAATGTTTAGATGGCATCAAGGCCCACTTCAACAGCAAGAGAAGGATATCATGACCTTGGCATTATTTGGTTTTGGTGGGAGGAGGGAGAGGGTGGTGTTAGAACAATAACTGGATGATTTAAAAAATATGTATTTTTTAAAAGTGTATAAAAGTAAAACGTGCCTGCGTAGTTACTGTGAAAAAAGAGTCACCTGCCTTTTCAAAGCAGTAGTCAAAAACTGTTTGAAATAATTTTCTGGATCCTGCCAAAGTTAAACTCATGATCCACACTGGCTTTTTGAAATCTGGTAAAATTGATCTTTTAATGCTTGAGTTTGTTTATGGAAAATCAGATCCTAAGACTTGTGATATGGTTAGTGAAATTGGGAAGTTATTACAGGGTGACTGAAAGAGTTCTCCATTCATGTGGGGTTTTTATAATTGTTTTAATGCATCAATGTGCAACCAAACCATTTAGACAGTAAATTTTTCTTCCTGTGGAAATACAAACCACATGGTGATAGTGCAGATTAATTTTGGAATCAGATGACTTTAAAGAAGTAGGATCTTGGTTTGTGTTTAAAAGAGGCAAGCTGAAAAGTGCTGTGCAACAAGTGATATTGACATTTTGGAGCAATTCTCTAATGAATTTCTGGTGTTGTCCAAACTTGCTCATGAAAAATTGTGCAAGTCACTGTCGTTATTCTGCAGATGTAAAAAATATATTAAAAAATATAAGCTATAGATGTGTTTTAGTCTTAAAATCTGATTGGAAAAATCTTTGTTGGACTTGTTTTGCAAGCTTTGTCATGACTTTTGGGTTCACTAGGATATATCTGCTGAATGGATTTGCTTGAGCTGAAAAATTTGGTTGCATTTCCTCATGTTCTTTGCATGGTTTTGAAATTTTACACCTTGAAACTGCCTGAGTATAAAGTGTGAGCTGGGACATAATTGCAGATACCTTAACCTCCTCTCTGGAAGGTGCCAGTTGTATTTATTTGTTAGAAGAGTTGCTTTATGTGGGTTGGTTGTCTAAGGATAAGGTGATGCTTTCCAAAGAAAAGCTTTTAGAGTTTACCTGGATCTCTACAAATTCCAGTTTAACAAGTTGAAAATTGCTCTGTGAGTGGTCTCATTGTACCTGGATGTCAGGAGAGGAGCTCTCAGGTAATTTGTGGTTTCAGTGGAATGCTGTGTGTGTTGATAACTTGGGTGCATCTGTCCTCAGGAACCTGCACGAAGAACTGAAGCCAGAGTACCTGAGGCTGTTCAGTACCACAGAGTGTGTTTTTCAGCAGGTCATGTAATCATGATACATTACAGCCCTTAACAGCAAGGGCAATAATTTTGCTTTTAGAATATAAAGATTGCAATAAAGTTCCACAGAATGGGGTGATTAATCCGAGAGCTGTGTTCTGTAATGCCTCCCCACGGGGGCTGTGGGACATTTGTCTTTATTCACTGACATTCTTTCACTCTTGCTTACTGTTGAGCAGTGCATTAGATAGATCACTTGAACACTGTTTGTCAGGAGAAACTTGCTTTTTCTTTTGAAGACACAAGTGTTATATAAATACAGTGTGTATTATAAGCAAATAAATCTTAGCTCAAGTGAACTGTTCCAGTTCCAAGGGTAGTTTGGTTGCGTGTTTTTCCGTCATGGGAGAAGAATGAAAAATTTGCTTCCTTCTAGAATTTATAAAAAGACACCCACCCATATGTATGGTTGCTCTGCATTGTTTCCTGTTACTGCCCTGGTCCCACTGCTGGTGGGTTCAGAGCTGTTCTTTCTTGCTCCTGCTCTGCCTTGTCTGAATCCAGCAGTGCCCCTGTGCTCTCAGCTGCCTGAGTGGAGGGGCAGTGGTGCTGCATTCCTCCCTGCAGCTGCTCTGACCCAGCCTCTCCAGAAGAAAGCAGAGCTGAGAAAGTGATGAAAGGGCATAAAAGCAGTGAAACAAAAATCTATAAGACAGGCTGATGCAGGGGTGAGGTAGATTCTGTGGAATTTACGAGCAGTGAATTTAAATGAACATTAAAAAGTGTTGATAATGCTGGTCTTAATTTTAATTTTCCATGGTGTAGCTATAGTACTTCTGCTGCCATATTTTCCAGCTCTTGACTCTGAGTTACTCAGGCATTTCTCCATTATTTTCTTCTTCATAATTATAATCCTCATAAAATAGTAAGTCCACAACTCAAGTATTTTAATTTTTGTAAACTTGCTACAGCTCAAACAATGTGAAATTTCCAAGAACTGAATATTTCAGTGCAGTGTGTCCAGATTGTAAAATTTGGATTTATTCATTGGGCTGAAGAGCTCCTAGTCTTGTTCATAAAGGAAACAGAGATGAACTCTGTGATTCTGAGGCTGCCCTCTCCAGCAGGCATGCAGTGAATGTAGCTGTCCATGGCTTTGTTAATGAAGGTAGCAGCTAGACTTTTTTCTAAGATAAAGCTAAATAGAAAGATGGCATTCTAAGTTGGGTTGCTTCATAAGAGTGTGAAAATTGAGCATATTTATTATTTTCATGGCTAAAATTTGGTAGAGATGGAGTGGCTGAGCTGCTTAAACATGCAGGAGTTTTGTGTGCTGGAGGTTTTCAGGGAGGACCTGTTAATGTTTCAGGAGGAGTTAAAGGCTGAAAAAGCAACTGAGGGCTTTTCTGTGTGTTCTGTCAGCCAGGCTGAAACCTGGGGCTTGACTGGAGGAACCAGCTTTGTTTCTAGGTTGGTACCAGCAGGATCTCCTCAGCCCTGCTGCTGCTGGCAGTGACAATGTAGGACGTGGTTTCTTGTCCATGATGTGCTGGAAAAGCTGCAGGACAAACCTGGAGTTTCTCGTGCTGTGTCCTGTGCACGTGGCTTGGGCCAGCAGTGCTGCTGTCCCTGATGTCCCCAGGTGTGTCACCAGGTCCTGCACAGTGCATTCCCTCTGCAATCCCCTTTCTGATAACTACTGAAATGGAATTCAGGATATTTCCCAGATTATAACCTCAACCCTCACTTCCACTCCAGGTACCTTTGGCTTTTTTCTCCAAGCCTCTCCTAAATTCTGAGCTTCAGGATATCCTTGCATCTTTTACAGGGCTGGTTGGGCTTCGCTGTCACATCTGGTTGATATTACCAGCAGGAATATCCACAGTGAAATAAACCTCAGATGGAATGTGAGGAGTCCCACAAAACGGCTTTGAGCCTTTTCTTCTAGAAAGAGTGGCTTTGAGACTCATGGGTTTTGTTTGCTTTGGTTTAGATAAGGGTTTTAAGTTTAAGTTGGATGGTGAATGAGCCCTTGATTGGATTCTCTAGTGGAAATGTTTCTCATGGCTCTGTTGCCTTCACTGCCTAGGTTTTAAAGCTTCTCAACTGTTTTATCTGGGATAATTATTTAATAATTCAAAATTCAGGCACTTTTAATGAGAAAACTGAATCAAGGAAAAGACATTTTTAATGAATTGAGAAATAAAAGCATGAAAGATAATTTTTTTAATAGTTTCAGGTATTTACTAATATCTATCCATAAAGGAACAGGTATTTTTAATACAGGTGATGAAGTGAACAGAAACAGTATAATAAAATGAAACATGTAATTTAACTGCTATGAAATTAGGTTTTGATTCTAGTCAATTATTTTCTTATATCCAAAGCAACTTGTGAAATGTATCCACAAAGGTTGTTAGCAAAGATTTGTGCCTGCTGGAGTCCAGTTTCCTTTGTGTGCAAAGCTGGTGTAGAAAATGACTGTAGTGCATCTGCTTTTCACTGAAAAAGCAAGTATTCTGGGGGTCCATGAGATACTTATTTATCTTTGAAAACCCAAGGGGGAAACAAGCTCGTTTTCCCACAAACACCCTGTCATGTAAGAATATATTTGTTTCATTGTTGAAGCCTCTGTACCTCAGGCTAGTGCTAAGTAGTCATGGTAAAGCTCCTTTGTGTGTGTGAAAGAAACCTCTTAGAAGGGCTCTAAACTCAAGTCTTGCAGTGAGAATTAATGCCTCTACCAAATTTATAGCCATGGACCATTTGTTGGGTCTATTTACTTTTAATGAACTGTCTTAGCTGTCACTTGACTGGGCAAACCAGGCTCTGGAAACTTAGGTACTGAAATCTGACCCCAAAATATCAGGAGAATGGAGGCATCCATTAGACTCTGAAATGAATTTGTTTACTTTTTGAGTGCTATCAGAATCTAGATTTTATTCCAAAAATGAGTGTGCTAGTTTGGGAGCAGAGCCCTGTGATCCTGAGCTGGGACAATTTGGGTCCATGGCTGAGCTTGCCCAAAACCTTTGAGTTTAAATTTTCTAGTCTTGGTGTCCTGATGTTTTATCATATTCATTTACAGTTATTTCTAAAGTAGGCTTAAGTAGCTGGAAACATTATCAAACAAGTTATTTGTTGGAATAAAATGGCATTTGCTCTCAGTATCAGTTGAGTTGGTTGCTGTTAACATGGTGTAAGTATTTGCAGCACTGTGACATTTGTCAGAGCTGGAGCAGTGGGATGCTTATTTCTTGTCTAGTGGAATATTTTGGAAGTTGACTGATAGATGGGTAAAATAATGAGTAGGTACTTGGAGCACACAGCACAAATTCTGTGAGTAGCCTTAAAAAGAGGCAATGTTCAGTTTTAGCAGAATGCCAGAAGGGCTGAGGCTGTGTGCTGGGCTGACCCTGGCAGGACCCTGGTGCCCAGAGCTGCTCTCTCACTGCTCTTCTCAGCTGGGCAGGGAGAGAAAATGAAATGAGAGGCTTGTGGGGTGAGATCAGAGCAGGGAGAGATGCCTGGCCAGTGACTTGGGGATATTAACTTTACTGACAATGAAATCACAGCAGGGCACTCTTTTATTTTTAGAAATTGCTATTTGCCATCTCTTTCCTTGAGTTGTTCACTTCCTCACCATATCAGTGTGTGTGCAGTGTGTGTATTTGATTTTGTGCTAGTCCTTTCCTTGGATAATTCCTGGTAGGAGCAGCTGGAACTGTTTAGTCAGTGCTCTGGTTAAGAAGCTGCCCTGGTTAGATGTAAATATGAAGGTGTTGTCACCTTCCCTTAGGGACACTGCTGTGCTGCAGTGCCCAGGTGAGTCCGTGCCTCCTGCCTGGCACTGGATGAGTGCAGATTGTGTGTCAGATTTCCCCAAGGTCTGCTTTCCTCTGCTGCCTGTCTAGCTCAGATGTTTATTGTGGCCAGGGGCTTGTTGCACATGGCTGTGACTTGCCCAGGACTTGCTGCTGGAAGCTCTCTGAGCAGTGTCACTTGTGACCCCTCCTCAGCCAGCTCACACCACCAAGCCACAGCTCCTGCCCAAACTCAGCCTCTTTCATCTTGTGGCTGTCATTAGAAGCTGTGCTTGGAAAAGCAACCAGATCACACATTTCCTCAGTGCCCTCTGTATTTCTCTGTTTGTTCTCTTTCACAGGGCCAGCCCTCCCAGATTGCTGCCTCAGAGCTCCATTATCATTCCCCATTAAAGCAGGATCCTGACAATTCAATTGTTGCAGGAGTTTGAGTTAGGGTGTTGCCATGACAAAAGAGCATGGGCTGGTACCAGGGTGTTCTTGTGGTTTCATCCTCATCCAATAATTGTAGTTTTACTCTGTATAGATCACAGCAGCTCTTTTCAGAAGACAGTAAATAATTACAGTAAGTGTTTGCTGGTCTCTGGGGTGCACTTCTGGCTTGGGAAAGATGTGCATTAGGTCAGGGGTTTGTGCTGCAGATAGCTGGATGACATTTACACCATTTATCAAGCTGAAGTCATTCTGCATCTTCTTTTGGGCTCTGCTTGTAAATAATGTATTTTTTTTTTTATTTTATACAAGTACACACCAATTTAATTAGAAGAGTCTAAGGATCTTCTGTCTAAATTAGTGCAGAAGAATAATTAAAATATAAAATATTTTTAAACTTATTATTGACAGTAGAAAACAAAGGAAAACATGTTTAAAAGCCAGAAGGCTTCCTCCTCAGTGCTGCTTTTTTTCCCCTGTGTGAGACTGGTTTTTTGAAATGATAGTGTGCAGATGTCTTGTTTCCCCTCTTAAGGGAAACAGGCAGCACTGGGGAGCAAAGGGTGTTTTTGTGAAAATTGCTGCTGGGTTTTAGTGGCGTCTCCCTTCTAAGGAGACTCTGCTGCCAACTTCTGTGATCAGGTCATCTTATTACAAAGCTGTTTAAGGGAGCTTGTGGCAAAGGATTATACATTTCCAGAAGAAATGCCACACATGCAGATTAAGCCCAAGTCTGCTTTGGAAATAAGTTGTTTTACTCTGTTAGCTGGGTAACTCTGCCTTGCATTTCCAATGTTTTTCCCTTTGCTATTTGAAGGGTGACATCTTTTCATTGATATCCAGCTCAAGAAATCAGGAAATTAGTGGGATCAATATGCCATTTAATTATTTGATAATTATTTGCTAGCCTTAGCCATTTTCCTGAGTGTTGGGATTTTTAGAGCACTCTCAGATATATTCAAGTTTAGAATCACATGGCTTGGAGATAGAACTTTGAAAATACTGTTAATATACTGTAACTGGCTGCTCAAGGCAATCCTGAACTGCAAAATGCTCACACCAAGAGCAGCCTGTGAACTCACAAAGTCCACTCCATGATTTTGCATCACCAGAGCCCTTGTAAGACACTTCTGATGCTTCTTAAAATGTGCCTTATTCTTAATATCAATCAAGGAACACTGAAAAATTCAGTGTGTGCTCACAATTAGACATTAATTCCCATCAGAGTTCCTTCTTTTTGAGAACATCCTGGAGGTGCTTAGCAAAAATCAGGCTTTTCTGAACTTCTGCAGAACCTGCTGCTGCTCTGAGTGAGTCCCAGCAAGGGCAGCTGGCTGGGGGCTCCCAGGTCAGTCAGGCCCTGCAGAGCTGCACATGAGGGGTCTGGGGGGTGGCTGTGTGTGCTCTGCCAGCTCTGAAATGTGTCCTTATTAACTGCATTCAGCTTCTGTCTTCAGGGGGATGAGTTTAAATGGGGGAAAAACAGTGGCAGCTTCTGGTTACCAGGGCTTCCACATGACTGAGCTGTTCTGTCTCAAAACACAGCAGTTGTGGGTGGGCATTATTGCCTTGCTGGTTTAGATTAGTCTTCAGAATTTGGGCTTTTTTTTGCTTCTGTGAGCAGCAGTCCAAGTTCTGTAGCTCCCTGCAGTGCTGGGTTCTGGTTCCTGGGGTTTGATTTGTGGTGGTGGCTGGGTTGGTGGCCCCTGCAGGGTGGATTTGTCTGTGGCACTCAGGGGCTGCTTTTGACAGAGGATTGAGTGGCTGTGGGTTTGCAGCTGGAGATAAATTAGGTTACATCACAGGTCTGCTATTACTGGGGGATTCTGACCTGATGCTTTATGGGCAGTTTCTTTTCCGGAAACTGGATAACCCTGGTAGTCTGAGCAGCTCCAAGTTTGTCAGGCTCAGATTTACTGCATTTGCTTTGGTAATGTGGCTTTTTTTGGCCTTGCCATTAGAGCTAGTCAGCAAATGTCAGCACATCACGGTGTACTTGCACTCAGAACTGCTGTGTGGATATTGCTTTCTTGTTTGAAAACTTCCTTGGAATCAATACCTTGTTATGTGAATGGTTTTTTTCCCTTTCCCCTTCGGCCATGCTCTGAAAAAGCTGAGAAGTGTTTTCCTGAGTGTTCAGTGCTTCAGAGCTGCTGGAGTCAGGTCCATGGTTAGAATGAGCAGTGGGAAATTCACTTGTAAATTGTCATTACTGCAACGAGGAGACAATGCAGAGTGAATATGATTGTCTCTTCCTTCTGGTGAACAGAGATTAGAATGCATTTGGCATTATTTTCACACTGAGGCAGTTTCCTCACACAAAGCAAATGTAGGAGCAGACTGAACTGATGACCTGAAGTGCAGACATCTCATCTACGCAACAGGAAAAATATCATAATGATAATGTAAATATTTCTGCTGCTTTCCATAATAGACTGTCATCCTGAGGCCAAAGAGGAGTTTACGTTCATCCTCTTGTAAAAGCCCTTTCAAATACTTTGGAAATATGTTGCAGATAATGAGAATTTCTTCTAGTGTGTGTGGATAGTAGAAGAAGGGGGCATGATCACTGGTGCAGAGATCCTGATGAGTGTTAAATTACAAGTGCTGCACGGGAAGCCTTGATTTTCATCAGTGTCTTTAAAAAGAAAAGACACATTTCCCATCAGCAGTTTTCTGGCTTCAGCTCTCCTGGTTGTTCCATGGCAGCAGAACCCTGATTTACCTACAGAGATTTATTGCCCAGTCAGAGTGCCCCATGAGTTAAGGGTTTGGTGTGTAAAATGATGCAAGGCCAAATACTTCCTTGTTTTAATTATCATTTGGTTTTCTCCTTGAAATCTGCAGTGTGTACAACGGGGAGCTTACGTGAGGCTTTCTGGAGCTTTTCCATGTGTTTCACAGGGGTAACAGGCCATGCCTGTTTAAAGTATTTCAGACACTTAAAGGTCCTGAAAATGAAAGCTGCTATTACTTTTAAATGCACTGGGTTTGCTTTTGAAATACAGTCATAAATGATCCAGGATTTCATTTTGGTTCCAGTCCCTGCAGTCGGGAGAGCTGTGGGATTGTAGCCTGGGGGTGTGTGTGCCTGTCAGAGGGGTCAGAGGCTGAACCAGGGGGTTTGATCTGGAGCCTGACACAGCTCCACAGCCCCAGTGCAGACTGCACTGTAAAACTTACAAGGGCAGAAAATATTCATGAAACAAAATTAAAATAACCCGTGCAAGTCATTAAATGTTACAGTGCTATGAGAATAAATTGGCAAGGCTGGTTTGTCATCATCTTGCTCTCATGGCTAAGGCAAGGATGTTGTACAAGGTGGGCCTTTGAATGCTTTTATTTCTTCACTCAGTGTAACACACTGAGAACAAAAGGTTACAGCACCATGTGTTATACAAAGTCCATGAGCTGATTTTTAGTATTTCCTTTATATAATACTTTGGAATTTAGTGTGATTATTCAAATATACCATAATTGCCTCTGTTGAATGTTGAGATTTTCTACAATGAAAATGCAAAGACAAGTGAGAAAATTGACTGAAGCATATTTGAAATTAAGTACCTGCCTTTGGCTTTGCTCTGTTAAACTCCCTGATGGGCTGTTGCTAAAGACCTCTATGAAATGTTTTCTTCAGGAAACAGCTGATATGAATTTAGTCCATTCCTATTGATCTGTGAAGGAATGTTAAGTTTAAGGTTTTGAATGGTTTCCATGCATGGTACAACATCAGTGCTCAGTGAACTGTGAGGGGAAAAATGCTGACAAGAAAAGCATCCAATATGAAACCAAATATGATGCTTGTACAGTTAGTTTCCTTTGTTGAGAGAATAATCCTGTGTCCTACCACACAGGCACAGGAACAGACCTGCCTGTAAGTTCTGATAATCATCAGAATCAGATGAAAAAGGAAAAATCAGTCAGCCCTGCCTCACTGTCCTTTCTGGGAGAGAAGAGGGCTGCTGAGTGCCCTGGGACATTCGGTCTCTGAGCCCCAAACTGATTTCTTTACAACAAGCACATGCACAAAGTGACTGGATCTTCAAAAGCACTGGATGGAATTTTTGCTTTTTTCACCTTGAGTTTGTGTTACCCTGCTCTGCTTTCTCCCAGGAACTGCTGGATTAACCCCATGCCCTGGGATCCCTCACTGGGAGCAGAGCTGGTGGCATGTTGTGCTAGGTTTTTTATAGGACATTTTCTGCAGAAGTGGAAGCCTTTGCAGTGTCTTGGTGTTATTTGATCCCAGAACTTGCTGGTCTGCAGGAGGTTTTTCTCTTAAACACCTTCCCTTCCTTGGCTCCAGGGGCCCCACGTTGCTCCTGCTGTAGGAGGGGCTGCTCTGGAAGCACCACCCTGGGACAGAGCCTGCCACTGCAATAAAACCCCTGAATCTGAGTCCTCTGCTGGCTTTGTTGGGAGGACACGATGGCACATCCCAGTGTGAGCCAGGGGTCTCAGTGGGGCTGTTCTGGGGTTTCCATGGGGTGGGAAATGCTCAGCTGTGCTCCAGAGTGTCCCTGCCTCTGACAGGGGCAGAGCCAGGCTGACATTGCTCAGGTGGGCTGCTCACTTTGGGCTTTCAAGGCAGCATTGGTGGAGTATTTTGATAAAGTGTAATTTACATGCATCAGTAATTGCAGGCTCCAGAGGGACCTTGGTATTTTTTTCCTGACAGGACAGAAAACAAATTTCCCATAAGCCTGGGGAATGCAACATGCCACTTGCCCCAGTTGGTGGTGAACTTCAAAGGAGAACAATGTTTCTTTTTACTGGCCTCGGGTTTTGCACTATTTTATCTTCAAAACTGGCATTTCAATTGCTTGAAGGGAATTATTTTTCTTCCCTGCTTGTTACTCTATTTTTCCCAAATGGCATTGCTGGTTTTTAAAAATGAGGACCACCTCACTCCCATGCAGCTGGAGCTTATTCCAACTCCTCTTTAATGAGGTAAACCCATTTCATTGTGTTTAAATAAGCACATGAACAAAGGGCCAGTTGCTGGGCTGGCCTGTGGATAGCTGTGGCTTACAGCAGGCCATGTGTCGGGTGTCAAACTTGGCAAAAATATCAGCTAGACTGTTTTTCACTTTGTACTTAAGGTTTGTAAATAAATACAGCTTTCTGGAAAGTGTAAATGATATACCTTTAAAAGTTGAGACTTCTTTATTACCAATCTGTTTTTTCCACCTCTCTAAATTCACTGGAGAGAGTCCTTGCTTTCTGAAGAACGAAATGAAAAGGAGAAAAGGATTCCTCTCTTCCTTTAGGGCACTTCAGCCATGCCATGGAATATGGAAAAGTGAGGACTTGTCACTCTGGCTTGACTCTGTAGCCTTGCCCTGAAAATGAGGAGGGAGTTCAGTCAGCAGAGACTTTCTAAGGCATTTCTGTGTGTGTGCCCCAGTGTGTGAGTGTCAGATTGGCAGGAAGAATTCCAGAGTGAGCTGCTCTGGGCTTTCAGCCTGGCCTCTCCCTTATGTACAGTGACCTGAAAGATTACCCCAGTTAAAAACTGAGGGGAAGCAATTTTTATGTATGAAAATGTCCAATATTCCTAAAGAACCAAGCTCTAGCAGCTCCCAGTGAATGGTCAGGAGCCAGAGGGCTGCTGGGGATGCTGCTGTGTTGAATGGCCAGTGGCAATACTTCTGTGTAACTTTAAACTGCATTTCTTAAAGGATGCAATGCTTAGATCCTTCACTGAAGTTTTTATTTAAGTGAGTTTCCACAACTGCCTTCATCTGCCCAGGCTGGGGGGATTAGCTGCAGAAATAGTCAGTGCCTTGTCTTGGATCAGCAGTCACTGGCTTGTCAGGAGTTTTTTCCCCACTAATGTGCCTGCTTTTTAAGGTTTTCATATTTAGCATTGTGGTAGCCAACCCATTTGTTTCTTTCTCCTGTAGAAAGAGATGTTCCTGGTTTTCTTGCCAGAAATATAAGAATATACATACAGTACAATATAAGAAAGAATGGAGCATATTAACCTCATCAGCATTTAACTGGCTGTGTTCTGAGTGGGAAGTTGAACCATATGACCACAGAGGTCCCCTGCAACCTGAAGTATTCTGTGGTTAAATATGTTATTTGCAGTATTTGATGCTTGGGCTTGGAAGCTCTTAGCTGGTTCAGGGTTTGGCAGGTACTGTGGATGGGATACCAGACTGCAGAGTTTTTCTTTTTCTGTCCTTCTTCTATTCAGAATGAAAGATTAAATGTAGTAGGCAGGATTTTTGTGGGTGCTGGAAGAGCCTGTGCCTAAGAGGTGCAGGATTGTGCTCATCATCAGGATGTTAGGGTAGGAGATGTTGGTTTTCACAACGCTGGAAAATCATCAGGAGCCAGAATTGATCAACTGCTGCTGAGCAAAGTGAATTTTAGCTGTGTGCCACCCTAAATTGTGCTGTTTGAATCCACTTTTAATGCTGACTTTGGTGTCCCTTTGAGATGTAGGATGTGCCTTGGTGCTCAGTGTTTCTGCATTTTATTTTCTTGCATCTTATTGTGGGAGGAAGTTATTCTCTTTATCCCTTTTGTGAGTGTGTCTGGCTTCTGCTTTGCTTAGAACCAGCCTGTAAAACCAGAGTGGCTGTGCTGGGGCCATGGTGTAACACAGGCCAAGAGGTTCTGTTTGAAAACAGTACAAAAAGGGAAGAACAAGGGAGGGTAGTGGAAATGGCTCCTGTTCTCAGGGCCTTCCTTCCCAAGATCCTGTTTGAAGTGTTCTTGGCATGGATGGAGGATCCAGGTTTCCTACAGGAGGAGGGATTTCAGGACTGGCTGCTCTGTGTTCACATCCAGTGGTAAAATCTGACAGAAGAGCACGTTGGGCTCAACCTCCCATTATTTAAGAACATAGCTTTGAAATTTAAATGTTATTAACTTAGTTTTAGGTGGCAGCTACAGGAAAAGGTTTGGTCTCTTTCTCATCTTAATCTGATGATCTTGATTTCATTTTTGAGTTTATTTCCACAGTCTCTAAGGTAATGTTTCTACATCAGCAATCTATTTAAATTACAGAAAAATCCCAACTATTTTTAAAAAAGTGGTTAAAAAAAAGTGATGTCTGAATGTCCACTGGCTTGTGCTGAGTTTCAGGCATGTTTTAAGCTGCTGCAGCACTATGCCCATGTCACAAATGGGGTTTGTGTGTGAAGATTCAAATGGGCCCAACCAACCATTTCATGATTTTGCAACTTGTGGTGCAGCTCCAGCTAAGGAAAATCCAACACCATTCCTTGCATGATGATACTGGTGATGCTTCCCTCTGACACTGAAGGGAAGGACTTAAAGTGTCTCCAGGCAGGCTCACCTTGACTCATTTAATTAAGTTACCCAATTACAGACTTTTACTTAAATGTGTAAATCAAAAGGGTTTTTTCAAGTAGTGGTGTTTTCTTTTTTTTCCCAAAAAAAGTTTTTGTTGAGTTTTTCTGGCAGCCATCTGTATGCAAAATATTAAAACAAAAATTCCAAAATCTAACCTTTGTGTTATGCAGATGAATTGGTTTGGAGTTCTTGGCTAGTTGGCCAAAGAAATGATTTATGCTGTGGAGACTGCCATGCCAGGGACAGGTAATATGTGAAGTAACTGTTAAATACGTGGATGAGACAAGTACTTCAATTTTAGGAAGAATTATTTTTGAAGAAAAAATGAGATATTTAAAATATTTTTCTGATTTAATTGTATTTTTCTATTAAAAAGACAAATTCAGTTCATGAGTTGATTGGAACCATATAATGTTATTTAGTGGTTCCTCATTTTATATTTTCACAGACTGAAGACAGACATCACCTCATAGCCCTGCATCTTAAATAATTCCAGATAGCATAATTATCTTTAATTACTTAATTATTAAATTATTCTCTACTTTGTCATTCTGAAGGGTTTGCAAATAATTGAGTACACACTTTACACAGTAACTTCTCATGGTCCTTTCATCCCACTCCTTACCATGTAGTGATGGTGCTTATTGAGACTAGCACATTATTGATTATCATTTCTTAGGGTTATGCACTTCAGAATTCCCAAGAAAAAATGTAGAAATTACAGATGATGTGCAGTGCTCTTATTGCTTTGACTTGCCCCAAGGCACCTGAGCATTTGACTGAAAGGATGGATAATGTGGTTTTTTTGCTTATTGTCAACTATCATCCCTGGCTAAAACACATTCAGAGACTTTTGGTGGGACTTAGGGCTCTTTTTTTGCAGAATTTTGTGTAGGTGTGAAAACAATTGTAGCATTTACTTCACTTGTAAAAATATTAGAGGAGAGAAGAGTGACTCATGGACTAAGAGGAGCCAGAGCTGGCATCTGCCAGCCTGGAGGAGGGTTTGGGGACAGCTGTTGTGTTCTGCTGTGGCACTTTGGGTTGTTCCAGGCTAGGTCATGGCCAGAGGAGCTGGGTGAGGATTCCTGATGCACATCCTGATCCTGCAGTGGTCAGGGTGAGTTACCCCTGGGCTGGGCCAGGCCTGCCCCTCTCCTGCAGCTCTGCAAGCACACATTGCTTCACTGCCTGAAATCAGAGCTGGCAGCAGAGGCCAGCATTACAAACCCCTGGGAAGAAATGCAGTCCTTCTGAACTTCTGCTGACTGTTCAAACAAACCCCACCCAGCCAAAAAAACCTAAAATCAGACAATTAAAAAAAAAAATACAGCTCTGTCTTATGCTGTTGCCTTTGTACAGCAGAGTCCGTGTTCTATGGACCACAGATACATAGAGATAAATATATATTTATATATGTGTATATATATATATACAGTTACAGAGAGTCAGGAGAGCAGCTGGGGCTTAAATTCTGCATTCCTGGTGGTTCTGGCTGTGTCTCTTTGCATTGAACTTGCTCAGGTGTGTGCAGAGTCCCTCTCCTGGAAATCTGACATTGTTCTGCTCAGCATTTCAAACTGTGTTAGGGAATAACTTGGGGAAACAAAAATCCTGCATGGAAGAACATTGCTCCAGTGACGATAAGCTGAGTATGTGAACTGATTTCTTTTAAAAGTCCTGTTAGAAAGTATTAATTTTTAGGTAATAAGGCAAAAAAATTACCTGATAAGGGCAAGGAATTTTGGAATGTGGTGGGCAAGACTCAATGTCCTGATTGGATTTTCAGTTGTTGAGTTAAGAGTATTATTTAAACAGCTTGGATTCTAGAGGATTGGATGGCATTCTGGATTAAGTAGCTTAGTGTGGGTTAGTTTACTGTTAGGCAGCACTGGTGTTAAGAGCTGGTGATTTATTTTATTGTAGGTAGCCAAGCATCTTTGTGTGCTGGTTGTTCCACATACACAGACATTTTACTCACCCTCTTGGTAGGTACTTTTTTCCATCCCTCCTCTTGCATATGTTGTGCTGCTGCTGAGTTGCTCTTGGAAACCATTTCTCAGTATGGACATTGGGACTGTTTTCCAAGGAAATGCAGTGCTTAATAAAAACAGCATGTCATGCAACAGCCCAGATGATTACCAATGTGCATACTATTATATATTCCATGAAAGTGTTGCAGTAATGCTGCTCTTTGCCTTCAGCTTGTTGTGTTATTGGCAAATTATATCAATAGCCAGCTCTTGAGATACTTGGGAAGTTTTGAATGAAAGCTTTCAATCGCTGGGTTTGGGTTTTAATGGGAATATTGGGAAAATCAGACACTACTTGAATTGTCTGAAGCCATTACAGAATAAGTAAATTCTGAAAAGACTGCATTGTGATCGTTCCTGCTCCTGAAGCAGTGATGTTTTTTCAGCAGTTGTAAATCAGTGATTAAATAGTCTCTTGGTATAGAGACAGGACACAAAGGGTTCAGCTGTGCCTTGCCTTGAAAAGTGATGGAATTTTTTGGTTAAACACAATGAGCTTGAAATGGTGAAATCTGAGTGAGTGATCTCAGTAATTTTGTTGCAATTTTCTTCAACGCTTACAATGCCCAATTTTTGTGGCATAATAGAAGGACACAGATCAGAAATTGAGTTATGGCTCCTGACAAAATGGTTCCTGATATTAATAGAAAGGAATAAAATAAATTGGAGCAGTTTTTATGAACCACTGAAGAGAATGTGTGATGGTGAGCCTGGAACAGCAGCCAGGCTGGAACAGAAACAGGCCTTGAGTTTATGAGCTTGAGATAAATATTTAAAAATGCCATTTCACGACGTGCAGAGTGCATTTCTCACATTTAAGTTTGGTTTCCTTTTAAAGTGTGTGTCAGATAAGAGCACCTGCTACTGCTGCTGGTGGGCAGGTCTGGAAGCCCAGAGGTGGCCAGGGAATGGCTCCAGGGAATGGCTCCAGGAGGCAGAAAATGGTTTCAGTCTGGGCTGGGCAGGGAGGCTGAGGGCCACTTTTGGAGAATTTCAGCTGTGTCATGGGAAATGGCCACAGCCAGACTTGTGATTAGCAGCAGAGAGCAAATCCTCTGGGTCATGGCCAGGGTTCAGGAGGGCAAAGCACTGCTGGGCTATCAAATTGTTGCCATACTTTGTTTAAAGAAGAAAGGGAGGGGAAATATAAGTGGGGGGAAAAAACCCAAACCCCAGCCTAACAAAGAAGCAGATGATTTTGTTGGGTGTCACATGTGCCATCATTTTAATGTTGCTGATATGTACATCCTGAGGACAGAGAAGGGCTGGACCAAGTGCATTCAAATATGGAAGGTGTTGAGGAAATTTAAAAAGTTAATAGCTACTCAGTTGTTTGGGATTTTTCTCTTTGGATTAAAAAAATTTTCTCATACATTGCACTGATTTTTTTTCTTCTTATAAATTTTACCTGCATCAAGGGTATTTATATGTTACTGATCCCAAAATGACTTAAAGCTGATTTTTCTGTATCTTAAATGCAAAGATATCATGTGGCATATGGAGGGAGTACAAAAAAGTATTTTACCCTTTTTTTAACAAATAACAACAGTATATTTGGAAAGGACACTAATTAGAGCCAAAAGCAAAGGGGGCAACTCAAAGTGCTCTCAGTACACCAAAATTGATTGAATTTTTTCTGGTGTGAGGCAAGCTGTTGTAAATACCTGCTGGATTGGTCAGACCTGCTGAGTGTGATTTGTGAGGGCACTCAAGAAGGAGTTTCCTGGTTCTGGGACCTTGCAGCTTTCCAAGCCAAACCTCTTTATTCACTCACCTCAGGTGAGTAAACAGAGCTGGTTTTTTTGCCCTTCTGTGGTCGCTGCCCAACCCACAGGGCCGGGGCTCTTGGACAGCTCTTGGGCCAGAGAGTGGAGGAGCTTGTGCCACCTGAGATAGGTGGTGCTGACCACAGGCAAACCCTGTTGTCACCCTGATTTTTTAAGGTTTTCTAAACTTTCTGATGCTTACATTCTTGTAACGAACTTTCTCACACACTTTCATAAATAATTCATTGTTTTGCATTTTTTCATGGAGGAGGAGAAACTTGATGGACTGTTGGTTTGTCCAGTGTCATTGGAGAGGTGGCACTGTCCCCCTCCAATCCACTGTCACTTTTGGAAATCTATGAATGCTGGAGTGAGAAAATAAAAAGAATTTTTTTACCTTGGGAAGAGCAGTGAGTCCATGTCGTGTTGTTTTAGTGACATCCTTTTGTTTTGTGCTCCCCCCATTTCTGCAGCACTCCTGGCTCTCTGCAGAGACAGCCTGTGGGGTTGGTGGGACCAGCCTGGGTCAGTGGGAGCCCACAGGCTGTGGGACAAGGCTGGATCTCCCTGGATCCCTGCCCTGGATCCCAGAGGGGTGTGTGGGTGCTCCCTGCAGAGCTCCCTGGTTCCCCATGGCAGTGATGCTGCCCTGACCCTGGGGCTGGCTGTGCTTCTGGGGTGCCAGGGTGCCCAGGCTGCCCAGGGAACTTGTTCCTCTGGATGTTCCACAGGGAGGAGGGATCCACGGGGGTGGCAGAAGAAAACCCCGAGTCCTTTGACCTGGGATAGCCCTGAAGTTCTCCAGCCTTGTTTCCTGACCTCAGGTGTGGGTACTGCCAGCCAGGGCAGGACATTTGATGGGTCAAAGCTGATTGTGCCAGAGCTGGAAGGGACAGAAATGCTGATGAAGCTCTTCCCAAGGAGCCTGTGTGTCAGGCCTTACACAGTGCTCTGATTTATTTTCTGATCTCTGGGCTTTTATTTATTTCTTGTTCCCTCACTATACTAATGCCATTTCCAGTTAATCTTTCTGATTTTTCATTTCCTTACACGTTTCAACTTTCAGTAAATACAACTCCACGTTCTTTTAAGTTACAGAAACCTTACCCTTACAGTGAGTCCCTGCAATTTACGTGTCAGTAATTATATTTTGCTGTATTAATCTGATTGTTTGAATTAATCCATCCAGCCTGTTTCTTCAGTACATGCAGAACACTTACAGGTTAGTGTTTCAAGAATAACACTGTAAATGAGCAGAGCTCTGCAGACTTCTATGCCAAATGCTGTCTAGATGGAGGGTTCTTTCCCACACAGAGCTGTCCTTCCCAGCAGTGGGAATCAGAAGCATCACCCCTGACTCATGGCACAGAGCTCAATATCTGCTGAGCAAGCTTGGAATTGTGTCTGCCTTGGCCCCAGATGTAAATGTGGGGCTGAGAGTTTATATGGATAAAACCAGCTGAGAGTTTATATGGATGGAGGACAGCATTCTGAGTCGTCATGGTGAGAGCACTGATGCATTTGGGCTGCCTAAAAGCCCAAACCTAGGAAGGTAGAAGTAGTATCTATAAAGTATCCAGTGTGAATCAGGGTTGAATTTGACACATTTCTTTGCAAGGTTAGGTTGAATGTCAGCAGTCAGGTAGGCTCTTGTTAGTGCTTGAGATTGGTGGGCTGTCTCTTAAAAAACCTCAATTTCCTACATGAGAATTCATTCACTCAGCAGTAGCTCAACCAAGTCTAGAAGCAGTAGCCAGGTTTTTCCCAGAAATAAAGCTGTTCTCTCTTGGTGACATCTGAGTCTGGTTTGCCTGAGACTTTGGGCTTTAGGTGTGTTTGATTCCCAAAGGATAAATGGAATGGATAAGCACAAGGTGCGTGGCTGTTCTGTGCTGTCACCAGTGGCTCCCCTGAGGACTCTGTTTGCACAGAGGGACCTGCAGGGCCTCAAAGGCAGCTCTGAGGAAATCTCACCCTCTTAGCTCAGGGATTGAGAGGTCACCACAAGAACCTCTGGGCACATAATCCTGGAGGCAGAGGCTGGGGCAGTGCTGTGCTGCAGTGCTGGGTGTGTTCCAGAGTAACCAGTGACAAAATGTTCCTGGTGCTCTTGGCAATTTTGGGGATGGAATGGAAGGAGGAACAGGTATGAATTGTAGGACAATCCTCAGAGGATGGAGAGGCAACAGAGCTACCTGGAAACATAAAGGAATTTCTTGAAGTTTTCAACATTCTTCAACATTCTTAATTTAAACATTCTTTCATCTAGATGAAAGCCTAAAAATGCTCAGATCTGTAGAAGAGATTTGCAGTGTGAGTGCAGGAATACCATAATGATGGACACAGTCACTTTGAAGTATGGTTTTAATTATGTTGTTTTCATGTAGTGCTGCGTGTGAAATGTTTTGCTCTCACATAGGAAGAAGAGTTAGGTCTGTAACAACCTCATGAATGGTGTGAGAGTGCTGTGCAGTGTGTTCCTGTGCATGGAAAAACTGGCATCTTGTTCCCTGTCATCAGCTCAAGATGCGAAAAGGAAATGTACAACTGCTGAAAGTTGTGCAAAGAATCTGGTGAGGAAACTTCTGCCTTTGAAGATCTCCATATGGGAGGTATTCATGCATGTTTTGAAGATGACTTGGTTCTTGGGATTCCTGAAGGTATTAGGGAGGAATGGGTGTAGCAGGCTTGTGTTTGGCAGCAGTTTAACAGCACAAACCAAATCACAAATGCATAAATATGGTAAGTTATTGTCTCTGTCAAAGCTGAGCACAGTTAGAAAGCTCTGTCCAACTGTGATCTGTGTGGTCTGGCTCCTGGCAGTCAACAAACTGAAGTGGAGAAGTTAATGTTCCAGAAACTTATCTGCAAGGAGCTGTCTGAGCTCCTGATGGGCAAGGCTTGTGCTGTCAGAGATCAGATCGTGTTGTTCTGATAGCAAACCATCCATCTTGTTCCTGTTTGCTGCCTTGTTCAAAAGTCAGGATGATTTCCAGACTAATGAGCCTTCCAAGCACTGAGAGTGCTGAGGTTCAGCAGCTGGAGGGAAAGGTATGCTCAAGGAGTTATTTGATGTGAGAATACATGGCTTGAGAATCATGGAAAGTTTCTAAAGGGAGAATGGGTTCAGAGAGAGACTATAAATTGCACCTTTAATGGAACTCCTTGCTGGGCTCAGAACTAGACCTATGGAAAGCAGATAGTGTAGCCCTTCAAAGGAAGAAAAATCTGCTTCTGTTTCAATCCATTCTTTCTCCCCTGTATGCACCTTGCTGTGTTTGTAGGTGCACCCTGCAGCACCTCCCCACTGCTCAGCTCTGAGCTGTCTCTGTCCTCCAGACTCCTCCTGCAAACCCTGCTGGTTGATGGCAAACTGATCCCAAAGAGTTTTTAATCAATTTGGGAAATATGTGGAGCTGCATGATGCAGTTCATGACCTACCTCCATATCAAACCTGGGAAATATTTTGTTTGTGTGGCTTTGGGGATATTCTGTGAGAACAGAAGCAGTGTGTGGCAGAATGAGAGAGATCCCTCCCCTCTCCTGCAGGATAACTGTGGTAAAGGGGAAAAAAGGACATTAACAAGAGAGGCCAGAGTCAGCCTCCATTCTGAGGCTGGTGGAGCAGGGCTGCTGAGTGACCATGGGGAAAAAGCTCCACAATTGTGAGTGGGTGATTTTTACAGGGCAAATCAACCCCTTAGTCAGGGAATTGTGTTTTTGTAAACAGGATGCACTAGATTTACTTTTTAAACACTTGCTTATTTTAATATTACTTCAAGGTCTTCCATCCTTGCCTTGATTTCCTTGGGGCTGATTTGTTGCTGGGTTTTGCTTTGCACCTCACGTCCTTATTTGGATTTCTGTGTAGGTTTTCTGTATTTCTTCTGAAATAAAGTCTCTGAGGATGCCAGGTGAGAGCTGCTCTCCCAAGTGACAACCAGCAGAAAGGGGGAGAGATGGTGATAATGGACAAATTGGGTTCTGT
This sequence comes from Haemorhous mexicanus, assembly GCF_027477595.1. Lineage (NCBI taxonomy): Eukaryota > Metazoa > Chordata > Aves > Passeriformes > Fringillidae > Haemorhous > Haemorhous mexicanus. The sequence goes on along the minus strand of NC_082355.1, from coordinate 14,640,626 downwards.
GTGTGGGTGGCATCTAAAAGCATTTTCCCAGACTCTTCTATCATGAGCTGCAAGTCAGTTGTGTGCATTTCCAGTGACTTTATTCTGAATTAAGGTGAGCTGGTAGACATGCAGATTTAGAGCCTAAGTGGTTCTTAGCTACAGTGCTTCTGGTGAAGTTCTGCTGTTTTGCCACAGAGCAGATGGAGCTTTACTAAGGTGTTTCATAAAAATCCTGGGGATGGCTTTGACAGACAAATCAGGAGGAGAATTTAGCACTCAGATGGCTCTAAGCTGTCCCAGGAAATTCTGAGCAGAATTCTCTCTCTAGTGATTAAAAAAGTCTCCTGAGAGTAGGGGCTGTGAATGTTGGATTCAGACAAGAGTCTGCTGCTTCTGTAGCAATGAGACATAATTGAGTGTAGTGTTTAATTCACAAGAGTGTTTTCTGTGTGATATTTGGGCCACAGGAAGAGAACCAGACTGCATTAATCCAGGTAGACATTTTCTGAGGAGTAAATTCTAGTTTTTGTTTGATGTTGAGCATTAACATCAACTAGGCTGGGCCTAGTGGTGGAGTGCACTTCTGGTTTTGGTCTTGTATTCAGGTTATTGCTTGTATCCAGTAAATGTCTTGTAAGCAGAAAGTGTACTCCACAGCTTGGCCATCTCTGCTTGAGCAAAGCCAAGGTGAATCAAGGTCTTCATTTCAAGCTGTGGAAATCTTCTGGCCCCCTTTGCATAAAATGATTGAGTTTGTCAATTCTTTGTAGCTTTGTTTGATTTGGTTTTGGGTTTTTTTTTTCCTCATTTGACTTCTTGCTGGCAAAGATTGTCTCACAAGTTTGTGTCTCAGTAAATGTTGTGTGAAATGAGAGTTTTGTAAGCTCCTGGTTTTCTTTGTCCATTCCAGTGTGTTGGGGTGATGGGAATGAGCTGTGTGATGCTGCTCCTCAGTCTGCACTGGGAAATCCTGCCAAGCAGAGCTGTTGTGGCAGATGAGAAAATATTTGTCAGTAGGTGTAAAATCAGAGATAAGTTGACCTGAAATGCTGGTTAAGTGTGGGGAGGAATCTTTGGGAGCAGATGGGGAGTTTGGAGGGGAGTGACAGGGAGGAGGAGAGGTGGGTTTTGTGTAGAGCCTCCCTTGCCTGGGTGGGGTTGTGGGGTGACTCCATGCTGGTGAGGAGGAGTTCCTGTGCAGCATTTCCATCTGAGTTCTGGCTCCTCGTGGTGGTTGCAGGGTTTGGGGGTGGGGTTTTCCTCTGAATGCATGCTCTTCCTCCTGTGGTACATGGTATTGCTTCAGCTCCACAGCCTGAGTGTGGAATCAGGTGGTGGCTGCTCAGTAGAGACTGACTGGAGGTGTCAGCATTCCTGGAGGGGGAATTCTCCTGGAGTCTTGCAAGAACACTAAACACTGATCTTTTCAAAATCAGAAATGGATGTGCATTTGTTTTAACAGGCCAATCAAAGCATTAACCTCTATGGATTTGGAAATTGAAATTAACTTCAGCATCTTTTTAAAACTGCAGCACTAAAATGAAGAATTACTTCTATAGTGTTAGAAGTGTTAGAATATTGCTTAATGGTGTAAACCTAAGTTGCTTTTGGAAATGTTCTCCAATATAAATGTGAAAATGGGAAAATATTAAGGTGATAAAAAAAGTGCTGTTCTCCCATGGAGCCTGTTCTGCCTGTTAAGGTGTAAGCTGTAAGAATTTCTCTTTCAGAAATAAGAAATGTATCTGTTCTCTCAACTGGGTGTGTAAGTGTTATCTCTGCTATTTCCATTGAGTGTTGTTTAGCCTAACTTTGACTTGGGTGTAATATTTATTTACTCTTTGTTTTCTGATGTTAGTTTGGACTCTTGATTTGAAATGTACAATGGCTGCACCATAGAAATGCAAATTCACAGGTGTAGTTACCATGGCATCTCTCTTCTGGGTTAGGGAGTGTGCAAATTTGACTTTGCTGCTTCATGCTGTAATCTAAGGCCAGATAAACTTAACATTTTCCTTTGTATACTTTAATATAAATTTATTTTCCCATGTCTATTTTATGAAATTTACAGACTATTTATAGATCTGTATCAGATTCTATATACAAGTGCTGCTAGATTTTTCCCCATTTATTTTTTAAATTGTAATTTCATCTGATAGAAGGTAATCACTGCATTTTTAGATACAGTCTGTATGTTAAAAATAACCCTCTTAGCTTGCTGCAAAAAGAGATTATGCAGAGAAATAGAAAAGTAAATATCAACTTAAAAAGGAGATGAGATTACATCTCTGACTTAGGCAGTTTAGGAGGAGGCCTGCTCATCAGCTTCACTTCAGAGTGGCTTTTTGCTATTAGTGAACTTGTGATGCAGAAAGCTTCAGTCAGTCTTTAAATAGAAGAGAGTGTGCAGCTGTTTGGGGTTTTTTTCTCATCCTAAAAAGGCAGACAGACTCCAAAGCCCATTTCTGCAGCTTCTCCCTTGTTTGCAGAGTTATCAGAGGGAGAGATAAGAATGGATTTGGTCCTGCCCCTTATCAGTGACCCCCTTGGCTGATCTGCCCCTGGAAGAGCTGTCAGAGGATTTTCCTGCTGCCATTCAAAGGGGAAGTACTGAGTGCAAGCCCAGTCCCAAAACACTGCTGCAGGTGCCTGGGGCAGGGAATTCCTGCCTGTGCTGCTCCTGCCAGCCCAGCAGGGAGGCTGAGAGGGCTTGTCCTGATCAGTGATGAGCAAACTCAGCTGAGGAGAAAAGCAGCTGCTGTTCCAAGGCTGGAGTTGGTGAGGAGTGGTGGCTCAGGTGGAGAAGGGTGGCAAGTTAATGGCCATTCCTCAGAGGTGAGCAGGGATGCAGAGCCTTGTAATGTAAATATTCAGAGTAGTTGCTTTTGGAAACCCTTGTGTGTTTTTCTTCTGGGCTTTTTAAAATCCAGTTAGCCAAATAACCCAAACAATTTTCTTGTATTTATTTAGGCAGGAAGCCAGCTGCTCAATTTGTCCATATTAACTATCTGAGAATTTAGAAGAATAAATATTCTGTGTAGTTTTCATTCTCTTGAAGTGTAAAGTATATTAAAAACCTTCCCTGTAAACGTCCACCTTACTTTAATCTACAGATCAACAACTTCTTACTGAAAAACTGCCTCATTTCAGTACAATTAAATTAGCAGCTCACAGCAAATTAGTGGTAATTGTAACCTTTGGTCAAAAGGGTCTGATTAATCATAAGTCCTTTCTATGCAAAGATTCACAAACTTCTGTTGATTATAAAGTAGGAAAAAAAGAAGTTAGTTTATTTTGCTGAAATTATTTTTTAAAAGCTTTTAATTTAGTGCATCTCCCTTTCCTGTAAAAAAGCTGCTACTTCTGTCACCTTTTGACTTCATAAAAGTTTCCCAAATAAAGTAGCAGTGTTTATTTGGAAGGTAAATGTTTATTTTTGTGCCTGAGGACAGGATGTGTTTGTGCCTCCTCTTCGTGCTTAGGAGGGGAGGAGCAAAGGAGCTCCTGGAGCCTGGCTTTGGTGTTTGAGGAGGAGGAAAGGAGCTCCTGGAGTCTGGCTTTGGTGTTTGAGGAGGAGGAAAGGAGCTCCTGGAGCCTGGCTTTGGTGTTTGAGGAGGAGGAAAGGAGCTCCTGGAGCCTGGCTTTGGTGTTTGAGGAGGAGGAAAGGAGCTCCTGGAGCCTGGCTTTGGTGTTTGAGGAACAGGGGAGCTCCTGGAGCCTGGCTTTGGTGTTTGAGGAGGAGGAAAGGAGCTCCTGATCCTGTCTTTGGTGTTTAGGAGGAGGAAAGGAGCTTCTGGAGCCTGGCTTTGGTGTTGAGGAGGAGGAAAGGAGCTCCTGGAGCCTGGCTTTGGTGTTTGAGGAGGAGGGGAGCTCCTGGAGCCTGGCTTTGGTGTTTAGGAGGAGGAAAGGAGCTCCTGGAGCCTGGCTTTGGTGTTTGAGGAGGAGGAAAGGAGCTCCTGGAGCCTGGCTTTGGTGTTTGAGGAGGAAAGGAGCTCCTGGAGCCTGGCTTTGGTGTTGAGGAGGAGGAAAGGAGCTCCTGGAGCCTGGCTTTGGTGTTTGAGGAACAGGGGAGCTCCTGGAGCCTGGCTTTGGTGTTTGAGGAGGAGGAAAGGAGCTCCTGGAGCCTGGCTTTGGTGCTTGAGGAGCAGAGGAACTCCTGGAGCCTGGCTTTGGTGTTTGAGGAGGAGGAAAGGAGCTCCTGGAGCCTGGCTTTGGTGTTTGAGGAGGAAAGGAGCTCCTGGAGCCTGGCTTTGGTGTTTAGGAGGAGGAAAGGAGCTCCTGGAGCCTGGCTTTGGTGTTTGAGGAGGAAAGGAGCTCCTGGAGCCTGGCTTTGGTGTTTGAGGAGGAAAGGAGCTCCTGGAGCCTGGCTTTGGTGTTGGAGGAGGAGGAAAGGAGCTCCTGGAGCCTGGCTTTGGTATTTGAGGAGGAGGAAAAGAGCTCCTGGAGCCTGGCTTTGGTGTTTGAGGAGGAAAGGAGCTCCTGGAGCCTGGCTTTGGTGTTTGAGGAGGAGGAAAAGAGCTCCTGGAGCCTGGCTTTGGTGTTTGAGGAGGAGGGGAGCTCCTGGAGCCTGGCTTTGGTGTTTGAGGAGGAGGAAAGCAGCTCCTGGAGCCTGGCTTTGGTGTTTGAGGAACAGGGGAGCTCCTGGAGCCTGGCTTTGGTGTTTGAGGAGGAGGAAAGGAGCTCCTGGAGCCTGGCTTTGGTGTTGAGGAGGAGGAAAGGAGCTCCTGGAGCCTGGCTTTGGTGTTTGAGGAGGAGGAAAAGAGCTCCTGGAGCCTGGCTTTGGTGTTTGAGGAGGAGGAAAGGAGCTCCTGGAGCCTGGCTTTGGTGTTTGAGGGGGAAAGGAGCTCCTGGAGCCTGGCTTTGGTGTTTAGGAGACATCACAAGGTTGCAGTCGTGGCAGAACTGCTGGGAAGGGGTGGCTGGACCTGATGGAAGGCTGGCCTAGAACAGAGACCAGACAGAGCTAAAGAACAAAGCAGGGATTTATTAGGAGGCCTCCATGGATGCACCTGGGGCAGCACCACAGCCCAGCCAGGGCTGCCCCCAGGATGACCCAAAATGGCCCCAAAATGCACGAGCACTCCTGGGGTCTCTCCCTGGGATCAGCTCTGCTCCATTTGCACCTTGCAGTTCATTGTCCCAGCCCAGCTTTAGCCCAGGCACTCCCACCCTGCTTGTTTTTCTCTCTCCAGCCCACGGGGTTTGTGCTCCTGGGCTGAGATTTGGATCATTTGTCCTTGGTCCCAGCTGGAGCAGGAATTGTTTTGTCTCCCTGCTCTGTGCAGAGCTCACCATGCCCTGATGTGAAGCCCAGACCCACAGACCAAAGCAGCACAGAACCTGAAAATATAAAAGCTGAACCATCAGACCCACCAAGTCTGAGCTGACACTTTTGGCTGCCTGAGGCCAGGTAATAACTGCAGGGACCTGTTTGGTGCCACGGGGCAGCAGCATGAGTGGGTCAGAAAATCCTCTGAGATGAACAAGGCACAGGCACTCCAGAAATCCTGCTCCAGACAGAGGAGAGAACAGAATATAGACTGCAGACACTGGGGATGCAACAGATCTCAGCTCTCAAAGATTTGTTAGGTATCAGAAAAGTAGATGAAAAAGGTTTGTGAAATAATACTTCTTAAGTGAAATGAAGCTTCTTGGTGTCAGTCTGGGTAATTAGTGCAGATGGGGAGCAGTTTGGCTGGGGGTGCTGCCATCTGCACAGCTCCACCCCTCTCTGAGCCGTGGCAGGCTGGTCCTGCTGCATGGTTGGTACCCAGGGCCTGCCCAGGCTGAGGGCAGTGCCCAGCTCTGCCTCCCTGAGTCTGGGGTCGGCTGTCTGTCTCTGCCCCCAGACAGGCTTAGGATGGTTCTTGCACGCTGGGCTTTAAAGGATGAGACTGGACGCTAGGTTTTTTCGGTCTTCAGAATTGTTTATTATCTCTTATCTAAAAAGTCCTTTTCCTGCCTGAAGGATCTGACCAGCACGGCAGCCAAAGGCACTCTGCCCACCCCTAAGGCGGCCGCATCTTTTATAACAAAAACTACGTATATCATATTTACATTTTGTCCCCAATCCCTATCATTTTCGTTACTAAGTACACCCTTATCTCAGACTAATCTACAAGTGCCAACACCACCCCAGAAGATGGAAGACAGGAAGAAGAAGGAAAAGCTTGGTGGCACACCTTGATTCTTCTATCTTGTCTCTACCACCCCCCTGTACTGAAACTCTAAAATTTGTAATTCACCCTATAATAATATCTTCTTTTCACTATTTACACTTGAGTGGTTCTCGCATGTTCTATTTCTTCATACATCGGTGGCACATCTCTAGATGGATTAAAATCAAGCCACCAAGTGCTTTTGGCAACATTCCAGGACTCCCGAGCCCCCCAAGGGTTCTCTCGGTAGCTCTGGACATCAGGAGTGATGTGCTGAGCTCCCACACCTGAGCAGGGGCTCAGTGCCTGGTGCTGCCAGGGGGATCCCAGGTCCCTGCACACACCAGGGGCTGCATGGAGAGGATGAGGAGCAGGCAGGGGAAATGGTGCCTGGCTTGTTTGTTTGCCAGGAGCAGAGTTAGAAATTCCTGTGTGTTCGATGGTTTTCAGTGGGAAGGCTCTTTGGAATCTTTAAAACTTTCATTAACTGGTGGTGTTTAGGCAAGCACAGTTGTATCAGTGAATTTTGGAGTACAAGCAGTATTTGGGAGATCACTATTAATTGCAGAATTTGCTGCAATAAAGCAGCTGGTTCCTCTGGGCTTTTATTTCTCCCTGTTCTTTTTATTTGTTTTTTTTTGGTGAGTGAAATTCCCTTTTCTGTTGGCTGTCCTGGTGTGACACCCAGATCTAGACAAGCCCCATTAAGAAGATGGGGCCTTTCTGTATAACCTTACAGGGGCTGGAATAGAAACCAGCCACTTGAGTTGATTGCTTTCAATTTACATTTGTTGGAGGGGGATATGACACCTGCAGCACTGATGTAAAAAAACCTCCTTGGGTAAAGCACAAAGAACAGTAATATCTGACTGCTCCAGCAAATTTTATTTACTGTTATCAGGCAACTTGTCTATTTATATGTTTATTGAGGCTGCATTTTATTGACATTTTTGCTTGGTGAGGGTTTTGTGTTGTTTCCAAAGCCATGTCTGTGATATTTGACAGATCTGAATTGTAAAGCCAGATATGTGTCACAAATAGCACAGAGCAAATTTTTGCATTTCTAAATATTTATCAACATTTATATGAAGCTACCTGTCTTTCTATCTGTAGTCTGTTATAGTTAAATCAGTAATAATATCAGTTTTCAGATATACCAAAAGATTTTGCAGAGTCAGTTCAACTGTAGTGAAAAATCTTCCTTTTGTAGAAGTTACTAGTGAAATTCAAACTCTGGCAGTAATTCCAGGATGAGCTGATGTGTGGGTTAGGGGTGAGGGAAAGTTGCCTTGGAAATGAGCTAATGAGCTCATGGCTCTAAATGGAAATTAACTCTTGCATGTAGGAAATGGGGCAGGCTGGTTAACAGGCCATTAACTGAAGTCATCCCTTGTTTGTAAATATATTTGTGATTCCATTGAAGATTAATCATTGAGTGGTTTGTTTTGGCTTTTTTTTTTTTTTTCTTTTCACACATAGAACCATTTGATAACACTTTGATCCTACTTTGGTCTTCTGTAGGTTCTTTATTTAAACTTTTCTGAAAATGAAGAATTTTATCTTAGATCCTCTTGTGGGCAAAGCACTTTTTTTTTTTTTCCCTATGCTATTAATGGCCATTTAATTCAATATTTCAGTCTTTAGATGAAGCCCAACTTTTTTCAGGCAGTGAGAAGTAGAAATGCATCCCAGGGTTTTGTAAGTTTGGGTACACAGGAGGTGGTGCTTCCTTACAACAGCAGGTTGGATAATGGCACTTCTCCCCCTGTAGTGGAAGTTCTGGCACCTGATGTGCAGGACAGGACTTGAATTTAAGAAATTGCTGTGTTTTTAGCTGCTTGCTGTGAGGAGTGATAGTCTGTATGCCCTGGATGAGTGGCTTCAATAAAAAAACTGCATTTTCTTTCCTCAGAGGACTATGAATGCAGTGCTGTCATTTGCTATCTTTGAAATTTAAATTCTGAGTGCACAACACCACACTTTGAGGTTTTTGCACTTCTGGTTATGTGTAGAAAAGTAGGAAGCAATGAAAGGTTTGGGAGAGAGGGATGCATGGAGGAGATGTTTTGTTTCATTCCTATTCTTTTTGAAATTATAGTGATTTGCAAAAGGCTACTCTTAGTCATCAGAAACAGGGACAGAAGTGGCTGGTGACTTGTGTTATACAATTGTTTTTGCAACCTCCTATTCAAATAAATAAAAAGTAAAAAAAAAAAGAAAACCACTATAAATCAAAACAACCTCCCTCAAAACCCAAATCCAAGAACAGAAAAATCATCTCTACATCACTCTCTTTTAATGAAGTCACTTTCTGCATGGGTCTTCCTACTGGTTTGTGACTTTTTAATCTTCCCTGTTGTAGTTGTGGATCTGCAATTGAAGAACACTTCTAAAGATCCTGGCATTGCTTGGTCCTTTACATATCCAATGCAAAACTGGGAAATCAGCTGTGAGCTGTGAGAAGAGGATGTATGGCTTCCAGAGTTTTGTCTTTATTCTCCTTCCTCCTCCAGGAGCTGTATAACCCTCACGAGGAGCCTGAATGTGGCTGGAGTTTTAAAATTAATGGAAATTCAGTGTTTGTGACTATTTGCAAGTAAATCTTGAGAACACCAATGTGGGCATTGGTTCCCTTCAGCATGAACTGAAACTCAGGCACCTAAAGCTGTGCAAACCTGTTCAAGCACAGTGACAGTGAGATGCTGACAGGGGGGAGATCTCCCTGCTCTCTCTAAAACTATGCATTTCTTGGGCTTGGCTTATTTCCTTGCCAGGTGTCACAAGCTTAGAGCATGGCACTGTCCAGAGGAGAAAACAGAAACATTGAGTGATTAAAATGAGCAGTGCTGCCTGTGTGTCTTGGAGGCAGGGCAGATTTGGAAGAAGAGCTTTTCTCCCATGCAAATTTAGTGTCTGCTCTTCCAGACTCTGCTCATTTGTAGTGACTTCCATGGGAGCTGCTCCTGATATTTGGTAACCAGTTTTGAATAATGAAAACATACTAAGGGAATCCTTGAAACATGATGTTACAAATTGTCTTTAAAGAAATAACAATTGACTCCTTAACTTCTACCTGCTGAAAAAAATTAGGAATGGAGTATTTAGTGCTGTTTCTGAAGGAAACATGGTTTTTTACTGATAGGCTTTGTAATGCTAGAATGTAATAACAGCTACTGCAGATAAATGCTGCTGGTAGGTGTTACTGACAGCTGTGGTGATGGGTTTGGCATCACCAGGACTCATTGTAGCCACGATCTCTGACTTTTTTTGCTGATGCATTGTTAGGCTGTCACCTCAGAGGAGCAGTGGTTGTATCTTTCTTAGGCTGAATTATTGGAGATTAAATTACTGTGTTGGCATCATGGTTTGTGTCCAGGTAGCAAAGCTGACAGACTCTTGTTAAGGGAAAAAGAGCTACAGTGAAATAAAAATACCCCAGCAATAAAACAAAAACAACCCCCACAAACAAACAAACACTGAATCTTTATATTTGGGGGGAAGCTATTCAGGTTTTATTTGTAAATTTTGTTTATTTGTTATTTTATGATTTTTTAGGGAAATGCTCAAGTTGAGAAGTGAGAGCTGAAGGAATCCTGGGGCCTGTTCCTGGAGGCTCCCCAGAGCTGTGCTCACTGTTGATATATAGTTCCATAATGTGCAGGAAACGTGTTGTTCCACTTGGTGCTGCAGGATCAGGGGCATCATCCATCTCACCCACTGTGCTGTGACCAATCAAATCACTGTCTGACAAGATCTGCTGCTTGGGAGCTCTGCAGAGATGAAACGAGGTCTAAATTCAAGGGCACGTGAGAATAATACTTTAGAAAACACCTGGGGAGGAGAATTAAATGTACCAAAAGAGGCTAAAATGTTTAATTTTTTAAGGCATATTTGCTGTGTGTAGTTCAACAAGTTAATGCTTTCCATATTCTGTGCTCACAGAAAGAAAAAGCAGAATGTGTGTTCTTAAGCAGTTCCTCGACAAGGGCTAGTCCCATTTCTGTCATTAAGGAAGGATAATGTCTGCAGTGGCAAAAGTCCAGAAAAAGCAATCCACTATAAAGGCATATTTACTTCAGTCAGAGAATTTGAGCTGTGGTTAAAGTATCAATATTAGCTTAAGAAAGTATTTGGCAGGGAGAGGGTCCAGAGCACAACTGGTCACCTTACAGGGTGTGCTTTGCTGTGCCTTGCCCTGGCTGTCACAAAGGCACTCTGGAGCACAGGATACATCTTAATCCCCTCACTGCTCAGCCCTGAGCTTGGTCTGCAGTGATTTCTGGTGTTTAGTGGCCCTGGGAGGAGCAGGTGGAGCAGAGCTCTGTCCTGCCCTGGAAGTGTGTCTGGGCCAGGAGGAAGTGGCTGGCAGGATTTCACAGCCATGGTTGACCAGTTCCTTCCTCAAATACAGAATGCCTGAGTGAGTGTGTCACCCGTGGTGCACCATCTCACATTCTGGCTCTCTGTGCCACTCCTCTCTGCTGATTGTGGGTTTCCTGTGCATTCAAGGCTGTGGCATCTGTGCATGAACTGTTTGCTGGAAGAATTCCTACCCTTTATTAGTATGCTTGTGTAACCAGTTTCAAGCTATCAACACTCCTTCACACCCTGCCCCCATGCAGATATTTAAAAATAAAAATGAACTCAGTCTTGAAGTGGGAAGCATAAGAACCTTTGTGGGTTATTCCAACTACATGAATATATATGGGGCTGAGCATTGGTCAGATAGGAAGCCTAATTTCCAATGACTCCTTTGGGAATATCATTCTGCAGGGGAACAGTACTCTGCTTGATCCAGCTAAGTCATGTTCACTGTCAGCATTGCTCATTTGCTCTAGGTGTGTTTCAGGTTATTTTAATGTTTTGGCCAGGTTTTACCTTAGAATTTCAGCTGTGAGGGTCTTTATGCAGCTTCCAAAGCTGTGGAGCTGCAGTAATTTGTGTTGAGAATCAAAACATTTTCTGTCTTGTACAGAAAGGGACTGTTCTGACACTCCCTTCAGTGTTTTCTAATTAGAACCTCATGAAATGCAGAAATTCTCCCTTGTAAACAGACTGTGTTCTGATGCAGAGGGGAATTGGAAATGTGCTGGAAGCTTTGAGGGGATGTGTGAGTGTCCTGTGTCCATTCTCATGCTGTCATTCTCAGGAGTTGATTCTGCGGTGAAAAGTCAAGAGAGGTTAATCTTTTCTTAAATGAGATTAAGGCTAGGGAGCAACATGATTCACATTCCAAATATAATTAGCAATAAATGCATAAAATGCACAATTACTTGCTTTGACTGGGATGAAGATGATTTTTTTTTTGTTTGTTTTGTTGTTTTTTGGGTTTTTTTGAAAGCAGCATTCAATGCAATTTTGAAACATAAACTGATCCAGTAATGAGTAAAGTTAAAACCAGGAACCTGCTAATTAGATTGCATTTTGCATTAGTTACCAAAACTTTAATTTCTTTAGGGATGTGGTTGTTTTGTTTTGGTTTGTTTGTTTGTTTCTTGGCTTTATCCCTTGAAGTTTTTTTCCTTGAGTAAGAATTTGAGATGTGGATTAAATTCAGGATCATTGCTATTTACTGCATCTTCTCTGAGTGCAAGGGTCTTTATGGAAGTGTTTCCTATTAATTAAAGGTGTTGTTAAGAAATAAGTTCATCTTGGATATTAAAAGAATTCAGTTCTTGAGTGGCTTGGCATAAAGAGTGTTTCCACAATGGGAAAGGGGGAGTATCTTGAACAATATCAAGACCAGCAGATTTCCCTTGTATTTTCTCCTTTTCAATGTCCAGATCTCTTCACAGTGCAGAGGGTTTTGAGTAACTTGGTTAAATCATTAATTTATCAAATTCAGGATTTTATTTGCCTTTTTTTTCTATAGTTTTAAGATGTGTCTAACAAGACAATGCACACTGTTGCAGTGTTATTTTGACTTGATTATTTTGTGATAGATGGCTTTGGCATTTTCTAGTCTCATCCTTCCAAACTATCTTGAAAGATTTTGTATTCGTAATAAACATCTTCTCAGAAACTGATAATAAAGGTCTGTTAAGAGTAGGAATTAAAAATGTCAATTTGTTTGAACAGCTTGTGTTGTTTTAGTACAAATTGTTTGGTGAGTACACAAGGCTCCAGTTCCATCTGAATGGCACTAAATTATGCTGAACTAATTATATTCTTGCTTTACGTAGCCTGACATTTAATTACAGAAATTAAATCCTCTGTGCACACCTCACCCCACGAGTGCATGACATGCAGCTCTCGTTCCTGCAGCTCTTTCACCTCCTTATCTCCCCATCAGCTTCTCATTTGCAGCAGAAATGTATTTTGATGAGAACTTTCACCTGAGGTGTTGCCTTCAAGCTGCAGATCATAAGCCATGTAAGCAATTGGCATAGGTGCTGCTTTAAAATTATTTTCAAAAGTGTGTAACAGTCTTAACTGATGGAGTTGAACTCTTTTCAATAAATTATGATTTGACCTTTTTTGTTCTCCATGGAAACCAGCCTTTTATTAATGCTCCTGTTCTCCAGCAGCTTTTGTGATGTATCTGGATCTGGAAGCAGATATTAAAGGAGAATAATTCCACACCAACACTCCCTTCCCCCCGCTAAAGAACAACATTTATTTTAAATTGCATTTTCAGGGATGAAAATCTGGCTGAAGCATTGGACAAAATGGTAAATCCATCAGCTAAAACCACTGTGGAAGCAGGGACTGGTATGGCAGAATGGAGCAGCCAGTTCCCAAAGGATTGCTCCTGTTGGGAAATCTGGATTTGCCCCTGAAAGGAGCACTCCAAAGAGGAGGAATGTTCCAGGGTGTCCCTGCAGTGGAATTAGGGCAGGGTACAACTTGCATTGGCTCACAGCACAGGAAAGAAAAATGTTAGTTTCCTATAAATATGTTAAAATACAAGCAGATCACCAGAAGTTAAATTTAAGCTCTTAACTTGGGCTGAACACAAGATATAATGTTTTTTGTGCTAATCTCTGTTTTTTGTGATAATCTCTGAAAAATCTCTAAGAAAATTAAAACTCAGTCTTTGTTATTATGTTGCACTTTGCTTTGCAGTATTACCTTTCAATTAAATATTGGAGCTAGAATTAAGCTGTGAAATGTGTCTGGAGATCAGTGTGACACACGATGTCCTCTGGTTCCACCTGGAGCCGTTTTAAAGGAGGATCATGATCTTGGCAGATAAGTTTTTCTGACATCATAATTAGCTGTCTCTGTTTTTCTGGGTGATGTTTTGCACTTTTGAGATGCCTTGGACTCTGATGCAGGCTTTAAAGTACCCTTATCTGTAATCATGCAAAAAAGCTGATTTGGTTTTTGGAGCAGGGTCTGGGGAATTCTGAAAGTGATGTTCATGAGGGAATAGCTCTGTTCCAGGATGAACAGGTACTGTCCCAAGGTGCCATTGCAGAGTGAAAGAGACAAAGGAGGACTGAGCTGTTGGTCTGATCAACCAGCCAGCTGTTAGTCTGCAACAGTTTGATTGATTCATCTGCAGAATCATCAGCTTTGTTTGCTTGTCAGTCATCATCATCAGTATAGGATGCTCCAAAGCAGAGCTGTAGCTGCTGGAGAGTCCTGAAAACAGTACCTGCAATTTGGAGAACAGCTGAAGCATTTTAGTCCCTTTTCTGTGTTCTTTTGCTTCAGAGAAGATTTTAGCTCACAATCTCTTCTGTTCAAAAGCATTCTAATTATGGTCATCTGAGACAAAACACCAGAGCTGGGTTTGGTTTTGTTTTGGTTTTTATCTCTTTTTTTTTTTTTTAATGCTGCTGTAGAATTAACAGCTTTTTCTTTTTCTTTCTGAATGTCAAAGAAAATGAAGTGTTCTGGGATCTAACACATTGCCTATTAAAAAAAAAAAAATCTGTGTCATGTCACGGAGTATTTTGTCCAAATGTAGTTGAAAAAGACTGTACCATGTTATGTCCAAATGTTGCTCTTTGGAGTGTAGAAAATAGAGTGCTTTTCAAGTCTTTTTTTGTGCACTCAAGATCTTTTACCTTTTTGGAAGGACTGTTGCACTCCAAAGTGAGAAGCCTGGGAAGCACTTGTGTCAAGTCTGTTGTCATTAGGCTTTAGCAGGTTAGAGAATAACCAGGGGCACAGAGGGGCACAGCAGAAGCAGAGAACATTCTGGGCATGGCAGGGTTAATTTGTGACGTGATTGATGGATTTCCTCAGAGCCTGCAGGTGACCTCCCGTGGCTGACACAGGGTGCAGGACCACCAAGCCTTTTTCACTTTGCTCATTGAAGTTCTTGTAACATTAACTTTCTGTGGGACACAGAACACCAGGAGGTGCTTGGGGTGCTGGGTGTGAGGAGAGATGTCCAGAGAGGTGTCCAGTAGGGACCAACAGTTAATCCTTTCTTATCAAACCAATTAATATATTTAAGCTGAAGTTTCATGTCTTTTGGGGTCACTCTGCTAGGAAGACAATTGTGTTGTGTTCAGTTTATTTTGTCATCCAGGTGTGCCTGTTGCTTGAGGAACAAAGTGTGGACAACCTTTGTAAGTTCTGCAGAGCCAGTGGATGGGTGTGCTGACCATGCTGGGGGTGGCTGTGGCCAGGAGAACCCAGCAGGAGCATGGGGTGGTTTCAGAGCTGCTGGGAGAGGGGCTTGCAGGGTTTGGTGCACGGGTTGGGGTGGGGGTACCAGTTGTGGGTTTCTCTGGGTCTGGACTGAAGGCACTTCAGACAGCAGTTCATGTTCAGACTCAGGTGTTTAATATTTCTTATCAGTAAAACTGTCTCACTGCTGTGAGTTCAGCAGCTTTTCATCAGAAGGCACAAAATGGCCAACAACCTCTTGTTACAAGGTCTTTTAAGACTAAACTATCCAGTTAAGAACTGACACCTGGATTGTTTCCCCTTTTAACCCAATAACTGATCCCACAGAGCTGCAATGGGGACTTTTCTGCCCAGTTACAAAATGCCACCCAAACCCATGGAGAAGGAGGAAGAAGAAGGTGAAGAAGAAACCAAGGACAACACCCTGTGCCCTCCATCTTGCTGCCATCCACAACACCCTAAAAACCCCAAACCCTCAATTTCTCACCCAGTGACACACCTGCACTGCTCTCTATAATCTATTCCACACTTTAGTGGATTCCAGTCTATGTTGGAGTCTGGGAAACTTTCTCCATGAATGAGGGTCAGGGTCAGTGATGCCCTGGGGGTCAGGGCACCCCAGAGCAGAGAGAGAAATATTCCCTGTGGTGCCCTGGGTTTGCACAGGTTGGGTGAAATTGGGGGAGAAGCTGGGAAGGGAAGCTGGCTCTGTGTGTTCCTGAAGAGCTGCACTGCAAATTGAACTTCAGCCTCATGGCAGGAGCACGTTTGGATATTGATGAGTTTGTGAAGTCACAGAGGTGCTTGTGGGTGTGAAGCCTTCACAGCTCCCCTTCTGATGTTCAGGATGTTTCACGTGGCTGCTGGAATTCTGCAGGACAAAAATGTGCAAAGACCAAGGGAAAAAGTTTCTATTCAGGTGTGAGTTTTCAGGCAGGTTTGCTGTGAGGTGCACAGAGTGTTTGTCGACCTGAGCATTGCAGTGACTGCACAGCTCCTGCAGTGGAGGTGTGTAAATAATAAATTGTGTAAACAGGGACAAACACTGAGTGCCTGCAGCTGCATCTGCAGGTGTCACACCTCTGGGTCTTTGTCATGCTCCTACCAGTACTAGGGTTAATCCTTTCTTAGCAACAAATTAATATATTTAAGCTGAAGTTTCATGTCTTTTGGGGTCACATTGCTAGGAAGACAGTTGTGTTGTTTTCAGTTTATTTTGTTACCCAGGTGTGCCTGTTGCTTGAGGAATAAAGTATGGGCTACCTTTTTAAGTTGCAGCCAAAGGTAAATGATGACAGAAATACTGGCTAGCAGAGAAATGGCATGTTTACCAAACTGCTTTGAATCTCCTGCAAGGGGTTACAAATTCCTGCAATTTATTTAAAATAAACAAACCCAAAACTTATGTCCTCTTTCCTTTCTGTTGTGTGGTCTGTTAATAAGGGACTTTTTTTTTTTTTTCTGGTGGCTCCAAGGAGAAGGTTTCTTGTGCTGAAGATTGATTAGGGGGAGTTCAGAAGAATGGAGCTCTCCAGTTCAAGTTACAAAATATACAAGGCTGTTCAGTAATTACATTTCCTGGAGCTGCTGCCTGCACTTGATGCAGAGGTTGGTGTGGAGTGGGAAGGACTCTTGAAAACCAGTGGCAATCTTGAAAATGTGGCAATTCAGTGCCTTGAAAGGCAGAAAATTAAGTCAGTTGTAGAGATATAATAATTATACTTTGTTGTTTTAAGGGAAAATTAAAATCTGTGTAACCCACACAGTTACAAAATCTTTATTTTGGTTTGGAAGGTTCATAACCTTTCTAGGTCTGAAATTAATTAATGCCACAAGAATGAGTGAAAGATGCTGAAAGCTTCTCACAGTGGGGCTGTGGCAGTCAAGAGAGATAATGGCATTGGGCAGGGTCCTGACCTGGTTGGCATAGCACAGGTTGGTGTGATTTTTATCATGTGGGACATTACTTCTGTGCACAGAATATCCCAACTCTGAGGGTAATATTGAAGTAAGGTTCTGTCAGAAAGTTGTACTTTAGGCATTTCCAGTGATTTAAAAAGAAATAACTTTTGCAATATATGGGTTTGTTTTCTTTGTGACAGGTTTCTCAATGAATTTGATTAAAAATATGAAAATATTATAGATCCTGCTTTAGCAGTGATGCTTCTTTAAAAAACACAGGTTATTTAGATAGGTTCAGATTGATAGAGATCTTTCAATAGTAGGTGAAAATGCCAACTAAAATTGCTTTGGCTGAAAAAAAATTGCCTTTGGGCCGAAAGATTTTGAAGAAATACTTAATTTATGTAGTTATAACATCAAGAATCTGCAGGTTAAACATTTTAGCCTGATTTAAAAGTCCTCAGGACCATGTTGGTGTGAATATCCAGCAGTGCCCTGAGTGCAGGTGCAGGGCAGAGGCAAGGATTGCAGGCACAAAATTATTAATTCTGGAGTGCAGAGAGAAGAAAGGCAAAGGGGAAATGGAGAGGAATTGCCAAGTGTGCAGGAGCACAGCAAGGAAGGGACAGAGCTCTTCTGAGAGGGTCTGGCCACAGCTGAGTATTTGCTTCCCTTTTTCAAATGTAAATTAGCTCAGAAATTTGCAGTGTAACATGTCATCTTTTTTTGTTGTTGTTGTTTTTGCTGGGAAATAATTGGTGTGAACCAAATAATGTGGGCTTTTTTGGTATTTGGGTTTGTAAATTGCATGTGAACATACATCAGATTGGTTAAAAAATAGACTGCAGGGCTCCCTATCTCCTTTTTTGCCACCACTCCAAGAAGTCTTGTGCTTTTTCTTTAGAGCACCGAGACCCTCAGCTAATTTAATTTGGTATCTTCCAAAGATCCAATTTCCAAAGTATTTCTCTTGAATGCAACATGTATTTTTCTTCTCATTATACATTTTTATGGTTCCTTAAGTTTCAGAAATTTAAGAATGCTGCGCTGAAGAAGGAAATCTAAGTTTAAATGATGTTACAAAGAAACATTAGCTGCTAAACCAAGCAGTGATACATTTTGCTCCAGTGGTTTTTATTTTGGATGGATAAAATTGTGCTGTTTAAAAACATCAAGGTTTTAGCTTGCAAGTGTTTGAAGGGAGTTTCAAAATATGGAGTGGGATTCAGAGGGCATCTTTCTGTGCAGAAACAATACATGTTTCAGGCTGGCTTTTTAAAAACTCAGCTAGAGGATTCCAGGAGATGAAAAATCAGAATAAATCTAGTCTTGCATAAGAAATGCAACCTCCTGAGAGACAGCATTCAGTGGCTGAATGCTTTGTGGTTTTATGGTGCCTGAGACCCTGAAATTGAAATAAAGGTGCTTAAACAGCACCTTTATTTCAATTTCTGCATATTCCAAGCTCTCCACTTCACCTGGATCCCACTTCACTGAACCCAGAGCTGCTGCAGCTCCTCGATGTTTTACTGATCGTGGCAGGGGAGCTGTTGCCAAATGGGCAGAGACCAGCAGAGCCCCAGTTTGCAGGACCTGAGAGACCAAAACTGCTGCACCCTCCTTGAGCTAGATGTGTCTTCAGTTACAGAAGGAATTAGAGTGAGAAGCCCAGCTCTATTTTACAAGCAGAGAACATTATTCAGAATCAATGGCCATGCTCTTTATGGAGTAAGGTTATTTTGATGAAAAACCAAATTGTCACCCATGTGGTCTCAAAGCAGAGATTTGTACTCCCCCTTACCCTGCCACGTGTGGTGGCTAACCTATAAAAATCAAGAAGAAATAATAATTTCAAAATCATTATATTAAGCTCAACTAATAGGAATTTTTTTTTTTTTTAGTTAGTTAGTTTTACCTCGGGTTCAAGAGGAGGGAAAAGCTCTCACTTCTCTCCCAGCTGAGCAAGGAAAGCCTCAGGGCAGGAGATTGGTTTTAGCCATGGTGTGAGTGTAGGTAAATAAATGTTGATAGTGAGTTGCAATGTTGAACATTTAATCATGCTGTACTTCCCCCTTCAACTGCTGAATGTTAAATGTTTGCCTCTGGGTGCTACAAATTTCTGTTCCTGTGTAAATTTTGTAGCAGCTTCTAACTATACAAGCTTTACATTTTTTTCTTTTTGATCAAATGGAAGATTAAGTTTATTTCTGAAGAAATCAAGGATTTCCAGAAGTCTTCTTTGATTTAATCTGTTTATATCAGCACATCTCAGAGTTCCTTTTTGCTCGAGCAAGCAGGTGTTTCTGTTGAAATAGCTAACTGTAGATAGCAGTCCCACTGCAAATGTTAAGGCAAATCATTAAAAAAATCCAGTTTCTGTTAAGTTCTTTCATGCTTTTTGAGAGGCTCTTCCTGCTGGAAGTATTGGAGCACTGATATACCCTAAGGGCCCCTGCTGTAGGCTTACAGCTCAAAAGGTGAACATTAAAGTCCATTATAACTTTGGGGGTCATGAGGGTTTTCTCATGTGGTCTCTGTTTACTTTGGATGCTCCTTTGAGGCTTTTGAGTGTGAAGTGGTGGAAGAAAACACACAAATCCAAATTTCAGGCTGTAGGAGGACAAGTAGCATGCTATGGGAGAGTTCCTTTGATGAATGCTCTCTGCCATGGATATAACTGTGAGATTTTGGGGGAATATTTTATCCTCTGAAGCTGTTTGCCTCATTGTCTCTTCAATTTCTCATTATTTTTATGTGCTGCATACCAGTCATCAGTTTGTATTCTAGATTCTGGTTTTACTTTCATTACATGGCAACATGCTTTCTCCATTTCTCTTGGTAAGCACTGCTCCAGACTCTTGAAAAAGAGGTTGCTCATGCAAAAACTATGCTGAAGTGCAAATCTGGACGTATTCAGAGAGCTGTTGGATTCATTTTGTTCAAGCTTTCAATTGATTTTAAGGTATGAAAACCTGGGCTTTTATCCAACTGGCCAGGCCTATTACACCATCTGCTTTTGCAGATATTGCACCTTTCCTTGGATCTGCTGGTGATATATTTAAGGTATGCACAGATGCCCTGGTGAGAGGCACCATTGTGGATGTCATCAGTGATGGGGCAGTGGGAAAGCTCAGATCTGGTGAGGTGTGATGTGACTGCCTCGTTTTTTTAAAGCCAATCCAAAAGAGCAGGATGGATCATTCCTGTTTAGGATAAATGTGTCATTAGCACAGGGACTGAGGGAGAAAAATGAATTTCAGTGTTCCTGTCATGTTAGGTAAAATTGCTGTTTTACAGAAAATCAGCGTTCGGCAATAGAATAGATAGAATAATAGAATAAGATATTTTTTGCTAAACCCCAGGAAGTTAGCCCCAAAGTGCTCTTGGTTCTTTATGTGGGCTCTTTGTGGGTCCTTCTGTGAAGAATTTCTTTTGATTTTGGGTCATGTAAGTTTCTCCATGTTGGGCTTGCCAGCTCAAAGCTTTGGATGTGGTGGCCTGAGTGGCTCCAGGGCTGGCTCTGTGCCCACAGTCCATATGTTCTGTGTGATTTGACAAGTTACAGTGAATATCCTCCTCTCCTGTTTCTTTTTGCTTCCATCACAATCTCCTCAACAAAACAGTGTCCACTGGCAAATGGTGTTTACATTTCAAGGAAAATACCTGGGCTGTGGGCTCACATGGTTACACCACTTTTCTACCAGGGAGTTGGACACCTGGTGATATAAAACCCCCTGCACAACATAGCTCTGCTTTATTTGTGCATGAAACACTTGTGGAGTCATCCTGTGCACAGCACAGATGGAGATCTGCACGCCCTGGAAGGGAAGCTCAGAGATGAGATCCTTGAAATTTTGGGTCATTCTTTGAGCAGCAGGAGAAAGATTTCCTGCAGGTTTATTTGATGACTGATCAGCTTGTGCCAAAGGATGCAGTTCCCTGAGACTTTGGCTCCATCTGAGAGGATGGTGCAGGGAGAGAGGCTCCCAGGTGTAGTGAGAGAGCACAGCAAAAAAAGAAACAAGAGCAGCAGCTCCTCAGGCACTGCTTGCAGCAGTTCTTGCCAGTTAAATAAAGTACATTTTTAGGAATGAAATCATAGGGAAATTCAAAAATGTTTAGGAAAAAAGGCAACACATTGTCTGTTTGAATTAATATTTAACAAAATATCAGATTATTCTGTTCTCTAAAGCTTTAATCTGCATGTTTTATACGGGAAGAAATGGAGATTCTTGGAGATGCATGAAAGTGCAAGTGCTGCTAGCTAAGCTTTGTGGAAGGGTCAGCCCTAAGCCAAGGTGAAGCAAGAACACCATCACTGAACAGTCTGGATTGAAAGGAGTACCGTGTGGATGACTGTGTGAAAACAAACATGATTCATGTCAGTTTGAGCTAAATCACAGTTCACAAGTCTCCCATCTGTCAGGTGAGTTAAAGCTTGTTTTCCTGAGGTGAGTTTGCACCCTCTCAGTGGCAGGCACTGTTAAATACAGAGTAATCAGCAGAGGCTTGGGTGACCAGTGCTTTGTTCATTTACAGCCTTTAACCCCAAATGAGTCAACCTGTTGGTTGGCAGAGCTGCAGCTCCAGCATGCATTGCTGCACGGTTGCATCTGCACTCAAGCATGTCCTGCAGCCTTCCTGGAGTGCACACAATTGCAGCACCAGCCCCTGCACATCGGAGCTCTTCCCAAACATGACGAGCAGCTTTGCACTTTTTTAAAAGAGTTTTTCTGTCAGCAGAGAATATTTAGCCATGTGGAGAGCAGTGCAGCTCAGATTACAGATAGTGCTGTAAACCTCTGCCAGGGATGGATGGACAAGCACTGCGAGACCACTTTTGTCAGATTTGGCAACTTGTGCCCTGTGAAATGGGCTTTATTTCACCAACATTTTCTGCTCCAGGGAGGAATGTTGATAGACATTGCTTCAGTATCACCACTTGCCCATGTTTTGACATTCCCATCAGCTATGTGCTATTTGCAGGGTTGTTTGCTTTCAAATGGTGTTGCTTTTTGGAGGTTTTTCTCATCTACTTGTACTTGTATTTTAATTTTTTGGTTTGTAGGGATTTTTGGAGGATCCCAAAATACACAGGTTTTGTTTATATTCAAACAGAATTTAATGTTGAGATATTTAAGTCCTTTTCTAAATTTTCTTCTGACATAAAATTTTATAATGTATCTTCCCCTGTATCTGGGTATAGCATGGGTGGCCACTGTGCTTTTCCTCTGTGACTGACTACATCATATTGCATGGATTTGGGCAAAATGTGATGTTCCAGAATTGAAATTTGTGAGATGCACATTAATTTTTATTTATGCATAATAATTCTTTTCCAGCTAAACTTCTATAAACCCTTTAACAGTTAATTACTTCTAAATTCCTTTAGTATTATGCATGTGAAATTATCATATTTTAACATTTACAAAAGCTTAAAAATTACTCTAAAATAGGGAGATATTAAAACTTTTTTGGGGGAGTGATTGATTAATTAGGAGCATCCATTATTTTTCACATGTGCAGATTTCTTTGAATTTTAGTCTATTCTCTCAACTTTGGGAAAAACAGGTCTGCTAAATGAGTTTCAGAAACTGATTCCAGGCCTGATTTCTTCAAGCAAGGGATTGGTATGGGAGGAATGCTGTTATCCTGCATTCTGTGGCCTGGAAACCTCATGAGGATTATACAGTCAGAGGATGCTTTTTTCCTTTTTTAAATGTTTCTGCTCTTCTCATTTTTCTTTTATGGTTAATACTGGGAGAAGTTGTTTGCTTACAGATATTAATATATTCAGTTGACTTGATGCCTGATGCTCCTGGCTTGTTGTGTTAGTGGCATGTTTGTGTGTGCTTTGAACTCCTCTAAGATTTGTCTTGTTCATCCCAAGATCTGATGATAACCAAGATTTCACTGGAATAATCAGAAATTGAGGGGAATCTCTGGGAACTCTGGTTTATTTGCAGAAGTGGACAGGAAAGCATTACCCAGGTGGTGCCATTTTGCAAAGATTACTTATCAAAAATAGGAAGATGGGTTTGTGTGTGAAGAAAAGAAGCTCCCAAAAATACTGCCCTGAATGTAAGGCAGTCTTGTTTTAATTTCAGTGGTTGCAATAATAACCACCTAAGGAGCATAAAATAGGCAGTCTGTGCTGAGCAGGGAAAATTGTGGGGTAAGACCTCCATTTGTGTCACCAAAGCGTGTAATAGAACTCGATTGTACACAAATTTATACTTAGGGCAGCCTTCATTTTGCATTCTATTTAAGAGGACCTCTGTATCTGGAAATGGGTGGCAGGCTCACCCAAAATCAAACAGCTTCAGAGAGGATGCTGCTTTGTAGTGCATCCCCCAGCCAGCCCAATCAGAAGCCATAAATCAATAGGCAAATAGGACATGCCACTAATTAGTCAGTAGAAAATTGTACCAACGTGTTTTTCAGCAGAGACCTGTGCCAAGAACTCCCCCACTTGTTGAAGGCATCTTTTCAACTTCAGTGCGTAGAAGACAGATCTGTTTTTTCAGAAGGAAATTTATGTAAATGGGATGAGATTTGTGTCTAACTGGAGTAAACCAACGTATCACTAACTGAAATCAAATGTTTGTAGAAGTGTCTCTGGGATAAATCTAATCCTGCCTGATTTCTATTAGCTGATTTGTTTTGCAATTTAATGGCTGTCAAATTTGGCCCTCAGTGTCAGAATCCTGTGTAGCCAAATGTCATTGCCAAGGCAATCTAACAAGCTCTTGGTAAATAAAATTTGGCAGAAGGTTCATCAGTGCATGTTGTGGTTCAGCCAGCTCCAGTCTGTATTTCACACATGTGTGAATTCCTCAGTGCATAGTACCTCTTATCAAATAAGCATATTTTAGTTTCATGCTTGCCAAGTTTTTTGGAAAGTGGAAAGGTCCCCTCGAGTTGAGCTCTGCAGCACACGGGATGGAGTCCCAAATACCTGCTCCAGTTCTGTCTGTGAAAGCATGCAAAGACTCTGTGGATGCCAGATATGAATCTAATATTGAAAAAGCTACGAAATCAACATTCTTTTTCTTTCACAACTGTTATTTAATTGAAATTGTGTTACTCTGTGGTATTCTGGTGTCTGCACCCAGCTGTTAATGAGGACTTCTGACATGCACGGCTGCAGGGGTGATCACTGAAGGAAATATTTTCTAGTCTTTCACTTTCTAAGCACAATTTATGTCTTTCCAGTTGAGATCCTTGCATATAAACTGCTATTCTGATGCACATTCTTGCTGAGTCGCTTCATAAGTCTTCTGAGTTGCTTCACAAGAATGAATGTGTGCAATCTACATATAAAAATTGCTGCATATGACAAAAAGAATCTGTTAAATTAATGAATTTTCTGGAAAGAGCAAGCTTTAGGAGAAGCAAAAAGTTTTGTGAGATATGGGATAATTTTAGAGTAATTTCCCCCTTTTTTCCACCTTTATTTTTTAAGCTCAGTTGCAAGCATTTAATTTCTCTTTTAGCTGTGTGCCAGAGGATTTTTGACATTGAAAAGAGTGGACATTTTATTTATACTTATCTCATGTTTTTGTGAGGTGACAGCACCATGTGATATGAGAGAGTATCTGTGAAACACATTAGTGCCTGAATTTTATCTTTACTGATGCTGAATGTCAGACATATCCCCATGGAATGTGTGCAGGGCACTAAAGTCCTCCAACAATTCAGCTGGACCACAAAAAGGACAATTATTAAGACTCCTTGGAGCCTGAAACTTGTAAATCAAGTAATGTGGAAATTCAATCTTACAAATACATGGAAATCTTGCTCAAAATGCATTTAATCCTGTTGAAATGAACAAACACAATCCCACTAAAAAGCCTAATCAAAGAAACCCCCATGAGCTCCAGCCTCAAATCCATGCCAGTGATTGGCCAGTGAAAAGATATTAAAAAAAAAAAAAAAAAGAGGCAGAGACAATAGCTTAATCCATTAGTATGTAATGTGGATATTGCATTTTACTTCCATAAAATAAAGCTTTTGGCAGAATGCAACAAAAGGTGAACTGGAGTGGGGCGTTCCAAAATGTGTGGTTTGTTTAAATAATGGCTTTTTTTTTTAAAATGGGGTTTTTTGGAGGGTTCTTCAACTCTAGAAGGAAAAGACAGTGGATCAGCAAAACTTTTCTGATTTTTTATTAGCTATTTCCCTTGCTTGAAATTGGAGTTGTCTCCTGCCATGGCTCAGCTGTGACTCCATCACTGGCTCTGCTGGGCTGCTCCTGTTCCGAGGTCTCTTTAAGAAATGTGCAATATCCCAGTGTAGGCACAGACACAGAGTGTCTGTCAGCATGTCCTAGGGGTGGCAAGGGAGGTGTGTCCCTGGAAATCCATGCTGGGATAGCAGGAGGGGACAGATCCCATGGAGGGCAGCCTCCCTCGTGCTGAGCATTGCTGGGGTCACTGTTGGCTTAAGCAAACAGCTTGTGCAGGGTATGTAAAACACGTGGAATCTCCATCCTTGTTTTCCTACAAGAGAGGATTCTTTGAGGATTTTGTTGTCCTCCTTTTGATAAAACGATCCCTCAGTTTGTGTAATCATTGTGCAACTCAGGCTTTTGTAAAGGGGTTTTGTTTATTGTAAGGAAGGAGACAGATGTTTTTTGTAAGAACTCTTTTTTTCCCCTCAGTGCTTTATAACATAAAACCACAAAGTTTGTTTCTTGGTGCTGTAATCCATGACCAGTTGAGCTGTTTGTAACTTTGTGCTCTGGTTATTTCACCGGTTGTGTGAAGTCTTCATTGAGCAGATAAAGCAAGGCTCTCATGGCTGTGAGCAATGCTCAGGCAGCAACACAGTGCTTCTAGAAACATCTGTAGTGAGTGCTGAGAAACATCCTGGAGGATTTGGAGCTGCTGCTTTGGATATGCTGTTGGACATGAATTCCTCCCTGCACACCTTGCACCCCTGTTGGTCGTGCTGTGAGGGAATGGGGAATCTCAAGTTGCAGAAATGGAGGAGGATGAATTATGCAGCTGGGTTTAGGGAGAAAATAAATTACTGATGTATTTCAGTGTTTGACATCAATGTCTGAGGGAGAGATGCAGGTATGTGCAGTGCACCCCAAGGGGCTGTTACAGGTCTCCTGCTCTCCCATCATCGTGCCCATTGCACCATGAGTTCCTAAATGTGCTCCTGGAGCTGTTGGAGATGCTTTGGACAGGACAAAGCTGACTCCCAGTCTGGTGAAATAATCTCCCTGCCTGTTTTAGCAGTGGTATTTTGGGATGGATGGAGTTCCCCTAAGGGCTCAGTTGGGAGAGTTTGGCTGTAGAATTGCCATATTGCTCTTTTCAGGAGTGCCAGGAGCCAGTCATCCTGTCAGTGCCTTAATCAGAGCTTTGCATCTCTGTGCATCTGGGACACATTGGCTTGTTTGCAGTGCCTGTTCCAGGTGGTCAGGCAGGGAACCAGCTCGCTGTGAGCACAAACCACACGTGCACACAGGGCTGCAGACGTCGAGCGTTTGTTCCCTGCCTTCCCACTCTCCAAGCAAGGGTAGTTAGAGGAGAAGACTATTTCTGGCACAACAAGGGTATAATTTGGAGGAATAAGCTCGTGCTCTATGTTCTAGCCATTTTTTAAATGCAATTTGATGTTTCCCTTAAATATGCCATGAGATCTGTAGCTCTGGCAGGAGATGAATGCTGTATTCTCCTAAACAACATCAGCTACATATGCATCCCCGGATGTGGTGACGCTCGGATTTCCTCCCAAAAATTTCATAGCAAGCAAATGCAGAGAGTAGGAAGTGAAAAATATCTTCCACTGAAAGATTCCTGACATCTTTCTTGCTACTAATGCAAAAAAGAAATGATCTGTAATCACTGCATTTCGTGCTCACAATGTAGCAAACATTTAAGGCAGTGATGCTTGAGGTAACTTGTAGGGAATGAAGAAGAAATAGGATCTCATGTTTTATTGTGAAAAAACCCAAACTCCTCATGAGAACACAGCACTGAAATGTGTGGAGAGGTTTGTTCTTTTCCCATTTACTCTCTTTTACTTCACAAAGCTCTGGAGCCCGAGTTGTCCAGCCCAGCATTCAGCACTCCATTTCTGCCTCCTTCAGCTGAGAATTCATTTACAGAATTTCCTATGCTGAGATACTCCCTTAAAAAGGGAATTTAGGAAAGGTTTGGACCTAAATCCTCCTGGAATGAGGTAACAGTTTCTTGGCTCATAGGTTCTGAAATCAAGTTGAAGGGCCAAACTTCTGAAATAAATTAAATCAGTGATTTTTTTTTTTTTTTAAATTCATAGTCATGTCAAGACCTTTACTGGAATAAATTAAAGGGCAAATCTTATCTGAACTGCCAATCTTTCCCAATGCTTATCTTCACTTTTCTATAGAGAAAACAGAGATCAGGCTTTGAGTTGTGGATTTGCCAACATCTGTCTTCAAGCAGTGCAGCACAGGTGTCGGTGAGGAACATTTCAAACAACAGAACTGTATGTTGCACATAGACTGCTTTGTATTCAACAGTGGCTGCAGTTCCAAGGCTCTTCCATGCTCAAGGATCTTGTCTTTCCCACTTTGCAGAGGGTTCCATTGCTGCAGTGGGGAGGGTGTTCACTGCAATGTTCACTTGGGGTTACACAGCATTAGGCAGGGTCAAGGTTCTGAGCTCCATTCCCTCTCTCTGGAGGAAATTACCTGTAGGGTGTTCTAAGTTGTTTTGGGCTTTTTGTTTGGTTTTTTTATATTTTTTTTTTGGTTTAATCAAACCAGTGGTAGGAGCAGTGAGGATTGAATATTGCTTTTTTCCCAGCCTTATCATTGTCTTGATATGCTAAGAGCAAGCAAGGAAGACAGAGTGTTTTCCAAGTGTGCTACTGGATCAGTTCTTGTGTGGGCCTGTGCTTGGAGGAAGGATGAAGCCCCTGTTTGGGCACATCCACTGTGGTTCTGCTCACTAAAACATCTCCATTTTCTGAGGGACATACTGCCATGGTAGTTCAGGGAGCTTCTCCAGCAGGAACAGAAGAGGAATGCTTGAAAACAACAGAAATTCTGAGACTTGTTCTAGACACAAATTTCTGATACTCATCATGTTTCCTAGCAGCTAGAATTGGTTTTATGGTTTGGGGGGTTTTTGCAGGGTATTTCTCTGCTCTATGTCCTTCCTTCTTTTTCTTAATGTTCCCTTCATTTTCCCTTTGCAGATTGCAAGAGCATTAAAAGTTTGAGTTGACTTTTCAAAACTGCTATTTTTGAGTATAAAATTAGGGAAATGTGTGTTTTTTTCATGTCCTCAATGCTTTTGCCATGGGCAAAACTGATATTGTTGTATGGAAGAATGGGGAGGCAAAGAGCACATGAGGAAATCCAGCAGCTGAGAGAGAATCAGCCCAGATGGGAGAGCCAATCCAACCTGCCTGAAGCTGTGTCCAGACAGATTTTGAGCATCTCCAAGGATGGAATTCCATCACCTCCCTGGGCAGCTTTATTTATAAGACACCTACTGCAGCTGTTTGTTGTTGCAGACAGCAGCTTACTTGCTTAATTGCTGGTTTATTTAGGATAACAAAAAGTTTGTAGACCAGACTTTTTGGCAACTTTATTATAAAATGCAGCTTAGTAAAAATTCTGTCCCTTTCAAATGAACTAATTACAATGAAAACAGATGTTTGTATTTATCTGTGGAGATGAAAACTTGATGCAAATATTCTTAGTCCAAAATTAATTGACTTAATAAATGCTTGAAGATTAATGAAAGTGTAGCCTATGCAGCTTTAAAAAAGATTAAAAAAAATAAAGTTATGTGAACCATAGAATGGTTTTGGCTGGAAGGGACCTTAAAGGTTTTCTAGTTTATCCTCTTTGCAATGGACAGGGATGAAACTCAGTAGAACAGATTGCTCAGGGGCCCATCCAACTTGACCTTGATGTGAAGCATGAATAAATAAATAAAAATTAGCTAGCAGTACTTAATTTTGAAGTTGATAAGCAAATATTAAAGTGTTAAAGTTAATATAAATAATTTGAATTATTTCTTTTATCTGAGTTTCCTTGGAAATGAAAACAATTGTATAAACCTCTTAGATATTGTGCATTTTCCCCCTCATAGTGTGTCTGGTGCTGCAGCAAAACTTCTGAACAGAACAGTCATTTAACCAATTGGATGTTAAAGGCTGCAAACTGAATGCTGGGAATTGGAGGCATCACGTGTAATGACTGAATTAAACATCATGCACGGTTATGTAGTTGGTTATAGAGGTTATACAGTTAGTTCTATAGGTTATACAGTTAGTTATAGAGGTTATACAGTAAGTTAGAGGTTATACAGTTATAGAGGTTATGCAGTTAGTTATAGAGGTTATGCAGTTAGTTATGGAGGTTATACAGTTAGTTCTATAGGTTATACAGTTAGAGGTTATACAGTTAGTTAGAGGTTATACAGTTAGTTCTATAGGTTATACAGTTAGTTATAGAGGTTATACAGTTAGTTATGGAGGTTATACAGTTAGAGGTTATACAGTTAGTTCTATAGGTTATACAGTTAGTTATGGAGGTTATACAGTTAGTTATGGAGGTTATACAGTTAGTTATGGAGGTTATACAGTTAGTTAGAGGTTATACAGTTAGTTATAGAGGTTATACAGTTAGTTATGGAGGTTATGCAGTTAGTTATAGAGGTTATACAGTTAGTTATAGAGGTTATACAGTTAGTTATAGAGGTTATACAGTTAGTGGTTATACAGTTAGTTCTATAGGTTATACAGTTAGTTATGGAGGTTATACAGTTAGTTATAGAGGTTATACAGTTAGTTAGAGGTTATACAGTTAGTTATGGAGGTTATGCAGTTAGTTATAGAGGTTATACAGTTAGTTATAGAGGTTATACAGTTAGTTATGGAGGTTATGCAGTTAGTTATAGACGTTATACAGTTTGTTATGGAGGTTATACAGTTAGTTATGGAGGTTATACAGTTAGTTATGGAGGTTATACAGTTAGTTATGGAGGTTATACAGTTAGTTATAGAGGTTATACAGTTAGTTATGGAGGTTATACAGTTAGTTCTATAGGTTATGCAGTTAGTTATGGAGGTTATACAGTTAGTTCTATAGGTTATGCAGTTAGTTATGGAGGTTATGCAGTTAGTTATGGAGGTTATACAGTTAGTTATGGAGGTTATACAGTTAGTTATAGAGGTTATACAGTTAGTTATGGAGGTTATACAGTTAGTTCTATAGGTTATACAGTTAGTTCTAGAGCTTATACAGCTAGTTATGGAGGTTATACAGTTAGTTCTATAGGTTATACAGTTAGTTATAGAGGTTATACAGTTAGTTATGGAGGTTATGCAGTTAGTTAGAGGTTATACAGTTAGTTATAGAGGTTATACAGTTAGTTATGGAGGTTATACAGTTAGTTAGAGGTTATACAGTTAGTTATAGAGGTTATACAGTTATAGAGGTTATGCAGTTAGTTATAGAGGTTATACAGTTAGTTATGGAGGTTATACAGTTAGTTCTATAGGTTATACAGTTAGTTATAGAGGTTATACAGTTAGTTATGGAGGTTATACAGTTAGTTATGGAGGTTATACAGTTAGTCATAGAGGTTCTATAGCTTATATAGTTAGTTATATGGGTTATATAGTTAGTTATATGGGTTATATAGTTAGTTATATGGGTTATATAAGTTATGTAGCTAGTTATATAGGTTATGTAGTTAGTTATATAGGTTATATGGCTGGTTATATAGGTTAGATAGTATATAGTTAGTTATATGGATTATATAGGTTATGTAGTTAGTTATCTAGATTATACAGTTGGTTATATAGGTTATGTAGTTAGTTATCTAGGTTATATAGTTAGTTATATAGGTTCTACAGCTTATATAGTTAGTTATATAGGTTCCATAGGTTCTATAGTTATTTATATAGGTTATATAGTTAAATAGGTTCTATAAGTTATATAGTTGTATATACAGATTATATAGTTGGATATATAGATTATATAGTTGGATATATAGATTATATAGTTAGTTATAGAGGTTCTATAGTTAGTTATATAGGTTCTATAGTGAGACTGGTGTTATTTTTGGAGCAGTATCTTGGAGAAACAGGGTGTGGGACAAGTTCTGAAGTCTGTCCTGCCATGGATCAGCCAGAGCCTGGAGCACTGTGAAACTTCTGCAGTGGCTGTCCTGCTCCCAGGGCTGGGCACAGGGCTCAGCTTTGCCCTCTCCTCATCCCCCCTCCCCTGTTCACACCTGTCAGAGCTGAACCAGCCAACAAAAAGCCCATGGAATGTTCCTGGTTGGTGTCACCTGAGCCCTCCCTTCCCAGAGCCACAGCCCCTGCAGGAGGGGGGGCTCCCTGTGCTCAGGGGGCACAGCTGGCTGCTGACTACAGCTGAAGAAAGCAAAATCCAGCAGCCACTCTGCCCTGTCCAAATTGCTGCCTGGATTTGGAAAGAGCTGCTGTTAGAAGTGAGATGGGCACGATGGGTTTTCTGCCTGGAAAAACAGATGTAAACAAGTGCCAAACCCCTGAGTCCATCACAGAAACCTTCCTCTCTGTTTTTTGGTAGGTGGGAGAGTGGGAGAGGAATGACACTTCTAGAAATTTCATTCTTATATCAGATATATTTTGTTTTCACAGCTGTGTACTTCAGGAAGATTTATTTGCTGTGAAACTGAGGAATAACAGCCTTAAAAATTGCCAGCTCTTTGGCAGTGTGCTCTTGAGTAATGAACCAGGAGCCTGGGCACAGCCTGTGGGTTCTGGGGCTCCCTGGTTTCTGTGGATTCCTGCAGAAGGACTCTGAACTTCCTGCTGGCAGAAGCCTGTGGTTTTACATTGGAGCAAAGGGGAAGTCTCCTGGTAAAGTGGAGCTGGGATTGCATTTCAGGCTGGTGCTGTGTGTGCAGTGCAGGTGGCTGGTTCCATGCCCAAGTGTTACTTCTGTTGGTCCCTTTATAACCCTGATGTTTTCCTGCTGTATCAATATCTCAGTAGGTTCATTCAATTATTAATTGAGCTGATGAGAGTTTTTGCTGCTGGAAGTTTGTTTCTGTTATAAAAACTGCTCTGTAATGCAGATGCTCCTTTTGTAATTTCACAATTTCCTAAGCTTCTTGAAATCATACCAGGCTTGTGCTTGACATTGGCAAGTTTTAAATTGTAGGACTGCCATAGCAGCTTTTGATAGCTGGACTAAATAAAGTGGTGCTGTAAAACACTTTTCTCTTTCCAAAAAAGCAGTGAGAAGGTAGCCAGACGTTGAATGGCAGTTCTTTTGCAAAGCAGTTACCTTTAAAACATGTTACTTAAAAATATGTAAATGTGCTCAGACACTGGCAAGTGTAAATTTAGTGCTGATTAAGTGAAATCATAAGTTATGCTTCATAATATCTTTCCATTTCTTTTTTTCTGCTTTCCCTGGGCAGTAGCAAGTTTTTTTCTAGGGTGCCAAGTTTAGATTATAAATTAGAAATGTGTAAGGAAAGAATGTTTCCTGCACTGACTCACTCTGGTGTCTGGTCTTTATTCCAGGCTGTATTGATGACAAAGTATGCTATAAACTTAGAACATCTACAGCCCTGGAGGTGGCAAATTGCTTTCTCTTTACCTCCAGTGTTTGCATGCTCATCAGGCTTGCTTCTTGACCTTTTCTATACCAAATGGTTCTTGCACAGCAGAGCAGTAGCACGGGTGAGTTCTTTAAGGGAAAAATGCAGCCTTTCTGGGATATCAGTTTGTAAAACTCCTGCTTGCTTCCCTTTGCAGTCAAAAGTATGAGTTTTCTCTATTTTGATTTTTTCTATCACTCCTGAGAGCTTATATAATTGATAAACCTTCAAAATACCATCTAGAAACTAATAAAAAAACCCGAGAGGTGTGTGATTTTTACATGTTTTTGTTTAATGGGAGCTGTGCTGGCTAAGCAGAAATCACTTCTGTTAAAATTAAATCCTGAAATAAAGCATTGGAACAGTCTCTAATCATAGCATGGGGAGCCACCAGAAAGAGAAATGGGAAGAAAAGCCATGTGAGTGCTGCTGCATGTGACCCAAGGCTTTGTTCCCCTTTCCTCTTTGGGAGCCAAAGATTTGCTCCTCTGTGGGGTGCATCTCCATGCCCCCTTGGAGCAGCAGGCTGAGCAGCTTCCCTCACATCTTGAGCTGATTTGGTGTCCCAAAAGTTCTTATTGTACTGGTTTTGGGGAGAAGAGGCTTTCTGGATCTGTCACTTGTTTGGTTCACAGGCAGCTGTTAAGGGATTTTCCTTCCCGGCTCATTTTGTGTTTGTCATTTGTGCAAGGTGAGCTCCCTGCATAGGGGACTTAGGTGTTGGACTTCAAGTAGATTTTTGAAAAACCCCATTTTGGTGTGCATCAGTGTTGTATAGGTGGGATCTGATTGAGGGTGGATGCCAGAGGGTGCAGCAGTGCCTCTGAGAGATCTGCAATTAATTGGTTTCATTTCCTCTCTTGACTAGATCAACTAGACAGCAGTGGCTTTCCTCTCAGTGGCAAGGCTCAGCACTAAATTAAACTCTGCTATTACACTCCCAGCTCTGCAAATTATTTCTGCAGTCACCTACGAGTGGTTTTTCTCAAAGACAGATGATGGATGTAGGAGAGGGAAACATCCCTGCAGAGAAGCTGCTGCAGCAGCCCTGGTGTCCCTTGTGCAGTTTTACTCTGAATGAACTCTCAGCAATAATTCTGTCAGTCTTGACCTGGAAATTTGGGTTTATTGCTACCTAAATATGGGCTTGGTTTGGAGTTGCCATTATCTTTGTTCTGGGTAATTGTCTACAGATCAATCAAAATGCTAAAAATAGCAGCTGATAAGATATGGGACAGGCTCTTCATTTTTTATTAATCTGAGGTGGTGCCATCAAAGCAGTAATTACATTTCCATGGACTAATTTTATGGAGCTTGTAGGTTTCTTTCACCTTTTTCACCATTTTCATACCGGAAATATCTTTTAAAACTTTTACTGAATTTAATTCCTTTAATGCTACTTTTTAATTTCTCCACAGATTTGAACACATTTCTCATCTGTGGCATTCATTTCAATTACTTGACTTTCACAGACCTTGAAATAATCTTTTAGGACTGCACTTGAGGGGTTTTTCCAATAGTTTTATATATATATTTATGCACTAAAACACACTTGTGCTATTAGAGTATTGTGGTCTATCTCCAAATTCAGCTGTACAGTTTTTTTTGCTAGCCTGACACAACTTTTGCAGGCTCTCAAGGTCTCTTTTTGGCATGATCTCATGTTGCTGCATAATCAGTTGGCATTCTGGTTTTGATGGATTTAAGCTGAGGGGTTTGCTCCTGGGCTGGAGGGCTGCACAGAATCCTTGGAGCAGCTGAGGAATGTGCTCCTGCAGGAGGGAGGAGGCTGCAGCAGGCAGTGTGCTGAGTTCTGCAGAGCCTGTGACATTTCCATGCCATCCTGACAGTGTTTTGCCTT
Source organism: Haemorhous mexicanus (assembly GCF_027477595.1). Lineage (NCBI taxonomy): Eukaryota > Metazoa > Chordata > Aves > Passeriformes > Fringillidae > Haemorhous > Haemorhous mexicanus. The sequence continues at coordinate 14,606,520 of NC_082355.1, read as the reverse complement.
CCCTGCTGTGCACGGGCGGAGGGCACGGAGGTGGATAATTAAACTTTGAACCAGTAAACAGAGTTGAGGGGCCAGGGCTTTGAAGAGCAGGAGATCACAAGGACAATTTCCTGTGGGTTGCTTTGCCTGGGATGCAGCTTCACGTGGAGCTCAGCCCCAGCCCCTCCTGGCACCAGCAGCAGCCTCAGCAATGTGGCACAGGAGCTTCATCCCTCTGCAGCCACATCCAACCCATTAAGGGCTTTTCCTAAATGGAGTGGGTGATTTGTACTGCAGTGTCATCTGCTTCCTCTTCCAAAGCTCTCTGGGTTTTGTTGTCGCAACAATCCCAAAATGAAATCTGCCTTAATTACATCATTGCTAAACTCAGGTAGTTAGAAGAACCTACAGCCCTTCAACATTTTATCTTCAGGCAAAACTAGGGGCAAAGCAGACTAAAAATATTAGAATTCAGTCTTCCCCTTTGATGCTGATGTAAGTGCTTTAATCCTGCAGATGAAGCTCTGTGTGTGGACGTGTTGCCCCTCAGCAGGGAGCACCATGGTCAGTGGAGCCTCTGCCATTCCAGCCCCATCACCTCCAGAATTTCTCTGATTCTGTCCTGCTGACAGAGGGGCAGCCCAGCAGTGACTGCACAGACTGAAATACCAACAAATATGAAATACTCTCAAACATGCACACAGGCTGTGCACATAATTACAGCTATACCCACATGTATGCACAGGCTTTATAGCAGCTCTTAACTGAAAACTCTGAATTTAAGGTCAGTCTGCCCTGTGCAAATGAACTTTTAATTCTTTTTGGATGCAAGTGGAGAATATTTGTTTGCTATTGTCAGCCTTGAGCTTATATGTGTTATTGACTGTCAGAAAGCTCATTCTCCAAATAATAAATAGACCTGCCAGAAAACTTCTGACCTACCTTAGAAATATCCTGTAGGAAAAAAGTGTCTTTATAGATCAATACGTGTTTCTTGCTGACTTTGTAAAAGAATTTGAGGGTACATAGTAAACTTTTATTAAGAATTTATGGTTTCCTGGCTTACATTTATTGTGTATTGATGAGAATAATCTCATTGTTTTAACATGGCTCTGTTGGCTTGTATTATTTTCTCTTTTTCTCTGCCTCTCATTGTGTTTTTGTTTTTTTTTTTTTTTAATGAGTCAAAAAGAAAAAATATCCCTGGGGAGGGCTTGAGAACAGAAGGCAAAGTTCAGAACCAGAAAATTGTTTTCTTGTATGGGACAGCACCTGGCTGACCCTTTGCAGTGTGAATGTGGCCTGAAATTCTTTGTGGTTGGAGTGTGAAACCTTGGGCTGCCATTGCCCTCTGGCAGTTAGCAAGTCAGCACAGAGCTGGAGATTTTGGGTGTCAGAAAAGGAGCAAGTGGTGCTGGTGGCTGCAAATGCACACCAGCATTTGCAGAGAAGGGGGCACAGGCTGCATCCAGCAGGGGACAGGGACAGGAACAGCGTGAAGATTGAGCCCTCTGAAATGTTTTGTGTCTTACTGCACCTTGATCCAGCAGAAAATGTCATTTTCTCACTGCCTGGCTGAGATAACTGTCAGAGATCTGGGGTGGAGTGGGGGCATTTCATAGCACAATGACTGGGGGGTTATTTTTTGTTTTCTTTTTCACTTCAAGGCAAAGTGTGACCTTCTAATGCCTTTTTAACCTCTGTGCACTTTTTCAGCTCAAAAGCAATTTAGTGGCAAACAGTAATTAACCTGAAGGGAAACACATCTTTGGGTTTTATTGTATCTCAGTATGTGGGTCAAATTAATAACACTGCAGAGGTATCTTCTGTGGCATTTGAATATATTAGGAAAAAAAATCAGCAACTTAATTTAAAATTAATATTTTCAAAGATCTAAGTAAGAAAACTCCTTTATTAGAGCAATGGTGTTTTGAAAGCTTCAATTTCTTGGTGGGTTTTAAAGCAGTTGTACTCTTTTGAGATGGTGATGGACACTGGATGAAGGTTTGGGGTTATTCAGGTTTTTGTTTGGTTAGTACCTTATTTCTGGTACAATTCCTGTGTAATGTTTCAGAGACAGCTTGTTAGTGCAATCTAAATTTTGTGTTTATGAACAGAGGACAAAGATGCTGTTATTTACCAGGGATCACAAACCCCACAAAAGGGAAGAAATTTTTAACACCTTAGATTTTCAAAGCCTATTACTGAGTCTTCAGAGGAACCAATATAACATCCTCAGCCTTGCTTTGAGCAAAAGAAGATTGTCTTAGAAGGGAAAAAAAAATCAGAGATTTGTGAAGCAGCATCTTAGGTTTCAAAAGATCAGCTGTTTAAAAGGTTGAAATCAGGGACAGGGTGTGGAGGACACAGAACTGGGGCCTCCATCTGAGAGGGTGCTCAGTGCTCCTCATCTGCCCTGGGGTTTTGTTCTTAAAATCACTTTGGCATCATCTCTGCTGCACAGATGGGGTCTGAAGGTAATACTGGACCAACAGGTCTTTTAAATGACTAATGACCCTCCTAACAGAGAGAGCAAGAGGAAAATGGTGGTGGGAGGGCAGAAAGAAGTCTAAATTCACCCCGTGGTTTTTACTACCTGAGAATTCTCTCCCAAGCTGTTTATAAAATATTGGGTTTGCATTACACAGCTGAAGGAATTCACAAAATGTTAAAGCTGTGACTAAACCCAGCCTGTTAGGGGTTTTCCCTTTGGTGCTCAGAGAAATGAGAGTTGAGGGAATTGACAATGAAACATTGCAAGTTTTCAGCAGGAATATAGCTAAGAATTGATATTTGAAATGGGGTGGAAGGGAATTAAACCCAAACACAAACTTCAGCACCATTACCCCAGCAATGTGTGGAATGCAGTGCTCTGGGAGAGCTCCTTCCCTTTCTACTCCCTCCCCAACCTCCAGTCCTGCAGCTCTGCTCAGGAGAGCAGGGAGAGAAGGTAGGAAAAAGCCAGAGCTGGAAACTCTGAAGAAAGAAGGGCCTTTGAAAGGGGATCATGTTCATTCTCTGGGCCACACAGCAGTAGGAATTTCCATCAGGGGGAAAGAATTTACGATGTGCAGCCTGTCCACGAGCAGCTCCTGCAGCCCCTGAAGCTCAGTGTGTTTCCCTCCAGGAAGGGCTGGTAGCCCTGGTGTCCTGCTCACCTGGGGCTGGGGATGCCCCTGGTGATGCCATCCTGGCAGGGGAGATCCTGGCCTGCTGTGCCCTGTGTTGGTAACAAATGTGAAACCTTTGTGTGCTGTGTCAGGGGTCAGCGAGGGTGGCATTGTCACTCACATCACCAACACTTCCCCCTCTGAAGCTGAGCATGGTAAATAATTTTTGCTATTCATAATTTAATAATATTTGCTATTCATAATATTTCCTGAGCATAGCAAATATTATCCAGATCCACTGTTAAAAGCAGAATTTAAATAATTTTGGTTTAATTCATGGTTACTTTTGATATTCAAGGAGCATGTTTAGTAACTTCATTGAGACACCTAAGTAGCTGTAGCAAACATAACAAGCTATCCTTCACAGCAGTGGTGGTTCCAAGAATGGAAGACAGAAAATATTGGAGGGGAATGTCCTTCAGTTTGCAGAAGTGAAGAACAGCAGCCCAGGTTTCATATCTAAGTGTGGCCCTCTACTCTTTCCAAACTACTCTTTTTGGCAATCCATCAGGAGAACTGAGTACTTAAATGCCATAAAGGTCACACAGAAATCCACTGGCACAACCCATAATATGCCTTGGAATCTTATTTCCAGAGCTCCATTTAACTTTGAGACCCAGGCATTTTCCTGCTGTCACTCCTCATTCCTGCCTGAGTGGATCTTTTTCTTCAGCAGTTGTGTCAGGGACTTCGTGCCTCTCCACAATGCCGTGGGGTTTGTTCCTGTCCTCCCACCTTTGCTCTTCATCAGCTCCAGCAGAGTATTTCCACTTAATGGCAAGGTGTTGGGAAGGATTTAGATGGTCTTCTCAGGATTTCTGTGGTGTCCAGCTCCAGACTGATGTCTTGCTCAGTCTTTCTCCAGAAGGTCCCAGCTGAACCAGAACGTGCCCAGACCAGGGACGTGAGCAATCCTGGTTTCTGCTGGCTGCTCCCAGTTCTCCCCTCCACCTGGAGGGACAAAAACCACCCCAAGGAAACAAACACAGCCCCTTGTCAGGCACAGGTGGGCGTAGCAGAGAAATAATCCTTCAGTTGCACGTGTTGGAGGTGGGAATGTGCTTTGGAGCCGTGGCTTTGGTTTGGTGGAACTGGAGAGAGGAGAGGTTTCAGTCCCAGAGGAGCAGCTGCTCACCTCTGATTAACCAGACCAAAGCCCTGGCCCTTTCAACACACTCTGCAACGTGGAGAGGTCCAAGCTTTTAAAAGAAAAGCACTAATTTTTCAACTCAACAGAATACAAAGGTCAGGATATTTTTAAGCTCATACCGTTCAGTTTCTGAAATGCTTTGTAGTGAGCTGTAACCCTGTGGTTTCAGAACAGAGCAGTTATTCAGGGTCAGTAACATGAAAAGAGTTTTATGAGGTTGAGAATAAAGAAGTGTTTCCAAGTTATGCTAGGAAGGCATATATAATTACTTCTGAGAGTGTTCTCAAAAAAATTCACTTGAAATACCAGATTGATAGATAGATGTAATTTTTTAATTTTTAAAATTATTTTTCTTTTTCTTTATTTTTCTTTTTTTTCCTTAAATAACACTGTTGTGCAGTAAAAGTGCAGTCAGTTTTTTCAGTGATTAAATAATTGGAAAAGCTCTGGAATGGCTTTGTACCTGGGTAAGTGCCTGGCTTTTTGGGGTTGCTCCTGTGACAGCTCCATGAGCTTTACTGGTGGCAGAGCTCCATCTCAGCACAGGCCAGTCTGGGTGATGCTGTAGAGGATTTAGGCTGCTGGCAGAATGGAGCTGGAGTACAGGACTGGGGTGCTGGTTGGTCAGAATGGGAAAAGCTTTGCTGTGTTTAAAAATTGGAAGTATGATGGCTGTTGTAGGTGGCTCTGTGATCACATGAGCTTTATGTCAGGGTGAGGTCAGCATTTTCAAAATGTAACTTTTAATTCTAAAATCTTATCCTATATTAAGGTTAATTAAGAACACAGTAATTTTGAGTTTCCTCATTCTCTAAGAAATTTTTCAATGGAAGAAGTGAGTGATATCCTGTCACATTTCCTTTTGGTGCATAGGAGTGCTAAGAAATTCTAGGACACAGAAAATGGAATATATAATTCTATTTCAGTTTTTGGAATTTAATTATGTAAGAGGAATTAAAAACACTGCCTTGGAATTATCAGACTGTCTGATTTGAATCAAAGTAGTTTCATGTGCTGCTGCAAGTAGGCTGGGAAGAAAAAGGGAGATAAATCTCAGCTAGGAAAAAAATCTGATACCTGATCCTGCCTTTAAATGTGTTTAAGTGATATATTCATCTTGAGCATGGTCTTGCTTCTGATAGTTTTTGCCCTGTGGTTTATTTTGCAATTGCTAAAGCTATTCCAGATGCCAGAAGTGTCAAACAGACAAAGCAGTGATTCCAGTCGACTTAAATTCAGATTATTGATTTAAGGGGTCAGTAGCAGCATAAAAATATATTATACATTTAATGTGTGAACTGACATATAAAGTCTTTGAGTGGCATTATTTTGGTGACAGGCAAATATTTAGTATGGTTTGAATTCAAAATCCATCAGTTTTTAAGCTAGGGTAGGTAGAAGTGTTTGTAAATATTATTTAAAAATGAAAAATCAGAAAGGAGGATTGTCAGATTTTGTTACAGGGCTTTGGAACCAAAGAGCCATTCTGGATTTATGGTTCAAGAGAAAGTCAAACATGAGTTACAGGGTGATTGATGGGAATCTGGGCCATGACTGTAGTGCAGGCACACTTTTGTGGACAGTCTTTTGTGGGAAAGGTTTTTCACCATCACGTGTTTTCCTTTGCTTCCCAGGTATGTTTAGCCAAAGCTTTTCTTTCCCTTGCCTGTGCTCTAGGGTTTTCTTTCACCCTGTGCTCTAGGGTTTTCTTTCCCTTGCCTGTGCTCTAGGGTTTTCTTTCACCTTGTGCTCTAGGGTTTTCTTTCACCCTGTGCTCTAGGATTTTCTTTCACCCTGTGCTCTAGGGTTTTCTTTCCCTTGCCTGTTCTCTAGGGTTTTCTTTTACCTTGTGCTCTAGGGTTTTCTTTCCCTTGCCTGTGCTTTAGGGTTTTCTTTCACCCTGTGCTCTAGGGTTTTTGTCCCTTTGAAGGATGCAAGGCTGTTAGCATTGCTACCCTCTGTAATGCTGAGTTAGGGCCTTTGGGGTATAAAAATAAAGTCAAAAATTGCAATGGTGATTATGCAGAATTATCTAACGCTGGTCATTGTTATCTCCTGGGATCCACAGTGTGAGGGCACATACATTTTGTGTGAGTGGCCTGTGACTTGAAAGCTGCTCCATGTAGGTTTTCCCCTGAGGATTTGTTGATATTGGGTGAGGAGCAGGCACTGCCATCACCTCTGGCTAAGGGATCAGCTGGCATGGCCAGTGCAAAGGGCAGTTTAGACTGTGAGTGATTCTGGTTGTCTGCCAAGTTTTGTGGAAATCTCCTTTCCAGTATTTTATCACCATTACTGAGAGCTTGGCTTTTCTACTGCCTCCCCCACCTCCCTGCCCCAAAACCTCAGTTTGAGTTAAACAAATGGCTCTAGCTTTAAAATACAAACCCATAAAACTAGGAGTACAATGCTTGGAGACCCCCCACCACCACACACACTTTTAATTAAGTGACTGTTGTTTCCAGATGAGAGGAAAGATGACTCATTTGGTGATTTAATCTTTATTTTGTATTCAAAATGTTAAAGCTGCAGTCTAAGAATCACTTTAAGTTGCACGTTAGCACCTGCATCATAATTGGATGTACTGTGTCTGTTCTCAAACTAAAATTTTTCAGTCTGGTTTTTTTTTTTTTTTTTTTTGTCTAAACTTTAATTTCTAGATCCTGAACCTAAATTTTCAGGCTTAATGAAGTTTTAACCTCATAAAAGCAGTGTTTTATCACGGAAAATGCCAGGCTTCCACCAGGAAATTCTAGTTATGCCTTCCATTGTGATTGTAAAAGAGGAATTATTTTAGTCATGAGTCCTAAAATAGAAGGGAAGCCACTTTAATCAATACAAGACTTTGCACTGGGATCCAGTTTAACTGTGTGGTCATGGGCAAAAATCTATTGCTTATAATTGCTCCTGTGCCATTGTTTACTTTTCCTCCATCAGTAGCTCAGTGTGGAGCATCCCTCTGGCTTACACCAACCTTACCTGCAGTCTCTGCCCTTGCTGTGATGGAAGTGGTGACCCCTGGCAGATAAACTCAAACCTGAAATGCTTCAAATGCTGCAGAGCTGCAGCTTTTCCACTGCAATACTGGGATGTGCCTGGAGGCAGGGATTGGCTTCTGGGAAAAGCACAGAACTGACTGTACACCTCTGCACAGATTTTAAAATGAAATCTCCATGGCTTTGGTGCATCAAGATACAGTAGCTGCCATATTCTTCTTTTATTAGGAACTAAGGAAAAGCTTTTCAGAAACCCCAAGTTTTGCTTTGCACCCTTTGCTCTTTAATTCACCTTGGAGGGTGGTTAAACACCTCTGGGTAGTTTTTTGGGTTGCCAGTTGCTTATTTATCAAGTGCAGTGGGATGGTGAGCCATTAACAATCCCCTTCAGATGTCAGGACTTGGACAGATGCAGAAAGATGTGTCTGTTAAACTCAGTTTAAAGGACAGACATGTAAAGTGTTTATTGCACCCTGAAACTGAATTTTTTGCATTGGTGATGGTGCACTGAAGTTACTTTTCACGCTGTGGCTATGGCTATAATGAAAGTTTTAAATGAAATCTCTCAGTAAGTGTGTGTTTTTATATTCTTTGACTCCTTAGCCATGCTGCAGCTAAAGGAACAGGGGGGACATTTTCCAAAATGATGAATATTTCCTGAGTAAAAATGAGATGTTGTTGGGAATGTAGAGAAAGACAGACTAAATCTCTTCTGTTTCCAGCATGCTGTCAGCTGGGCTGAGTCATAAATTCTTCAGTCAACAGCAGTTCTACAAATGCTGGGAACAGAACTGTTAGTCTTGTACAGAGAGTAAAGAGCTGAGACTTGCAAGTGGACTGAAAGGACCATGATTCATTAAAATCTGAGAAAAGTAGAGGTCCACAGGTGAGAACAATATATTCTTGTCATGTGCCCTTTCAGCACAGCACAGTCATTCATCATCCTGCTCCTAGCTGGAACCAATGTGTGAGGAGCTGTGTTTCCCTTCTAGGCATCTTTTCCTTTTTTTCCTTCTTCTTTCCCCCACCCCCACCCAAAAAACTGGCAGTGGAATTCTGCTCAGATATTTGCTTCTACTTCCCTTGTTGAATCTTCCATAAATCTTTATCTGTTGGGTCAATTACAAGTCATTACTCAAATAATTCATTATAGGCTTCAGTAAAGTTAATATGGTTAAATTATGAACAACTGGAGGTTGTTTTCTTTCCTGAAGTTTTCCTTGAGGCTGGCAGAGTGGTGTGAGGGGGCCACTGGGGCTGGGGGCAGAGCAGGGACTGGGCTGCCTCCTGTCTCACTCACCCAGTGCTTTGGGATTTGTCTTTATAATAATTACACCCCTCCTATTTTTATTCTGTATTATTTAGTCCACACATAAAGAAGAACAGATTTCTTTCCTGTCTCTTGTTGAAGTGAAAGGTTCTCTTAAAGCAAATTTATTGTGGATTTGCAGGCACAGGGGAGAGTGGTGCTTCCCAGCCTTGCTGGCAGAAACGTTCCAAGCACACAGTTCACTACTTGGTGTGACCTAATAGGGAGAAAAAACCATTATTCTTCTTAAAGACTGTGGTTTAATTAGCTGTGTAATGGATTTCCTTTGACTTCCTCTGCATGAGAACTACTCCATTGGTTCATTACTATGATTTAAGCACAGCTAATTACAATCATAGCTAAATAATTGTATTCAGGTATTTCAGCATGTTTTGCTTCTCATATGAGCAGTTTCCAGGCAATGCATCTCACTTGTGTCTCATTTACAGCCTTTTTACAAATGAAGCGATGGTAACATAAATGTCTTTAAAATAAAAGGGAAAATCAATAATGTCATCTATAAAGAATGTGAGTGTACCAGCATTGAAAATGATATCATGAGTGTGAAATGCCTCTTGTCCACTTCTGAATGAGAATATAATATTCTTCAATAGCAGTTGGTATCTTCTGATTTACTGGAATGGAAACCAACAAACAAAACCAGCTGGTGGAATTTCAGTCCCAAAGCCTGCAGGGTACAGACTGACAAATCAGGCAGGGGTTAAATGGCTTTATTTTTACATAGTGGGCTGAAGATAAATCAAAAGTATTTCAAAAGTGGAACAGGTAATGTTTTCTCTTGGTATGATGGTTACTAAGAGCTAGTAATGGATTATCCTGTTGTGTAGAAAACAGAGTAACTAAGCAGAGACTCCTTTCCTGTCCAGTGGAAAAGACAAGCCTGGGGTTGCAAGGAGGATATTTGTTGGTGTGGGAGTGAACTGATGCCTCACAGGTGAGTTGTGAGAGCAGGAAATGGGGGTGATCTCAGTCATGGAGGAGCTGTTCCCTGCCCCTCTGTTCCTGCTCTTTTTCTGTGTGTGGAAATGCAGCCTTGCTCTCTGGGGGTGGGACTGGGCTCTCCAACACACTGCTGCCAAGTTTGTGGGGTCTGCACATTTTCTGAGAATACTTTCCTCCTGACTCTTTGTAGCCTGAAGATCAGGTTGGGTGGAGATGTGATGCTTGTTATTCCTATTCCTGCTTCCCTGATGTGCCTCAAGACAGTGCTGTCAGGGGGATATGGTGTGCTGGTCGTTAGGATGTTGAGGATTTGAAGATTTTGAGTGCTGGGCTTGCTGCATTTTAAGTGTGTAGATCTTTATGACCATGGATGTGACAGTGATTTAAAATAGACTCAAGTCTATTTTGTGTTCTCCATAATTTTGGTATGGGAGGTTTTCCAGCGTGAGCATATAGTGAAAACTCAGAAGCCTTAACTTGGAAAAACCCAAAGCTTTGCAAACTGTGATGTGGCTGAGTCTGTATTAAAGCTGTAATATTAAATACACATTTATAGCACAAACATTTGTACTGTTAATTTACTTTGTGTCTTTGTGCCCTTGGAAAGCTTTCTGTGTGTGGGTGCAGTAATGCTGTGGGGTGGGGAAGGCAGGTCCATAAATCTGAACCAAGCCACTCCTGGGTTGCAGACGTGTCTGCAGGTCATTTTCCATTTATGCAGAAGGAACAGTTGCTGGAACTGGGATGTGGTGTGGATCCTTTCACTGCACTGGAAATGCTTTTGTACAAATTGTGCAGATGACAGAGTGGGAGTAAAGGTTTATAAAGTGACTTGTCTCCTGAGCTGCACCTGCAGCCCCTTGCCCCTGCTGTCACCCCAAACTACCCTGGAATGCTTTGGTGCTTTGGGAGTGTTGGACCTTCACCCTGCTCACCCCTGCCTTCTAGAGTGTGATTTACAGGGTTTACTTTGTTCAGAAAGTCTCACTGAAACAGAGAAAGAAGAGCCCAGGGGGTTGTGTTTTTGAGAAGGACATTGCTTGTTCTCGTGGGCTGCATGCACATTCTCCTTGAGTTCAGGTGTAGGCTGGGATGATTTTAGGTGAGGGAGGATGGGTTTAACTTCCCTGCTTGGCAGGCATTCTAACAGACTTTCAGCAGAGAATGCTTGGGATTTCACCCCTCCAACCCATGCTCCAACAAAGCTGGTAAATAAGAAAACAAATCCTTGAAGGAAAAGGAATTCAGGGACTCTGCTGCAAGTGCTTTGGGCAGTGGAAGGGCTGGTCTGACTAGAGAGCAAACAGCAAGGCTGTAGCTGGTGCTAGAGCTTAAACTTGCATCTCCATTTGAGTGGAATCTCCATGGGGAGAAGCAGAATGGTTTGTGGTGTGTGCCTGGGAGGTTCCACCATCACCCAGGGGAAGGCAAGCTCCTGGCTCTTCCCGTGGGACACACGCTGTGCTTCATTTGCCCTGTGGTTTAAACAGGGCTGGTTTTCAAAACACCAAATTGCAATGTTCTAGAACAGGCCACGTGTTTTTGTATTGCAGTTGTAGCACAGACGTGCCCAACTTTCATTTTTGGTGTATCCATCTTCCCCTGGTTGATGCTGTGATGTGCCTCCATTTTGAGAAAAACTCCTTTGCCTCTTGCTGCAGCAGCATGAAGGATAATGTCAGCTGTTCAATATTTTTTAAAAAATGCTTATTTTTTTCTGCAATATTTTGAATATAATTATGTTCAAGTTACCAATTTAATAGTGCTGACTTGCAGAGTAAAACTTAGTTTTACTGTTCCTTTTCTCTGTAGCTTATTGAAACACTGTCTATATTTTCATACACTTAAATCCTTGTACACATTTTCTGATTTTACAGAACAAATTAAAGCTTGTTTTCTTATTGCTGTACATCATTTTTATAGTTCTTTTTCTCACTCTATAATCCCAGTGGGATTTTTTTCCTGTGCCCTTCAGTGGTTTATGTAATAAACCCGAAATGAATGAACACGTTGCCCTGTGCTAGTAGATAATAATTAAGGAGGTGCCTCAGATAATAATTAGGAAGGTGCCTCAGAATATTTCTAGAGTTGCATCTCAAGGAAATGTCTTAATTTTAGCATGCAGTTTGCTATTTTTTGATGAGCTATATGGCCCTGTTCTACTTCCAACACTTAAAGAATGTGGTCTGCTAAGAACAGATGGTGTCATTTAAGTTTTATACTGATTCTACTTAAACTTTTAAATGAAGTCCTTATGCTTTTAAATGTTTAGTTAAGACTTACTGATTGTTAGCAAATTGAGAAAAGTTGGTCACAACTGATTACCTGTTTAGAGACTGAAAGAAGTAATTGTCTCAATTCTGAAAACTCTGTAGTCATTAACATCATTAGTGGATTCCTGTCATCTTCCAAAGGAAACAGTGAAGCTGCTTCATGAGCTGGGACTCATAGGTGGACTTGGGCTTTTCCAAAAGCCAGGAAGTGGTAAAACACACATGTGGTTTGCTTTAGTTGGGAAATTAATCTGGATTCTCCACCAGTGAGGCTGATACAAATGAGAAATCACTAATGTATGTGCTCTGCTGTGACACTGTCAAAACAGATTATTTGAAAGCACAGAAGTGATGTGTTTTTGTCAGCTGTTTGCCTCCCTTTATGCAGCTACAGAAGCTGTTGTTTGTGTAAACTGACTTTCACATATTTCTCAGTTTTCAAAGTTACTGAAGAATATTGTTCATCGTTTACACTATTTGCTTGATAACTGCATTAATTCAGCTAAACTTTCATTTAGAAAGCTATGAACCTTTTTTAAAAAAAACAACAACAACAAAATCCCCAAACCAAAACCCACCAGACCAAACTCTCAGCAAATGCCAGTTGAGAACGTGTCTTGCAAGAGAAGAGTGAATAATCTCAGTCCAACACTCTGGGTGTGTTCCCAAGTGCATTGCAGTGTGCCTCTGATTGCTTTCCCTGGGATGCCCTGACAGCAGACCTTGGGATGAGAGGAAAAGAAGACTGCATGCCAGCTGTTGGTCCTGCCCTTCTATTACAGTTTCCCCTCAAAATTCAGCCATCCTGATTAAGATATTTCAAGTTCTTCTTTCCACACCAGGCTGGGCAGAGGCAGCACTTTGTGTGTGTGTTCCCTGCTGTGGAAAGTCAGCCAGTGAAGAGGACTGGGCCAAGCTCAGTGTCTGTGCACTGGAAGGGACTATGGAGTGCTCACGTGAGAATTTGTGCTGTCAGGGCTCTGATCTCTGGCGGGGGAAAAGGACAGTATATCTGCTGTGAATCATTTCCAAAGGGATCAGGTACTCAACTGTTCCATCACCATGAATTTGTATTTCAGCTTCCTTCCTAACTCCTAGGACTGCAGAGGAATTTTAGGGGTAGCCTAAAAATGTCTGTGGTCCCTGAAACATGTCAGCACAGCTGTGTGTCCCTCAGTGAGGAGCTGCTTTCTGCCTGCAGAAATGTGGCTGCACTGGCTTTTGACAATACAGTTGGAGATTATTAAGTGCTGCTCTTTGGGATTTGCTCCACAGTTTGTGGTGTTTGGTGTTACCAAAGACTTTGTAACTGTGGAGAATTTGGACCAAGTCATAAGTGCAGAGTTCATTTCAGTAAAGGGGTAGAAAAAAATAATTTGGGGTGACAGAGTACAAACCATTGCATTGCCATGGGCATTGTGTGGTTTTGCCAATTAATTCGATGGTCTTTGGTTACATGAGTGTGCTGAGTACCCACCAGGCTGGTGTGGTTCCTTGTGGATTAGCCCTGGCTCAGCCTGTGAGAGGGGAACTGCTGCTAATGAAGAAGTGATTCCACTTAAGGAGATGCAGATGTGCCATGAAGTGTCTGTGAAGCAGCCTGTTCTGTGCTGTTTGTTTGTGTAAATAGAATATGGCTCCTTTTGAAGCAGCAGAATAAACTTAATCAGCTTCAGAAAACTAATGAACTGACACTACCAAAGGGGCAGAAATATTGATTCAATCACTAATAAGAAAAACTTAATAATGAAATGTGGCCTTCTATTAATGTGTAAATTAAAAGCAGATGCTGAAGATGAATGAATGCATGGATTAATATTGGGTTTTGTTGTCAGAATTTATGTTGATGGGAAATGGAGGAAATGTACCCTTACAGAAATATTTTGTAGTGGTTGTTAACACCTTATACTCTTTCTAGGACTTGACTGTTTCATGCACTGCAGCATAAATGTGTAAGCTGTTAACAGCAGGATGAACATTCAGCAAGTTGAACGAGCACCTGCTCCCATAACTGAATCATTGTTTAAATTCCCACTGCATTTCACAGGTTTAAACCCTGACAGGGATTCAGATTTACAGGGCAAGACACCACAGGGAGCTCGCAGTGCCCTGCCCCAACCAGTCCTTGCACGCTCTGTGGATCCAGGGTGGCTGCAAGGGGATTGTGCTGAGGAGGGCTGAGGTGCTGGGAAATGGGGCTGGGCACCAAGTGGAGCAGAAAGAGCCCTTCCCCTAAAGTTATCAATAATGAAAGACTGCAGTAGCACGAGAAATTCCACCCCCTGCTTGCCCCAGGAAAGTGATTGTAGGAACAAGAAAACTATTTCAAGAACTCCAGGAGCAGTTGGGCTCAGCTTCCCTTCCAGTCTCCTCGTGGTTGCAGCTGACACTGGTGATCTTTCCAAATCAAGTGCTTGTTACTCCTAAGCAGATATACTGTGAGTCTAAGGAGTTTAACCTGTAAAGAATGAGAAATGTATGAAGTGCTTGAATAGAAATTTAGGCTCCCTAAAAAAAAAAAAAAAAGAAACAAAACCAAACCAAAATAGCCCCTACCTCTCCACCAAGAAAACCCAATGCTTGTTTGATTTAGAATGCTTCAACTGGATATAAAAGTTATTTAAAGCCTCAAAGCACTGGATTTCTCAAGCTGTTTTGTCAGTAGGCTCTTAGATATGGCAGTGGTTTAATGTTTTTTCCAGTGCACAGCCACCTCTGCAGAGTGCCACTCTCAGAAGATTTGGCATGTGCATGAATTCAGCTGCTGAGTGTTATCTCTATTTAGTTGGCCAAATTAGCTACTCACTCAAGAGTGTGTATTCTATATTTGTATGTATTCTATATTTGTCAGACAAATTTCTGTGCTTTTAGAGTCACAAGCTGACTCAAAGTGGTAGAACAGCTCTTTGTGCTGCTTTGATGACACTTATCTTTGTCTAAGTTGGACATTCTCCTCTGCTGTGGTTTCAGAGCATTGTTGTTTTGTGACCAGCTCTGCCTGCTCTGTCTTGCTTTTTACCTTGTTAAATTGGTGGGAGAAGAGTACAAAAATGAGAGCAGACAGTGAGTAAAATCTGGTATTTAGTTCCACGTGGTCATGAAGAACCAGGTAGAGACACGAAGTTGAGCTGTAGCTAATAAAATCATGATGTGCATCAGGAATTCTGTGACTACTAGACCCACACAGAAAAATATTTTGGTTTTTTACCCTTCTTTTAGGCCTTTGCATCTAGGAAAGGAAGTAGCATCTGCTTTAGACTGGATGATGAGTGTGTCAGTTACCTGATAGCACCATTCTTCTCTTCTATTCCTCCTTTAAGCACTAAATGCAATTACTGTGGTTTGGGCCAGGCAGCTTCTGCATGACATTCACGTCCTGGCTCTGAGGAATACTCTAATCCTAGCATTGGAGTTAAACACCTTCCAGCAGTATTCCTAGGATGTTTGCCATCAATCCATCTTTCCAGGGTAAACAGGCATGTTACAGGGGACACAGCCCCTGTGCATGCTGTTTCAGGCTGACTGGAGAATATTTAGGGATAACAAAACTCGATCTCATTGTCATAGGGCAAGCATTTGTCTGATTTGCTAATCCACAGGACATAAAACAGTGTCTAAGCTAGGATTTGTCAGACCAAAAGCATGTAGGAGCTGGATTTGCCACATGCACACGATTCCCTTCTGCCTGACAGTTCTCCAGTCTGCATTTCCAGGCAGCTGGCTTCTCTCCCTCCCTCATTCCAGGTATTGCTTAACACCCCCAGCCCTGGCAGTGTCTGTGGAACATCTCTGGCTGTGGGGTGGGGTGGCTGATCTGGTCCTTTCCCCGTGGCCCTGTGGGATCTGGGGGCTCAGGGGGTGTGCTGGAGCCTTGCTGAGCGTGGAGAATCCAGCTGGGAGCTGCTGGGGTGCCCAGAGGTGAGCAGGCACTCTCTGAGGTTATCCTGCAGAACCTTGCTGCTCCTCCTCCTTCCTTCCTGCTGGACTCCTGCTGCAGCAGCATGTTTGACTTTTACTTGGAGGTACTTGGTTCTCCCCTTTGTTTAACTCCTGTTACCCCCTGTCAGAGCGAGTTTCTCAGTGTGTTTTTTCTCTTCAGGCCACTGTCCCTTGCATTTGCTTTCTGTAAATCCTGGTTTGTAGTGCTGGCAGTGGAGCAGGGGGTGTAGGAAGCCTGATCCTCGTGGAGTGTGGCTGAGCCTGTTGTAGCCTGGGCTGACACTTCATGTTGTTTCTGTTTGGTTTCTGTCAGGATAGGGTGAGGCAAAAATAATTCAAAGAAATTTTGTAATCCCCAAAGAAGAATGAAGGATGGGATTTAATGAACAGGCAACAGACAGGCTCTGAAATCCTGAGAACACTTCACTGTTGATTGATTAACTTTGTTTCTAAAACATATAGCTGACATACTAATGCTGAGATTAAAGAAATGTTTAAAAAACCAGTTTAGGACGTGATCTTTGTAATGCTGATTCACTGTAGTTTGGCAGAATGTAAATTGTATACACTTAAATCCCAGATAATCCTGTAATTTGCAGCTCTTCATACTTCAGATGATTTGTTATATGTTTCAGAAGCAATACAAAACTCATATTTGGGTGTAGTTGTATTGCTTTTATTAGGATAATATTTAGAGACTCCAGTGAAGAATGGAGTACCACATGTGTTCAATTAAAATATGGTTTGTGTTTAAAGGAAGTAAATTGGGAAAAGACCCCAAAGTTCTCAAGTAAACCCTGAGTCATCTGCTCTGAAGACAAGGTTCCTGTTCCTCTGTTTCATACCTCAGTTCTGTGTTTATTTCACGGGTGAGCAATCACGATGTTACCTTTTTCAAGTTGCTCAATTTGAATGAAATGTCACCTTCTGTAAGGTGGAAGCCCTGAAGAAGCAGCCCTGAGTGTTCAGCAGCAGCAGCAGCAGCAGCACTGGGGCTGGGTCCCTTTGCAGTTTGCTCACATGCTGCTGGACCCGTCCTCCCTAATGTTATTCCAGGAAATACCAGGCTCAGGTATGCTAGGAGAGTCTGCCCTTGGTCATGATTGCAGTCTGCTGTGGATGTGAAATGGCTTCCAATAACTTTGCCAATTTTTAACTAAATGTTTAAATATTTTACTTTACGTTACTTAATTTACTTAGCGTCCGTGACTGCTCATACTGTGTGGATTCACTTAATAGGAAACCTGTCTCCTCTAATCTGCTGCTCTTCAAGCTTTTTTTTTTTTTTCTTTTTGAGTTTAGGAATTCCACAGTTAACTGCTTTTGTGTGATTGCTGATGAACCAAACATCAATGCAATTACAGGCCAGAGGTGCAAATGCCCCTTGCCTTGGGAGAAACAGGTTTCATCCATCAATTATAGAGGCATTTAACCGTTCCCAAGGTAATTTAAATGTTTTCAGCCGGTAAGGACAGCTAATTCTCAGCCTTCCAGCCCAAAGGAGCCCTGGCACTGCTTCCCCCAAACCTCCTCACATCTCTCCAGGTGGTCGAGGCCCTGGTGCTGACCCAGGCAGGCTCAGACCCATGCCAAGATGTTTCTGAGCACTTCCACTGTTTAGTTAGAAGCAGCTGCTCCTCAGTGTGCAGAAAACATCCATACTTCAACCTGCAGTAACAGCAAAGTGCTTTCTATTAATCCTTTCCAGTTAATGAAGCCAAGCATAGAAATAGCTCTCAGATTTAGATATAAAAGTCTAGGTATGATACAGCTGACAAAAACAAGGCAGGGGTTTTGATTGAAACAGTTTGGGGTGGTGGAACAAGAGTCCTTACTGTTTTCTGCAAGTTGACAAATACCCCTTCAGTTCAAATATTTCTTTTAGAAATTAATTGCCATAGTTTTTTTAATAGCTTCAGTAAAAAATAATAATAATAAAAATCTCATTGCATACAAATATTAGGTTTCATTTTTGGCTTTACCTGTACTTTTAAGAAAGTATTCCAAGTTGAGGACTAAAATCCCAGAACATTCCCCTAGTCTTGATTTAGTTTTGAAGAGAAGTTCCTTGCTTCAGAAGCTGGCTAGAATTCCATCACACCTCTAACTTGCTATTTCTGAAAGTATTAAATTTGACATTCAGCTCTTTTGTGCTGCTGTGCTGTGTCAAGATGACTTCCTTGGTCTCTTCTCTATTTCCAGCTGCATTGATATTGTTAGAAACTATTAATGTAAAACCATTGAAAAAAGATTATTTTATGTATTTCTCTGGTTGATGTGATGCTTGGATTGCTGCAGGTCTAGCACTGGTGATTTCACTGGGACTCATGCAGTTCCTGTTGACTTTCCCAGTTTGTATTTAGTTGGATTGCCTTGTATTTGCAGTGGCTGTCCTTTGGAAGGGAGCAAGCATCACTCAGTGTGCCAGAATCAATCAGGAAGCAGCATGGGACAGCCAGGGGGGCTGCACTGGAGTGCCCCAGGATGTAAATGGGAATTCAGTGGGTTCTGCAGCTGGAAGAGCCAAGTGTGGCCACCAGCAAGCAGAGGGGCTGACAGATGTGTTCAAGTGAAGGCATTTGACTCTGAGCAGCACGGAGAGCACCATCCAGGATCCCCCAGCTGCTGCAGGATTTCAGCAAGCTGCCTCAGAGCACCCGCTGGGTGATTTCTTGCTGGACTTGATTGTCTGCTTTGCTGTGCTTATCCCTGGGATAAAGGGAGGGTCTAGGGGACAGTGGGGCACGTCACATGTGGTCCTGTTACAGTGAAATGCCCAAAGATTTCAACTCAGTTGGGCAAACACAGCAAAATAAATTGGATTTCTATATGAGGAAAGGATAATTTTGCTGCTCTTTTCAAGCACAGTGCTAAAAGTATCAGCCTGGCTGCTGTACCTTGCCAGATCACTTCCATTAGTTGATGAAAACAGTTATTAAATAAAAGGACAGCATAAGTAGTGTGAATGTTAAAAGTCTCCCATATGAATTTTGTCTGAAAGCAAAGTGTTTGCTGAAGCCAATGCATCTTCATTTATATTTCATTTAAGCAGTGAAAATATCATACCAGCTGCACCAACACTTAACAGTAATTGTGAGAAGTGCCCAGCTATCTGCTTTGTTTGCTGGGAGCTGAAAGCTGCAGTGAGGTGATGAAATCCAGTTAGAATTGTTATATCCTACCCTGAACATTCAGTGCTATTATGGAGCCTGTGTAGGCAAGTCCCTTGGGTTGACATCTGAGTCCTCCCTTGGCAAGTGATGATTCTGTCTGTTGTTGAGATAGTTGATGTGGGAATGTGGATAAAATTAACTAAATGCCCAAAGAATCACAAAGCTGTGATGCCTGGTTTGCAATCAGATATGGCTGTTGTGTGGACAGATCCTTTTTTATAAGACATGCATTAGGAACAACATTTCTTTTGAAGATCATCAACTTGAAAATGTATTTGGTTGTGTGTGGTAATTTTAGTGTTTTTGTATACAAAGAAGCTGAAAGTCAAGAGGTAGCCTGCACTTTCACTGGATCATGCAGTGGGTTATTCTGGCCAGAGCACTCAGCAGCTTGGCATGAGGCCTGGGAGCTTTCTCTGAGGAAGATGAGGTGTAATTCCTGAAGGGTGTTGGGCCTGTGTGAGCTCTGCCACGCTCCATGTACACCTTCTTACTCAAGGTAGAACCAATTTCAGAAAACCACCCTAAATGAGGCTAACAGTATGCCTGAATAAAAGCTTGACACCACAACAGCAGCAGACAAAAGCAGCAGCTTTGCATCAGGTGGTGATGAAAGATCACTTCCTAAGAAATGCCTTGATAACCCTAAAGAATCCAACATTTGGTTGGGATGCCTTCCACACCTCTGAGCTCATCTCCTAAGGCTGCTGGTCTGGTACGTGGTTTCAGAGGAACAGATGACACCTGGCTGTGTAACCCCAGTGAGTTATGATTGCAGAGCTCTCAAGATGTGCTAGAACCAGTCATCTTTCTTTGTAATTGGCTTAAAACAAGGTCTCCTTGCAGTGTGCACGTGGCTTTGAGCTTGGCAGCTGGAAAAAGCCCCTTTCCCTGCCTTAGCAGAGATGGAATGACACTGCCATCCTCAACAGCAGGGCTGGCCTGCTTGGTGAGGAGTTGGTGTTTGACACTGGCAGAGGGTAGAAAATCAGGAGGTAGTGCTGTGATTTTGAAGGGGAAATCATTGCTTCTTGGTCACTCAAGGTCTCTTTTGACAGCTGAACTCTGTCAAATGTCTGTGTTTGCTGAAGGGACCATCAGTTGGGAATGACAGTAAAAAATAGGATGCCCTTATTTTCTTCACTCTTGTTGCACTTTCTAATGACTGAGGAGGCCAAGGGAAAACCTCCCACCTTGCAGTGTTTAACCAGACTGCACAAAGTCCATGGGTAGGTCCGAGGAGGAGAGACTTGTGATCTTAATCTTAACTGGTTGGGCTGGGGTAAGTTTAATGGGGAGAATGGCAATATATAGATGGCTCCAGATTTCATCCATCTGTTAAATATGACTTGATTCCTTTGTAATAACTAGTAAAACAACCTGATCTTGTCTTGGAGGTATTTTCTGCAGTTGAGAGTAGGAAGATGTTGCAATGAAACATCTGGCATTCCTTTCACTCCCTAAAGGAGCAAAGATAGCGAGGCCTTTGAACAAAGGTTAATTTGTTCCTTTTTGTGTAGCACTTGTGTGTTACTTGTCCTGCTGTTGTGGTGAAATGAAATGGATTTTCCCCTCTCTGTGTGAGGTGATGCAGCAGGGGCTGACGTGGGTGTCACAAATCAGGCGTGTCACCCACCAGGTGTGTCACCCCCTGTGCCAGGTGAGCTGTTGGGGAAGGGTAGTGGTAGGTGTGATGGACAGGAGTGTTTTTTCCTACAGGAATTCTGTGGTGGGATCCACTCCAGAGGGTTTCCTGCACACAGCAGAGCACAGAGAGGTGTCTGCCCTGCAGGCTAAGGCTGGGTTGCAGAGGGATTGGGGAAGCCTGGTGCTAAACTGCAGATGCCTGAGATGCTTAGGATGTGACTCTTTTAGTGGGTTTCTCAAGTGATTTCTCATCTGAAGAGTAGGAAAAACCTTAAGATTTTATTTCTTTTTTCATCTTCTGACATATTACTGCCTGTGAAACTGTGCATTGAATTTCAGCCTTAGGTGTACTATAAAATTGCAGCTGGGTGTAATTAAAATTATCTGTGTTAGGATTTTAAGACTCCAGCTTCTCTTTTTGTTCTGTGTACAACTCAGATCAAGGATTTCCTATAAGCTTTTCTGGAAGCCTAATTTCTCATTTTTCTACTTTGATCAGTTTAGCATTGATTTAATTTGTAATGACTGTTTCCTTTATTGCTAGATTGCAAGATAAGTGTTGCCAAATTGACTTTATTTGTGTGTTAAATTGGAATTTTAGAGATGCCTCGCATTCCTTCGCAGGGAAGGTTTGTCACATGCCACTGTAAGTTGTTAACAGATAGCTTATTTTAAGAACTGATGGGCCTGTCCCTGCCCTGCCTGATTATCCCTGTGCCCCTTAACTGCTGTGTATTGATTCCAATTAACATGACTGACATCCACCACTGAGGGTGAAGTTAATCAAGCAGAGGATCTCCTGTTGTGAATTCATTTCCTCCTCTGAGCTTGTCCTGTGCAGTTGAGCATTTAAAGAGGCTGAAGCAGACACTGCCCAGAAATGTCCAGTCTGGGCAGCAAGTCTGAGCCCTGGAAACTGAAATAGCTTTCTACAAGCTGTGCTGGCCAAATATAGTTGATACACTTCTGAAAGGTCAAGCAAACCACCTTTTCCTTCTATCTTGATTATTGATTGCTGGAAAAGGTCATCAAGCTTGGTCAAATTTCAGCAAATATGTTTTTCAGCCTAGCAGTGACTCAGGTGGAACAATGGGAGGTTTTGTTAGTGGTGGTGGTGGTGGCATCAATTTTTATATTTGTGCTTTGGATGGTGGAACACGAACAGTTTTTGGAACCTGGAAAGTTTTTAGGGTCGTAGAAAAATAAAGGTTACTGAAGTAGAGACTTTCTTAAGTTGTTAAGATTTATGATGGATAAAATGTTTGTATTTATGGAGTGAAGTTGTAGCTGAAAGGACTGAATATCCCCCTGAACACAAAGCAGGCAGCAGCACACGTTCAGATGGTCTGCCACAGCCATCCCTCCTTCCTCACTGCACCTGGCCCTACCTGGAGGATGGAAATTGCCAACTCTGGCCTAAAATATCTGTCTGGGTTGGCTTAAAGAGTTAAGAAACAAGTAGAGAAGGAATGGGAGACCTGGAATAATCATAATGAATTGATAGCTATCTGGTTTTCCTGTGCCAATTTAGCAATTTGTAGCTGTTAGAATGTGAGCTACCATCTGGCTTCACAGATCTCTATCTCCTACTAAATTACCAGCACTGGTCCAGTTCCTACTGAAAGTTTGTAACTCTGACAAACAGCAAATAAAGAGAAAACCCTGCTGAGCCCACAGATTAGGCTGATACTCCCCTCTGGAGGAAAAAATTGCTAGGTTTTAATTATTTCCTAGTTAAACACTTAAAAAGCTCAGCTCTTTGTATAAACTGCAGCTCTGCACTGTTTGTTTTTCTAACTGCATAGCTCCAGTGTGCTCATGTAAGAATGATGCTTGCTACTGTAGGATCTCATCTGCCAATGGAAATGTTGCTTTCAAGTGATTTTTTTTTTAGTCTTCACAGAAGCATTTTGGTAAATCTTGACCATGAGGGAGATAAATTCAGCAAGCACTAATGGCCCAGTTCCCTTGGTGTGGTTTTATGCATGTTGGCTATGGCTGGTATGGTTTTGTCTCCCCATCACATCATGACATCAATAATAGCCACAAGCACAGTGATTTTACTGGGATTGTTTTTCTTCTTGACCAGACTTAGTGTGTGTAACAGGTATACAGTAAACTATCATGCAAATATATAAACTTCTGTATCAATATTATTAGGAGCATATTACACAACCAACCATGCAGCTGAGTCCTGCTAACTAATTGCTCTGCTCTGTCTCCCAGTATTTCCAAAAAGTTGATATATATGATGAAAAATTTATTACATACAAGCACATTTGTCTCCAATTCCACATGAAAACTTGCAGAAGTTTTAGGCTGTGGAGTGGTCCTCTGTGATTCAAGAACTGCTTAATTCAAGGTGAATTGTTTACTTGGGCTAAATGTGGTCATGCATAAATTTTAAGTTTTGTTACTTCCAGTTCAAAACTGAAGTTATATTGAACAAAGCCATAATTTTTCTTGAAACAAGATTTATGCCTGACACTGAATGATTGTTACATCAGCTTTTGTAAATTAAACACTGTGATGGGAGATAAAAGCTCTTCTTCTTCCTGAAAGTACATCTCAATACCTGGATACTGAAAGCCAGTCCTCCAGAAAATATCCCTGGTTGCCCTCAGCCCCTGAGCAGTGAAGATGTGGGTCTTGAAGCATTCCAGCACTTTGTATGTTTAACTGGAAATTTTTATAGTCCCCCTGTTTATTCTAGTTTCCAGCTTGTGCCTGATATGTCACAGCAGCAGGCACTGTCCTGGCTGCAGCAGCTTCTCCAAGCAATGGATTCCTTAGGGGTGGCAAGCTCAGGGTGGGGAGGGAGCCTCTATTTTCCCTTTCCCTGTTCCTCTTGGAGCATGACTGCAGTTATTATGGCTAGCAAACTTTGACAGCAGATGTTAAAATAAAGGCAACCTGTGTTGGAGCTTCCCAGTTCAGAGGAGCTACGAGAGAACCAGGAGAAGCAGGCTGGTGAGATTGGAGGAGGAGATGATGTTTAGCACAAACTTGGGAGGAAATTCTTTTATAAATGGGTGGGTGGTAACACACTGTTGTGTGCAGGTCGTTGTTCACTGAATTGAGGGTTTATATTGCAACTAACCCCCCACCTTTTGTAAAAGCTCTGCAGTCTCCTGGGAGTGCTGCATTCCAGGCATTTCCCTTGTAGCTGGTTATTAGGAAATCGAATCACCAAATGAAACAGGTTTGTGCACACATCTCTAAATTTCTTCGGCTAATTTTGTCAAGCTAGAGCTGCCACTGTGAGTATAAGCCTGCTCTATTTAAAAACAGACTACTGCACATTGTATTGTATTGGAAACTTCACCTTAATAGTTGCTGCCTGTGAGACAGCACAGAGTGAAGGGCTTGTCATGACAAACTCTTCTGATTCTGTTTCAGAAATGCCAGTGTTCCCTAAACAGAGGGGCAAAGAGATGTATTTTTTATGATCACTGTTGTTATTTTGGATGGCTGGCTGTTGTTCTTCTCTGCTTGCTGTGGGCAGCTGTAATGGATGATGGAACATTGTAACAGTAGGAAATGACCTTCTGTTCACCGGCTCAGATGCTACAAGCACAACCTCCTGAACTGACAGGAGGAGTATTTTCTATTTTGATGAATGGGTTCAGCTTTTATCTTGTTTCCCATGGTTACTGGGAAGCAATAGCACAGTTAGCAAAGCACCAAGGGGGTCCTCTGCTATTTATAAGTCCAAAACCTCATCATAAAGATTTCTATCAGAGTATTTCACAAATAGTCTCTCAAAATTCCATCTTCTGAGCAGAGGCAAGTACAGGTGGTGGGAGGTGAAAAGAGTTGGGCATCCAGCTGATGGGCAATCCATCACTGAGAGCCTCAGTAGCAAGATGTGCTTTCAGATGGACAGAGGACACTGGAGAGACATAAATCCTGTTGAGTGATGTCTTTTAAAGCTGAGTCAGAAAACATGGTAGATACTGTGAGACAGTATGATCTTATAAATTAAAGTTGCATTTCCTGGTCATGAAGATTACACATAAACAGCATCCATAGGCCAAATGTCTACATTAATCTTATATGGTGCAGGCAGAGGAGAGGAAGAGGGAATAATCCTTTCCTTGTGAGTCTCCTTTATTTTTTCCTCCAGTTGGGTATAATTGTTTAAATTTGGCTCCTTTTTAATTTTTTTTTAATTTAACCTGTTGTCAGGAGAACATGAGAAGTGGAGGGAGAGGAGTGTGGCACTGAGGAGCAAATCTCTTGCATCTTCTGATTCTTTGGTTTTTTCTAGGTGCTTTCTGGGAACTGGGGTAGGAATTGGCTTCAGTCTTTAATTATTTTCATTCCTACACGAGCAGAACCTGTGGCCAATGCAGCCCAGGCTTCCTTCCCTGTGTGGGAGAAGCTGTTGCTGTAAGGGCAGGAGGGATTTCTGCTTTCCAGCCCCTCCTCTGTGTTTGGTGTTGGGCTTTGGAACTGATGGGAAACCTTTGAAGAGTGTATTTTGATTCAAGCTGTTGGGTATGTGAAGTTTATTTTGTGTGCTTCGGGTTACAGTTTTTGGCTTTGAAGGGGGACTAAATGGAATCCAGTGCTTTATATCAAAAGTTTAAGGAAATATCAGCATATTTTAATATATAATCATTTTTATTATAGTAGTTAGGCAGGTAGTTTGTCAGTATTATCAATCCTGCCGTTTTCTGTCTATAACAGGCTTTGCAGCTATCTTATGACTACATTTAGATAAAAGTAAGAGCACAAATACATAAAATGTTTGTAAGCATTACACTTGTAACACAGTTGCAGCTACGGCAGGCAGGCACTGTGCTTGATAAAGACTCTTTTTAGATCATGTGTCTTTGATAACTTCTAATGCAGGGAGTCAACCCTTTGAAATAAATTGATCTTTTAAGCAATGATTTAATAATGTAGCTAAGAACTTTTTTGTTATGTAGAACAGTTCTTCCTGGTCTCAGCTTTGACGATTAAATTCATTTTTCATGAATTCACAGTGCTTCAGGCTCCTGTGAAACCTTGCTCAGCTTCTGAGGATTTTTTTTTCCCCCAATGTGTGATGTGAATTGTGTAAAGCCTTTCCATAACCAGAAAGGTAATTTAGGCCTCTCCTGACCCCCTTTTTCCCCCCCATTCCTCTGAAGAGGGAAGTTTCAATAGAGTTGGAAATTCTCCAAAGGCTCTTATACAACTGGCACATTCTGCTTTAACATAATGCAATCTTTCCACATTTTCTGTTTTTCCTTAATTAACAGGCGGATGGAAGGAGTGTTAGATTCAGTTTCACAGAAAGATTTTATGCAACCACACAAGACAGTGTGAAAAAAACAGAAGGAACTTCATAGCAAATAGTATTTTTGAAAAGTCAGCTGCATTCTGGCAGAGTGGTTTTCTCCTGCTGCATGTTACACTTCATTGCTGGAAATGTGGGATTTGGTGAGCTGGCTGTCACTAATGGATCAATAGAAGGAGAATTATTTTTTTTTTAATGTGGCTTATTAAATAGGACATTCTCTGCTGTGGAGGGGGGTTTGGGCTGCCCCAGCCTCCATTCCTGCATTTTGGTTGAGCTGCAGTGTTGCTGCACTGCAGCTTTGGGCAGGTGTTTGTGTCAGGAGGAAAACTTCCAGGTGGGGAAGGGCAGAGCCTTTAGCACACAGGTGCAAAGGGGGAAGCTTTCCTGCAAATCATCCATGCAGAAATGGAGAGCTTCAAATCTGTGTACAGCAATGCATGTCTGTGAAAGCAAGGGGAGTGGCTGGAGATGAGAGGCAGTAGGAGTTTGTGAAGTTAGGAAGCATCAGGAAAGGGAATATTTGACAGCTTTAACAGCTACTAGCAACAGAGAGGGAGTGAGGGGGAGGGAAAAATCAAGACTGGATGGGTAAAATTTTCAGTTGCTTGTTTTTTAAAGGAGTAGGTAGTTCATGGACCTTAATTGGGGACTAGGGGTGTGTGTCTGATAGTCTGTGTTCTGCATAGAGCAGACTGTAGCCAGCCATAAAATAAATGCTATCTACATTAAACTCTTTCCCTGCAAAGCAGAAGTCTGCTAATTAAATAACTGGGTGTTGCTAGATGTAGTTCTTCTGTGTCTATAACAGATATTCCTTCTGCAGACAACTGGAAAACGTTAAACAAAAATCCCAGATGGAAGACCTGAAGGGAAACTTCTCAGCAAAATCTTGTTCTAGTGATTACACTGTGGTGTGGGAGTGCTTGTATGAGTGAATTTCAGTTGAAGGAAATCTTTGGTTTCTGTGAAAGACATTCTGGTAGTGTGGAAGGGAAATATGTTGGACTACAGGCTACAGATTCACTTTAATTTAGTGAATCCAGAACTTCCCCTCAGTTTGTTCATCTAACTTTGCTTTAGCATCCAGACCCAGAATTGGAATTCAAGGGGGTTGTTGGTCCATCAGATGGTTTTGCTGCCATTCAGAGGGACCCCAGCCTAGAGAAAAAGGCCAAGGTGTTGATGGAGCTCAGCAGGCTCCTGCTCTGGGGAGGAGCCATGCCCTGGACCAGGACATGCCCTGCTGGGGAGCAGCCTGGCAGAGAATGATCATAAAATGTGAAACTGTGCCCTTGGGACAAGGCTGCCACAGGTGGAGCATCACCCCTGGGCTGGGGAGGGAGCCTGGCCCTCTGTGAGCAGGTGGGACTCACCTGTGCAGGGCTGGGCTCACCAGTCCCAGACAGGGGTGCTGGAGGGAGTCCAGCAAGAGGGGAGATGGTTAGAGACTGCTAGAGCTGGTTTCTGGCTGAGAACTTAACTGGGGCTTGTTTCTCCTCTGCTTCTTGCAGTAATTCCATGGGTCCATCCTGAGTGCTGCTCCCTGCACCTGGGATGGCATGTGGGAGGGTTGGGTGGTACCAGTTTGAAAAAGTTAGTTTATGGTCCAGTAGGGTAAATCTGGTTATAAAAGGATATAAAAGGTTTATCCTGGTGAATGCTGGCATAAAAAGGAACAGCTTCCTTGTGCTTGGCTATGTTACTGTTGAGTTTTGTTGAGGGATGTGACTGTGGTGCCTGTTTCAGAGGATTTTAATGAGAGAGGTTAAAAATGTAGGTATTTGTTTTTCACAAAACCAAATTTTTACTCTTTCCTGAAGTTCAGACAAACAGCTCTTTCAGCTATGAATTAAATATCAAAACTGAACAGGTAAAAGTCTCAATTCCTTCCTAATGTATTTTTCTGTAAGATAATTCCTGAAGATGAGCAGAGCCATCACACTTTTCACTTTTTATCCCTTAATAAGAGGTAACATATTGAGATCATAAGTTTTGTGGGGTCTTTAGAGATTTTTAATCCAACAGCTTTCTGTGAGGCTCTGTGCATCCCTTAGAGACTCTTCCCTGGCAGAGGGAGGAGCAGGGGAGGGCTCTCCCAGTTGGACCACAGATGGAGAAATGCCTGGGAGCTCAGTCCCAGCCATGCTCTGCCCTAAACATCCCTCTCCTGTCTCAGAGTGCAGGAGATGGCAGTGCCAAGGCACAGGAGGCTTGCATGGACAGAAAGTGTGTGCCTACACAAACACAGACTGTGGCACTGTGAGCAGCATCACACAAAGTAGTTTTCTTTTCTTGCAGTTGAATTTATTTTGAAACTTGTAAATATTTCAGCCATTCATCATCCATATAGATACTAAAATTAAGCCTTACTGAAATTTGGGTGTATTATTTTGAGACAGAAGGCAGATTAACTACTGTTTTATTAAACCAATATACAGAGATGGTGGAGGTATACACAAGCTAAAAGAAATACTCATTTTGTTGAACCAAGCTGACAGGCCATGATTACAGATCATCTATTTTTGTGATGCAAACTGGAAATTAATATAAACAGTGTGGACCAAAGCAGACTTATGTTTTGCTTGTTTTTGATAGGAGCTGTGTGGTAGGGCTGTCTCTGTAAATCAGCTCCAAGATTTATTCAGTGTTGTCCTGTGAAAACAGTCCAAGTTAGCATTCATTTCTGAGAGTAACGTTTTGCTCTTTAGAATTTTAGCTTTGAGACAGGGAATACCACAGCAGCTTGCATTAATTGTTGAGTGTGATGAAATGTACACTGTGTATAAAATCCAGTGTTCCCTAAATATCGGATCAGATAACAGACACAATTCCAAATATGTAAAGAGTGGGCAAACTTTGATGACAGTATGATAAATCCTGTGGTAGCTACAGCTAAAACAGGCTGCTAATATGCATCTGAGCTCAGGAGATATTAAACTATATATAGATTCTGCTATTCCTAACAGATTGTTGTTGAGATACCTGACACATTTTTTGATGTTACATGCATTCAGAAGAGCTGAGCTTTACATAATTTCTGGTTAGTGTTAGTTATGTGAAAACATACTAAAATGAGTGGCCTAGTTAGGAAACTCTGTCACATAGGCAGAAAGGCAGGTTGGAATATTTCAGCCAAAAATGCAGAAACTCTCTCAAAACCAGGATTGGGTTCTGTACATTTCTTTTGGATCTGACAGAGTTTCAGACTCAGGGAGAAGTGACCTGTCCCAGCACTGGAATAAGAGGACCTGAGTGTGTTCCATTTTTGTCACTGTCACCTGCCTGTCCAGGCACGGGGAGGGTGGGCACAGGGACCAGGCTCCTGGGAGCTGAACACCAGCTCACCACAGGAGAAATCAGCACATTTGATCAGCCTTTGGCTGAGAGCTGCCCAGTGCAAACCATGAGAGCATTGCTTGGGCAAACTCCCCAGAGATGGGTGAGCATGGGTGTGGGGAGATCCTTCAGAGGCTCAGCTGAGCTTCAAGGCCAAGAGAAAAGCTGGTGCTGGGCTGGGGATCCCCTGGTTTTATGCTCTGGGTTCAGGGTGAGGATGAGCCTGGCTGGGGTGAGGGGGGCAGGATGTTACTGACTGATGGGGTGTCTGTTCTTCATGGGCTGCTGGCACTGCTGGAGGAGCTCAGGGATTTTGGCTGCACAGGTCCAGCTGCTTCAGGCCAAGAGAGCTGCAGGAGAATGTGTTCTATGGGCAAGCTAGTTCCTTCTAACAACCTTTGGGGAAATGGTGCAATCATTTCTGCTGAAGCTTTCAGCTTGCTTTGCAAAAATGAAAAGCAGCTGGGAATAGCATTGTCATCTTCAAAATATTGTGTGGTGCCCCTTATCAACTCTGTCCATAATTCCCAGCATTTCCCAATCCATGGCTAGTAAATCTGAGGATTATTTTTTTCATATTGTCCCTAGAACAGTGTGTTGGGCCGTGCTTACAGCCAAAGCATTGCTTTGGGTTTTCTACACCTGAAATGTGTCTGAGTTGACCTTGCTGTTCTCTTTGGGTATTCAGTTGCCTGTCTTTGATAGGTGATGTAATAGGTCATATGCTGTTCAAGTATTTCTAGGTCTTTATGTCCATTTATTACCTCTAAATGTTTGCTTGCTGGTTCTGTTCTCTTTGCCAGGGGCTGTTAATCACAGTAGTTTATATTTAACCTTTAGCACAGAGACAGGAAAGTTCCATATTTTTCTTACTTTCAGGACAGTACCTGAGGCAAGTCCTCCTGGCCACTCGAGGAGACACATTGCTGAGGCAGATGGGGCTTTGCTTTTCCCCCTGGGTGTCTGTGTCTGATAGAAATGCTGTCAGAGAACCATTGCCATCTATTTCTTGTTTGCTCTGTACACATTTGGGGATGTATGGATTTTCCAGCTCCTTACTGAGGCTTTACCCAGATTAACCAACTGTTCCACTGCTCCTTTGCTGTCTCCCATCTTTTGCTCTATAGAGTGGAATAATAAAGTCATTTAACTCTTGAGAGCCATCTGACTTCTGATCCCAGAATTGGGTGTTTGTAATTATTCAGCTGGGACACCAATTTGCTGTTGAATATTTTCACTGTTAGTGTGGTTAATTTTCAGAGAAAAGCATCTGCAAATAATGCAGATTTTGGGGCCAGTGAGCAGCAGCCTGCTCTGCTAAAAAGCTCCAGTCCTTTGCTAGGATCTTGCAGGAGATTTATTTGATTTTGTACGCCACAATAACAGCAATAAGTGCCAGAGGATGGAAGTCACAGAAGATATTTTTGCAGGCAGCTGTGGGGATGCACCAGGCTGGGACTCCTGGCACAGCCCTGTCCCTCTCCTGCCACGTGCCAAGGGCTCATCCAGGAGGGGCCTCAGCTTTGCAGAGAGCCCCCCTGCCCCCCAGTCTGGGTCCTTTAACAATTCAGAGCTGCAATTTTTTCTCTTTCTTAGTACTCTTTAACTGTGCTTCAAGTGGTAGTAAAAAAAGTCAGTATTATTCAATAATAAACTGAATTTACTTTGAATGACAAAAACTCTGCATAAAAGGAACCCGAATTTGGGGAAAAAAACCAAGAAAAACCTGCTCATGCCAAAATATCCCATGATGCTTCAAGAAAACAAAACATAACCAAGGATTGAGTTATAACCTATTGTATCTTTAATTCCTGCTTCAAAGAGAAATTCCTTTTGAATAAAGAGAACATATCTCTATTGAGAAATCAAATGCTCTATATTTACATTTTCTTTATGAAATGAGGAGTGAAGTCATTGCACTACATTCTCTTTTGCTTGACTGACATTTGATTTCACACTTTTTACTTGACTGAAGTTGTACTTTCCATAAAAAAAGAGATTTGTTTTCCCTTGCATAATTAAAAACTATTGCTTCCTTTGGGTCTTCAGCCAAGAGTTGATGGATTTCTTTTTTTTCTTTTTAATTTACTAATTTTTTTTTATGTTACAGACTCTTTAGAAATGATTCTTATATTTTTAAGGGATTTTTGTTTTTACTTTCATAGACTATGAAGTTTCCCTGAACAGAATTTTTGAGAGCAGTTGATATTGCCACCCTTAAACCACTGGAGCACAAAGGGAGCAGAAGCAGATGACATAAAGCACTTTGATCTCTGTTATGCCAAGAAATTTGGTAGGGCTGACCCAGGCAAGGTCTCACAAAGGCCCTGGACACATAGCTTAGAAATTGTTTCAAGTCCTGGCTGGCACTTGGAGCACCAGAATCTGGGAAACAACTGCATTTGAAGCTGGCAAAGCCCACCCAGTTCTTTTTAGCTTTTCTTTTTCCTCTTCACTCGGGAAATATTTTCAATTTGGCTGTGCATTGTGGAGATTTTTCACCTACTTGCCTTAGCTCAGCACTGCCAGAGCTGGGGCAGGACAGTGCTCAGCCCAAATTTCTGCTTCAGAGGGCATTGTTTGTTTGTTTTGTTTTTTCAAAGAGCCAAGCTCTCCAGTGCTGCAGCTCAGAGCTGAGTGTGTGAGTTCTGAAGGTGCACTCAGGCTGTAGCACCCTGCACTTGCTGCTTGGCTGGCAGAGGCCAGGAGTGAAGGCACTAAATCCTGCCCTGAGAGCTGCTAATGCCTGTTGACATAAATGAGTGTTGAGGGCTCTCAGCACACAGAACCTACACTGCCACTGCCAGAGGCCAGCTTGAAACAACTCCATTTTATTCCTACTGTTGTTCCCAGCCTGGAATTTGGATAGCAGCTATTGTTGTTATTTCATAAATTGTATTTTAAAAGGGAGGCTTCCTTGCTTCTGACGTATTTCATCTTCATGTTTGCTGTCTTCACAGGAGCTTCAGCAGGCCATTCTCATAAATGATTTCAGATGATTTCAGGGTATTTTATTGTCATTTTTTCTGGTGAACGAGGAACATAGTATTTTTAGTCTCTGTGGAGGAATTCTAGGCAGAGCAAATAATTCATCTCTGCAGAATAATTTTATTATTGTTTCTATTGCAGAAAGCTACAATTGCCCTATTTTTAGAAATTACATAAACTAAATCTGAAGAGATTTTCTTAGAAGCACAAAAAAGGAAAGAATGGATTTTAAAAACAGTATTCAAACACAAGAAGAGTTGTATCTGTTTTCTTTTCTAAAGCTAGATGCTGTGAAATATGGTGAGAATTAAGTGAGTGCAGGATGTCTGCTGCTGTATCCTGTGTTTGGGTTAGGCAGTGATGCTGCATCCCCTGAACTCATACCCTTGGAGAAGGGTATGCATTGATACTGCTGTAAATACAATTAACTGATCTTCAGTGCACCAATACTGGTGGAAACAGACAGCAGAAAGGGTTCTGTGGCATGAATCCTGTTTTCACCAAGCAGGTTTTTGTGGTCAGGCATTTCTATAGAGCTCTCCTGCAGAAACAGAAGAACAGAAAAATTCAATATTAACCCTGGCACGTGGAGTGAGTGGCGATGGTGTTGTGTTCCAGGAGTGTGGGGAGAAGCAGCTGCAATGTCTCTGTCCCTTGGAGGATGTTGATCATTGGTAAGGGATGCCCCAAGTCCAGCCAGCAGGAAAGCAGCTGGGAGCTGTGTGTGTTTACCACAGCCAGGAGCAGCTGAAACACACACCTGCTTGTTGGCTTTGGAGCTCTGCTTATTTTCATAGCTTGGCCATGGCAGAGGCTCCCTGCCAGAAAAAGTTCAATGCAGAATAGCCAGGAATTTAGCTGAGCAAGCTCTGTCTTTGCATGGATGGGAATATTTGCATGGCACAGAAGTGCTCCCATTGGAAATGCTGATAAAATTATAACCAAGCTTATACAGATTTCTCTTCTGATCCCTTCATGGTGTTGGGGTCTGAGCAGAATGAGAAGGAAAAATATATGAAGGGAGAAAAATCTTCCTGTGGAGGTGTTTTTTCTGATGAAGCACTGTGGAGCACTTGCTTGGACTACTTATTTCCTGGAGTACTCGAGGAACTTTCAGTGCTCATTAGGGTTTTACAAACTGTGGATATTTCCATGAGATTCTTAAATCACTTGTGAGACAGAATGATAAAAGTGTTAATTTCCTTTCTCCCAGTCCTATTATAATGGTATGACTGTATGAATATAACAATAATAGTATAGATGCAACAACCTTAATTGCCTATACATTTATAAATAAGGATTGACATCAGAATTGAATAGTTGTGATGAAACACTTGAAATGGAAACTACAACTTTATTTGATCAATGAGGCCACAAGGCTGATAAAAGTTAACTGCTGTGATATTGGAAGATATTTTAGGAAAATCTAGAAGTTGGTGTGAAGTAGGGTAGAATGTGCTTTCGTCTCAGCTGTAAGAAGAATGTGATTAATTAAAATCTTATGTGTCTTTCCATTACTTGTAAAAGTGCCAGTGAACAGCCACTGATGCTTGCAAGAACATAACTGTTTTGTTTCCCAGAAAGCAATTGCCTGCTGCTTCTCCCTGCAATCAGCACTTGTGAATGATGCATTAGAATATGTAAGTTTATATGCTCTGGACTGAAAAATGCCAGAAGTAAGTGTTGAGTCTGAGTGAAGAGATGTAGATGACTGGAAGACGCTCAAAGTTTCTGATTTGCTTGCCTGGAAGTGTAAAAGTGTTAAAAGATTTAGTTTTCTGTGAGGAATTTTCTCATCATTCAGGTAATGCTGTGGATTATTGCATCCCTGTAAATCCATGGCAGGAGACTGGAAATGTGAGTGTTCAGAGCAAGGGAAAATTGCAAGAGGTTGAGCACCATGAGATGATGGAGAAAAGCCACGTTGGGCAGGGCTGGTGTAGCTGTGGCTCCCAGAGCAGTGTGTAAGACTGTGCTCCCTCCTTCTGGGGGCTTTGAAATGATTTCTTCTCCTCTTCCCCCTTGTAATTTTCCTTTAATCATTCCACAGAATTTAGGATAGATGATCTTAAACCCTCTGCTGTTCAGGCCTTGAGTATGAAGAGCTGTTGAATTCACCTAACCCTGGTTGCCCAGCCAGGCCATGATATTTTAGTTTTCTCTTATGCAATAACCAGCTTTCTCTCTTGGTGCATGTCTGCCCTTCCCTGAGCAGTGTGGGGACAGGGACTGGAAGCAGAGTTTTACAGAAAACCAGCCTTTTCTACAGCAGCACTTTGGCTCCTGTGCCATGTGGGGAATCCACAGGAGCTGGAGTCATTTGCTGCCCAGGCCTGGATGAGTTTACCTGGTTTCTGTGGTGGGATACAGACACAAAAACAACCACACTTTGGTTGAAACAACCTTAAATCCAAATTGCACAACTTATAATTGAGAGGCTGTAAACAGCAATTTCTCT
This sequence comes from Haemorhous mexicanus, assembly GCF_027477595.1. Lineage (NCBI taxonomy): Eukaryota > Metazoa > Chordata > Aves > Passeriformes > Fringillidae > Haemorhous > Haemorhous mexicanus. Next base: position 14,571,849 of record NC_082355.1, on the reverse strand, counting down.
CTGAGGCAGCCTAGGCCCCAGCTGGACCAAGCCCCTGTATCCTCAATCATGTTATCACCCAGGATTGATGGCCTTTGTGTTAATTTTATCTTTAAGAGAACAAGTTGGGTTTTTTTTTTTAAAGCAGGGTATTATCTAGTATCCCTTTATTTGAGGGAAGAAGTAGATGTGTGAAGGTGAGTTCAGCCTGCCCATGGGGCTGGCAGAGCTGCAGCAGAGCAGGCAGGAATGCTGGGCTTTGCTGGATGTGTGGGGAATATCCAGTGTGAAAACCACATTCACTGTCCTGTGAACGTTTAGAAAGTTTAATAAAGGACAATGGGAGACAAGGACCAGAGAGCAAAGGTTGTTACAGCCAGGTGCATCTTGGCACTCAGCTAAGAGCTCCCTGTTATCCTCGGGGATACCCCTTAAAGACCTTTTCCCTCATATCAGCCTGCTGCATATTCATAGACCCTCATGCATAGCAAACTTTCCCCCAAACTAGATTATGTGTTCCAAGAATTGTTTAGCCTGGATCCTCCTTGGATCCTCCTTTTTAGAGCATGTGTATTCCTTGGTTGTGGTTTTAGTCCTTTTTCATCATCACCTTCAGTTTTGGACCTTGGTCGACACCATCTTCAGAGGGTGAGTGCTGATAGTTGGCTGATCTGTGCAGGTGTGCTCATCCTGTGTTCATTGGATATTATCCCATCCCAGCAGGCATTTTAACACAAGCACACTTATATCAGCTATTTCACTAAGCCTTATTACCAGCAGAAATAAAAACTGTATCTTTACAACAAAGTTACTTTAACGCCACACATATAAAATCCATTTCAGTATCTGTAAAAAGCCAATGTTATAATAAGCATCTATGACAGCAGGGATTGCTGTGTCTGTGCCCATCACAGCTGGGTGCTACCAGCAGGGACAGAGCCAAGAGACCCAGCAGCAGCTGCCCAGGGATCTGCAGCACCAAACAGCCTCCAGGGGAACCAGAGGGAGCAGCTTCCCAACAGAGCCTCTCCCAGGGCGAGGCAGCTGAGCCAGGATCCCACCACGCATCACTCTGGGATATGTTCCACAGCTGGATGGTTTTTTACAGCTTTACATATTCTCTTTACATTCAAAAATAATATCTTGAGTTCAGTATTCAGTCAGGTTCATAAAGATGTTTCATTTTTGAGATACTCAATAGGGTGAGAGGAGGATTTGCAGACAGAAAAGATGAGGGTGGTTTATTTGGGAGGAGCTTTTTAATGTTTTTAGCCTTGGGCTATGAAGTGCTGGAAGTTCTGCAGAATCCTTTTTATTTTTACTTATTTTTATCTGCACCAGGCACTCGTCCATGCTCTCTGCCCTGCCAAAAAGGCTTCAGCATTAATGTGACAGACCACCCTGCCCGTGGGTGAGGTGTGTAATTCTTTCTTGGAGCAGAGATCTCGAGCAGAGGCTGCTTGTTATGTCAAAGTGCATGTGGTTTTCTCACACGAGTTACTTGGCAGTCCAGAGAAAATATTAAACTCCACTTAACTTGGAAAGACCAGGAGGTCTTAAATGCATAGTAAAAAATGTCTGCATTTCATTTTTTCTCCCCAATCTCTTCTGGAAAGTCTTGGCAGTGGTGAAGAGAGATCTTCCCTCGCTCTGAAGTATATCCCCATGTTTCAGTGTTCTAACCTGTCTGGGTCAGGAATGGCTGCTGGCATTTGTGTGAGAATTTATTTTTTTTTCCCATGGTTGCCTATTGAATTTATAAATAGAAATTAAAATTACTGGTATTAAGAAGGAGCTAAACTCCCAAATCCAATGTTTGGTCCTGGGAACTACTGGGAAAGGCTGTTCTCCATTTTTCCAGGTGGCCCTTGGGCCTGCTCGTGCCACACAATTTTCAAAAATATGTTTTTCACATTAGAACTATGAATATTTTTCAGCATCAGTATTTGTTATTATGAGAGGGTAATTTTTTCATTTAGTAGCTTTCATTAGAGGTTATAAATTAAAGTTTTTAAAGCTTTTTGTCCATTTAAACAAACAAAAAAGCAACTTTCAGACTTTAAAACATATTTAATTATTGAAAATCATTAAAAAATTTCTCCGCTAAGGATTTTATTCCTTTAATGAAAATTCCTACTGACAACAATGGAAACTTTTCCTCTTATGTGGATAGCCATTTAAACAAATGCTGAAGATTTACCTTTTTACTTTCTACTTTTATAATAATATTGATATTAGAACACGGTCAGAAAGGTGTTGAACTTAGTGGGTTATTTTAGTCAGAACTGTGCCATTGTGCTCTGAGCACTTGTGAGAAAGTGAGGGCTGGGATATTCCCCTGCTGCAGCAGGCTGAGGGAGGAGCTGGGCTCTGCACCTGGGCACAGGGCCAGGATGGGAATTGGGATGGATGGGATTGGAATTGGGATGGGATGGGGATGAGGATGGGATTGGAATTGGGATGGGGATGAGGATGGGATTGGAATTGGGATGGGATGGGGATGGGGATGGGATTGGAATTGGGATGGGGATGAGGATGGGATTGGAATTGGGATGGGGATGGGAATTGGGCTGGGGATGAGGATGGCTGTATGAGGGGTGGAGCAGCTGCCAGGGCACAGAGAGAAATTCCCTGCACTTAGGTGTGACAAAACATGAAAGCAAAGGAGGGTCCAGGGGAGCAGGGGTCATGTCTGACTTCTCAACACTTCCAGGAGTTCACAGCTTAAACCCAAAATCCTCACAGGAGCAATCCCAGTGTGTTCTTGCTCATGCTGCACTGGGAGCCTGCTGTTCAGCAGGTTTTCTGTGCTGCCTCTCCCAGTGTGCCTGGAAAGCAGCCCTTAACGTGGAGCTCCAGATGTTCACAACAGAATTGGGATTTTGGGCTCCATGCAGAACAAACAAGCCCCTCTCTGAGTCACTGGCTGTCAGCAAAGCTGCTCAGCAGCCAGGCTGCTGCAGGGCACCTCTTGAAATTCAATCCTTCATGCCTTGATTAGGTCTTTGTGTGTCCCCTTGTTTGGAAAGTTCTCCTCTTGCCAGCCTGGTGTGTTGCAGGATTTCCCCCTCTCAGACCCAGGGAGGGCTCTGGAGCTGCTCCTGGTTCTTGGTGTTCTCTGAGCCACCTCTGGAACCCCTGTGGCCTCAGTGGATGGAGCAGAGAGCTCATGACCAAAATGCCTTTGGATTCCAATAGCAGGGAGCTGAATTTGGAATCTCAAGGAGAATAATAGGAAAAACAGCTGCAGAATCTCCTAGCACTTCGTGTACGAGCACTCATTTTAAAAATGAAAAATTACCATTTCATCAAACTGACATAAAATTGGCTTGTCAAGCACTGAAAATAAAATGTGTTTTTCCTTTATGTCTCATTCCTTTTAGTTCTTCATGATACAGTTCAGTGTTCAGCTTCTCCTTGTAAAAAGCAACCACTCCTAGAATCTTTATGGGAATGAAAGCCATCAATTTCATGTGAATTCACAACTCCTGAAACTGAGGTTTTTAGCCACCAGCCCCCAAGACCTGCTCAGGAGTGGCTGTCTGTATCCAGCAGGTCTTGGAGCAGTCTGTGGGTTCTCTTCCTGCCCTGGATGAATCAGCCTGGTTCATTAGAACTGTTAAAAAGCAAACAGCTCCAACATGTGCCATGGAGCCAACACTACAGAGCACAGGAGTTGAAATGAGTAAATAGCAAGCAGTTGAGCTTTGATGTACCTAGATATGCCTCTAGGAATCTCCAACTGCCTCTGAATTCCCTGTTTAATCCACTGCATGTGTTTGAACTTATTCAACAACCTAAATATTTGGGTGTTGCATTTTAACCATTGTGTTTTCACTGGGTTTTGGAATATATGCTTTCATATGGAGCATTTGAGCATAAAGTGCAGTCATGTTCTTGATGAGTTGGTTGGAAAATGTGTTTGTCATCTGCCACAGCAATAATGATGTGTCCAGATGTGGATATCAAGTACCATTGAGCTCCTGCTGCCTTGTACAAGCTCCAAACACCAGGGCTGCTGCAGGGATGGGAAGCATGTTTGTGAACAGGTTATTCCCCTCCCTCTGCCTGCTCAGACTCTGCACCCAGTGCTCCTGTCCTGCCCCATCCTCATCCTCTGTGGCACTGTCCTGCCCATGGAGCAGTCCCCAGGATCATCCCCAGGATCCCCACAGCAGGACAGGAGGCTGGACTGTGGCATCTTTGATCATGGCTCATTACCTGTGCCCTTCAGTTCTTATCCTGGGCCAGCACTCAGTTTCTAATCTTCTCCCTGTACTCAGCTATGAAAGATGCACAGGTGGGAAAATCCTTCATACAGTACATCCCACTTTAGGGAACTTTAGTAGATCCTGTTTTAAGTGGCTTTAGGGGTTTTTTAGGAGGGAGCAGGTCATTCAGTGGTTGTTAAAGATTTCTGGAACAAAAAGTTCATGTTGTGTGGAAGCACAGCTGGAGCAATGGGCAGGGTGTGAGCCTGAGTGGTGCCCAGGGCCCTTGCCAGCCATGGGCTGCTGGAATGTCCTTGCCTTGATGGAAACCTGGGAAAAGCAGTTCTGATCTGTTGCCATCAGAATGAATTCATAAAGACTTGTTTGCTGCCTTCTCTGTGTTAATACTGATGGGATTTTTTACAAGCATTTCCCAAAACTAGGGCGTTGTATAACACTGGGTGGTCTAGCACTGAGGCATGTGAATTTTAACTCTTCCTGGGTTTCCTGCAGTTGAAAATGGTTCTATTTGCTTTAAAACAGCTCGACTTGGGCTTGGCAAAGGTGCTGGGTCTGTTATGATATGCACTGCTAAACAGAGCTGCAGAATTCCAGCCAGCAGCCCTGTTTGCAGAGGTGGGGATTTTGTTGGAGTAGAATTTTATTAAATTTACAGAATAAATTTAATTAAAAGCTAGTAATTTCTAACATCTTATTTACAGCGTGTACAGATTTAATGCATTGATAGCTTTTAATTTGCACTTGGCAATTTGTTGGAGTAATTTACTTTGTAATTATTTCATGATTACTAACACTTTGGTGCCATGCCACTCTCTGTTGAAATTTTGTTGTTAGCTTTGTGACTCTGATCTTTCTACCACTTTGTGTAGGATAGTTCTTCATACCTTCTTCTAATCTTTGACTTTGTTCTAAATTAGACTTTATTCTATCTTCCTTTACTTTTGTCTCTTCCTGATCCATCTGTGTGTGGCCAGCCTAAAAGAAAAAACTCAATTTAAGATCTCGTTTTGGACCAGTCTATGGTCTGTTTAGATGGACAGCATTTCTGTGCTGTTTTTTACATAGCAATATTATTTCCTATGCCACAGGTACTTTCTAGGGTAGGGGGTTGTCTTCAGAGGCCTCCAGTCTATAGGATTCCAGAAGTAGAAAGGATGTTCATGTAGAAATTCATTGAGTGATCAAGGTACCCATTATGGCTGTTATGTCACCTGCTCTCTGTGACAAAAGTGTTCTTCATCCCTTTATGATAAGTTCACCTCACCTTAATTCCACATGGATTTTTAGGTTCAGTTCTGGTCTCCCTTGCACAGCAGCAGCTTCTGCCTCAGGCCCCAGCTGGTGCTGGGGGAGGCTGCTCTGAGTGCCTGGAGAGGAGCAGTGGCCAGGCTTGCAGGTGTGCTCGGGGGAAATGGAGCCTGCATGGAAAGTGAGCGAGGCCAGATGGAAGGGCTGTGAAACATCCCGAGTAGCCCAAGCCTTAAAAGCTCTGTTTTCTTTGCAAAGCTTTCCTGCCATCCCTCCAGCTTGGGGAATGTATCCCCAGTGCTGTTTAGTGCAGTCACCAGTAACAGGCGATGCCAGAGCCAGGCATGGCCCGTGGGGCTGTTCTGCTCCTTGGCAGTGACAAGTTTGTACCAGACTTGGGTGAAGACTCCTCCTTAGACAAATGCCAGTGTCATTTGGGCAGCCCTGGGCCTTCCCAGTGCTGCTGACCTCAGGTAGCACTCCTGCTCCAGACCCAGGCTGGACTTGTTTATCTCTTAGCTCACAGGCTGCCTTTTACTACTGTGTCTGCTGCTTGTCTTGAAAAGGAAACTTGAAGTGGTGTTGCTTGCTTTTCCTCTGGCTCACACTTCAGTCTCAGCCTTGTTATTCTTACACATACTTCAGAGAACTGCTAGAAGGCTTGTACAAATCTGCAATGGTTTGTGGGCTTATCTCGGATGTGTACTTTAGTTTGAAGTATGTGAGATTTCTTCTTGCCCGTTCTCCACTAGATTTAAAAGTTACAGCTTGAAAAGTGACTGCTGGTAATGGCAATTTATAACAGCCTGTGTCCTGGAGCATAATTTATGATGAAAAAAGCAGAGGATTTAGCAAGTTTAAAGCCTCCCTGTCTGTTGCTCTGTTTTAGGCATTGTGGGATAATCTAGCATATGCTTAGTTAGTCACTGCTTCAACTGGAGATGTATTTCAGCTTTGGTACCTGATGTCTTCTGCAGACAGCTGAGGTAACGTTGCCTTGTGAGTGCAGTGTGCTCTTACCTTTGCTGTGGCTGCACAAGAGGAGGGAGATACCTGCTGGGCATTTTGGTTTTGCTGTGGAGTGTGGATTGCTGTTTGACTGGTGCTGCTTGGAGCCACGTGCAGGGGTCAGGCTGGCTGTCTCCTGTCAGGCTTCTGGTGGCTGTGGGTGTGAGCTCTGGGGCTCACTCTCACACCACAGTGAGCCCTGCTCTTCTGCTCTGCTCAGACCATGTCTGGGACAGGTTTGCTGTGCAGGCTGGGTCCCACATGGTGCCTGTGGGGACGTGGCTCCTGCTGTCCCTTGTCCCTGCACCGTGAGCATCGCTGTGCCCTGTCCTGAGTTCCCTGTTTGTGGCCAGCCCCTGGGTGTGCTCTGTGTCCCTCCCCACTGCCAGCAGGTTTTGCTTTGCCAGGTTTTACCTTTGCAGAGGTTGAGGGTGAGCCCCTGCAGGTTCCTGAGGTGGACAGGGAGCTGGTTTTGCAGAGTTTGTTCCTTGGATGCAGTCTGGGAGGAGAGCAGATATGTTTGCACTCCCTGAGTGAGCACTGCTGTGCAGGACTGACCTCGCCATCAGCCCAGCTTCCACTGCTGAGTTCTCTTTCTGTGCATTATTGCTTCCTTTTTGTATCACAGTGACTCATTAAACACAGCCTTTCTGTTGCAGTGATTTATGCCAAGATAAATTACTCGTTGATACACAGGGGTTTGGTGTCTCAGTTTCTGAGTCTGGTTGTTCCCCATGTATTAAATTACTGTGTCCTCTGAAATGAAAGCAGCTGAAATTCGGTGTTTTATTATGTATTGCACCATTTTGACAAACTTATCAATGTGGTTTGAAGACTGAAGCTGTTATTTAACTAATACAGATGTGTTTGTTCAACTTTACATACAATAGTTCTGGTTTCTTTCAAGTTCATGACCAGCTTTGCCTCAGATTTAAGTATTTTGTTTTCCAGAGGCAGGGAGACTGAAAGGGTGGGTTTTTCTCTACCTTGCAAGGTCACAGGACAGAGTGAGGCAGCAGAAACAGGGCTGGCAGAGCAGCACCCTGTACCAGAATCCCCATGGCGTAAAAATTCTGGAGGCCAGTTGGGTTTTCCTCAGTGCTTGTGCTTGCTCATGCACCCAGAAGCTTGATAGTGAAAGAGAAGTTCAATAAATAATATAGCTAGGAAAAGAGTTCATAAATTCTCCTTTCTTCCCCCATTTTGTAGTGGAGAAATCCTTTTATTCAGGTTTGGATAGTTTCAGTAACTGAGAGGGGGTCTGGATTATAAAGATGCTCTGATACACTGGATGCTTCCAGTAAATGACTCCTAATTCTGTGAATGAAATCTATTTTGTGTATTAGAATTGCCAATGTGTTTAGCTTTCCCTCATCTAATATAAGCATTTTAACATCTGCACTTCTGTATAATGATTTCAAGATTTTTCTTCTTGCCCATGTTTTACTGGACTTTTTGTTAGCTTGATTTATTATCTTCCTAATCTCATTTCAAAATTCATGTGGCATGTAACTTCCTTGGCAAGTTAAATGTCAGGCAAATGGCATTGCTGTGTTAATTTAAATTTAATCAATAGATAATGTGCTGCAGCAGGAGCACAGAAGAGCTCAGCAGGTCTCTGACTGGAGATGTGAATTTTCTTTCTTAAAGAATTTTGGGGTGCTGTGTAAGAAATGGATGCTTAATATTTGGCTGGGAGGTGCTGTCATATAAAATCTCTGAAGTCAGTGATCCTCTTTCAGTTAAACTTGATTTAGGGTGCATGTATTTTATTATATTCTAGTATTTTCTATTCTATTCTTCTTTCTCATGACTGTTGTCAGTATTATAAACAAATCTACCTTTGAGTACAGCCCAGCTTGTAATTTGGTTTGGGGAAAGGAGTTGTGCCTGTTAACTTGGCTAAAAGCTGTGAGTATGGCTTTTGGAGTCATGAGTGGGAAATGCTCAAAAACCAAAGGACGGAAGAGTTAATTAATTTGTTTTGAGGGTGAAATTTGGGTAATACCACAGGTTTTATTTGAGTATAGCTGTTAGCTTCTACAGAGAGTAAAGGACTTGATACATGGCAGCATGTGGGTCACTGTTACCTGCCAGAGGAGATGCAAGTGGGGCAGGATTTTGGTCTGCTTCTGTGCTGTCAGATTACTTTCTGCCTGTTTTTGATGTAGCTACTGGTTCCTTTTTAATAGCAACTGAGGGATGAACAAGGCTATGGTAGGATAGCTCTGAGTGTTTGCATTTCTATGATTTCAAGTGCCACTCTGAGAAAAAAAAAAAAAGTGAGTGGAGTAAGACATTTCCATTGATAAAATAAATAAAAATGATAATGTGCACAGCCCAACCCTTCCTGAACACAGCACATAGCATGTGATCCTGCAACGTGAATTAAACCAAAAGGAAGCTCCTCTGTCTTGAATTTTGCTCTATAACAAATATGCAATGGGGAACTTGTCAGTGAAAAGTTACTCTTTGTGCTCCTTTCATCTCCAGGAGCTGGTTGCTTGTGTGGGAAGGAAGTATGGCTGAGATCACCTCTGAAGTTTTCTGTTGAAAGGTGCAGATTTAGATTAAATGAAGCAAATTGGCTGGTGAACTCAGGAATCACAAGCTCACAGAGCTGGTATTTCTTCATTTCAAAGGTTAAAAGAAAATCAGAGAAGCTGGAGCAGAAGTCTTGAGATTTAATTGGATGAGTAACTGTGTCAAAGACTTGGAGCTGGGCAGAGCCACTGTAATAGGAGCAGGCTAAATGCAGATGCTGGAACATTCTGGAAGGTTTGCTATTGAAGCTGTAGGTGTTTCTGCACTGAAGAGTGCTAATATAAAGTCAAAATAACAAAGAAGAGAAATATGGTAAATACATTCCAAGAGAATCTGTTAAGCTTCTTAGGAGTATTTTTCTTTCTGCTTGTTCTGCCATAAATTTGGCTGCTTTATATTTCTTACCACAGAACTGCCTGTTGGTGTAGAGAAAACCAAATTCCTTCTTTGCTGGTCACCAGCAACATCCCTCGAAGCAATGGGCTCAGACCTGGCGTAGGATTCCACCCTGAGTCATGTATTTAGTAAACATTTAATTCAATTTGGGTATTCACCTAGGGAGGAGATTAAATGAGAGAGGTCAAGCAGCTGCTGAGTGTTGAGTAATTCTATACTTTGGACATGTTGAGATTTTAATAAACATCAAGGTAAAAGGTTTGAAATTGGAGCTGGGATTTGAGACTCCAGAAAGAAAGGGTTCATCTTTCAGTTTTAATTATGAAACCAAAGAGACCTCTATCCTCGAGTCCTGCAAGCTGTAGGAAGGTATAATAAACTGTGTTCAGCTTTGATTCTGTATGTGAGAATATCCTTCAGCTACAGATTAAAAAGAAAAAAATCTAAAAATATGTTAAAAATTGTTTTGGAGCCTACCTACCTACTTTTGTAAAGAGCCTGCAGTTTAGTACATGTTGAGGATTTATAGACTGTCTGCACTACCAAGTTAAAAAAAAGAGCAAACAAGACTTGGGTGCTGTGTCTGTGACATCCTTAAGCCTGATTATGAGTGTGTATCATTCTTAAATTCAGCCTTTTATTCACATTCATATGAATCAACACTGATTTGGATCCGTATTTCCATGTTTCTTTTGCATCATTCCCTCTTCTGAGGTTGAGGACCATGGTTGGCTCTCTGGTGTCACTCAGGATGCTGCTGCAAAGGTCACTGCCAGCCTGCTGCCTCTGGGGTGTGACAATTTGTCTGCTGTGACAGGAGGTGCAGCCCCTGGACGTGTGTGCTGCAGAAGCTGTTTGTCTTCAGTTGCAGAAGCGAGGGTGCCATCCATCACCCACTTAGCTCGTGGAACAAGACTTAGTTGCCCTCAGTTTTGGAGTTTTTAAACAAGTTCCCCCTCCCACACTGCCCTTACCCTGGGAAGGAGCTGAGCTCCCTGTAAACACTTCAGAGCCCCTCACATCTGCCCCTTCCATCATCCCTTGGTGTGTTTCCTGATGAACATGAGGTGCTGGAGCCCTTCCTGTCCCACTGCCCTGGGCAGGGGCTGTTCCCTCAGAAGTCCCTCCAATGTCTTCCTCCTGTGCCTTTGGTCTGCCTTGCTTTTCCCTTGTGATTTATTATCCTTTGCCATCTGAATATCATCTTGGTCTCTCTTTTTATCTTTAGCTGCTTGGAGTCCTGGTGTGTAATTTGCAATTTTTAAGCTGCAGTGAGGATGGATGGCTTTGCACCTCGGATCCGAGAGATCAGAATGCTGCTGTAATAAAAGCTGATTGGAAAATAATTTATTTTCGTTTTCTTCCACATGATGAGATTTATGGGAGCTTCCCAGGTGTAACAACATCTGCCCCATGTGACCTTCAGCTGGAAGTGAGTCTCCTTTGGTTCATAGTTCAACCTTGAAGCTATGTTTTATTCAGCTCCTGATTATTTAGGATAACTCATTCCACTGTGGAAAAAAAAAAAAAAAAATTTGCATTTGAAGTTCCCCCTGCTGAAGTTCCTCTGCTTGTAGATTCACTGTGTAGGTGATGTGCAAGTAAGAAAAATCAGAGAGATTTGTCCCTACTTTGAGCACATACAAAATATAGGCAGAAAAGTTGTTAGCTTGGTTAAATCTTCATGTAGTTTGGTTTGTTAGTAAAACCATTATGGCATCTCCAGACTAGCTCTTTCAAAGAATAAACCATTCAAAACACACTTATCCACACTTAGAAAATCTGTTTAGAGGGCTGGCTTTGATGTATTAACCTGAATTATCATTCAAAGTGTGCAGGAATCAGCAAGTGATTTGGACTTTGTTTTGCAGAACAGATCCTGTTAAAATGCTGCTCTCAGGGGAGATCTGTGTGGCTAGGGCTGTACTGAGCCAGCAGAGCAGTGAGCACTGTCCAACTGGTCAGACCAGAGGAGCTTGGTGTGTCAGGATGGGGCACAGGAGCTCTGCTTACACCTGCCTGGGGTTCTGCTGGCACCCACAGACACGATACTGGAGGGGTTCCACACACACAAATAGGAGCTGCAAGTTTCATTGGTTTTGGCTGCTTTGGGTTTTGATTCCATCTGTCTAGTTTTTTATCCACAAATATTTGCATCCTGGTTTTGAGAACAAGTTTTTGTTTTTTTTTTTTTCTAATTTTATCTTCACAGTATCTTCTAGCAAGAAGTTTTATACTACTATGTACTTTATCTTTTTTTTTTTTTTTTTTTAGATGCTCTGGTGATTTTAGTTGATGCATTCTAATTCTCCACATGTGAGAAGCAGTAAAAAATAGCTCTTGTTTTCTGCTTAGTATTTCATGCAATCTCAGTGTATCCACTGTCCACAGCTGGCTCTGCCCTTGTTCAGAGAGCACTCCACATTTCTTGAGCTTTCTTCTTGTTATCTTGGGTTTGGAGTCGTGTCACACTGAGCTTCTCGACTTTGATAGAAGCACTTTCCACTTTATCCTGGTCCCTATGTATGAGGAGGCTTCCTGCTGCCCTGAGCAATTAACTGATTTTTACAAGATTGAAAAAAACCTGACACATCCACCAGCCTTGTCCCTTCATTCCTTGGACATGCTGATCAGCACCAGTGCCCTGCTCCCCCATCAGTGGGGAGCTGCCCATTTATTCCCAGCTTCTGAGCCTCACTTTTTAATGTTATTAATGCACACAGAGACCCTTTCCCTGCATCCTGTGACTGCCCAGTCTTTGCAAATGTCTTTGGTGAAGGACTGTGCAAAAAGCTTTTCAGAAATTAAAACACCCTGTAACAGCAAGGTCACCTTGAGTAATAGATTTATTGGCTACTTCAAATACATTTTTTTATTTTGTGACAAGACTGAATTCCATAGACACCATGCCAGCAGATTTTCACTGTATTAGGCCAATTTGTGTCTTAATCCTGATTCATGTTAATCCAAATTAAATACCAAGGTTTCAGGATCTATTTCCTTTTCTCCTTTGAATTGCTTCTAAATATTGTCTTTGCCTGTGTCACCTTCTGGTTGTTTCCTGCTGAAGTCACTCGAGCTCTGGAGTTGTCAGTGCAGAAATGTTGGGCTTGTTTTAAAGAGCTAAAAGCAGCTGGGCAGAGTAACATGGGAAGCTTATCCTGAGGTAGTGAAAAACAAAAAATATGCCAAGGTATTTGTCATTCTGAGTCAGAGCTGCTCTTAGAATGACACCTATTGCAGGTGATCTTTCTGTGATTTTATCAGTGCTGTAAAGCCTCTTCCCCTGCCTTTTCATTGCTGACATTTCCTCTGGTTCCCACCTGATTTAAGGGAAAGCTTCAGAGTGGGAATTTACTGAGCTCCAGTGAATTAATTATTTCCACATTTCTCCCATGGCCTTCAGTCTCAGGGGCAGATCTGTTGCATCCTTATCATCTTTTTGCCCCTCTGCTACTATTGTACAGCTGTTTTCTTGCTTTTGAAATCCATCAAAACAGATGTAGTCATACTTTTTATACCTTCAGCAAGTTTTTTTTATGAGAATCTGCCTGGATCGGATCTCTCTTGTTTTTATTTATTATTGAAAAGCTGGTATTTCTCTTCTCTTAGATCCTTATATGCATTTAATCAGTCTTTATGCTACTTGAAACACACTTTTTTTTTTTTTATTTATGATATCTAAAACTGCATAGCCTCTGAAATTACTTCCAATCACAAAATGTAGCTCATCTACAGTAGGACAATTTCCACTGCCAGTACACTCATGAACATGCTTTTTTGATTTTGGTGTGGTTGCTTATGATTTTGCTCTTCTTGAGTAAGTGATTAGCTGGCCCTTGCCTCCAGTCTCCTCTGCTGCCTGTTCATTTTGACTCTACATTAAATTAGGATGCTGCAAAATTACTACCTGGAGTGTCCTTTGGCCAACCAAATTGTTTCAGTGGTTGGAAATTTCAGGACCTATCAATTTAGAATCAATGGAAGCCTGTATAATTATTTAGATAATTTCCTATCATTTCACTAAACAGAATTATCTTGATATCCCAGTGCAGTCTGGCAGTGTACCTAAAATAACACTTTGATGGGCTCTATCAGTACAGCACATGGAGGTCTGAGGATCACATGCACACAAGTGGCTGCACCCTGCTACCTGTGAGCTGCAAAGCCTCTGGAGAATCCAGCTGCCAGGATCAGCTTTTGTTATTCTGCTGCTGACCTTAATACCAAGAGAAAATATTTAAAGCAAACTTGAATCAGGTGCCACTGCTTGGTTAAGTGCATCTTGCAGACACTTAGAGCTTAAAAATAACCTGCAGAAAGGAATTTTCAGCTGCCTGTAGCTTTCTCTTGTGTGGCTGATGTCGATTTAATGAACTTTTTAGTAAAGGATACTCAGGTTTTGTTATGCTCTTCTTTGAAAAGTTACCTGTTGCTGTCTTGGCTTCCAGCTGCAGCTCTCCTCACTCCAGTGTGAGGTTATTACCTGCTGACCTTTGCTAAGGTCAGATTACTTTGAGCTTTATATCTGCTGTGCTGGAGGTTATATTTGTGTAATCCACAGGTAAAGTTTCATTGCTGTGTCAACATTTGTTTTCAGCTGGGCACAAAGTGGTTGCTTGCCTATCAAAAAACTCCAGTCAGCAGCTGATTTTCATAAGCAGTAGAGTTACAACTGCCCTTTTAGCTTAGTGAGCTCAGTGTGTTCTCCCATCTGATGCTCAGAACAAGCTTCAAGCAACATTTAAAAATAGAAGGTTTTGTCTTCTTGTAAATCCATGGTTTTGAGGCAGTAACTGGAAGCCCTGGCCAGAGCTGTTGGGGAGCACCAGGCATTTCCCCTGGGGCTCAGGTGGCCATTGCCTGGGAGGGGATGTGAGGCTGCTGTGTTCTTACTGCAGCCACCTCCTGCTCAGACTACACGAGCTGGTCTCAACACACATCCCTGTGTTTTCCCTAGACAGGGGAAAGGTGTCTTCTGCTTCCTACAGGATTTCTGTGTGGTCCCCTGGTGTGCAAAAAGCAAATATCTGCTGTGATTGCTAAAACAGTCCCATCAAGATTATTAATTGCATAATTAGAATGTAAAAATGAGACTTGTCACATGACTTTGATTCCCTAGCTGAAATTGTAACACATGATGTTGTGCTCTGGTAGCACACTGTAGTAAAAGCAGTAATTCAACCATCACACCACAGTTCCCTACTAACATATATTCCTCATAATTATATTTTCCATGGCTTAAAAATTCACAAGGGGACAGTCTGACTCTTTGCAGGCCTTGCTGCCTCATAAATCAGTGTCAGCATTTTCACTCAGGGGCTTGTCAACCCCCCGAGCTTGTTGTGCCTTAGCAGGGGTCCATGGCACAGGAAAAGATGAACCAAAAATAGTCCAGCAAGTAATGCTTCCTCCAGAAACAACAAGAAATAAAGACAGTCTAGGGATCTTGTGACTTTGAGGTTTCTTTGTGCTTCTGGTTCACTCAGCAGCCTTGCACAGTAGAACACTGAGCTTTGTGTAGCATCCCCAGATTCCAGGTTTCCTAAATTACAAATGTCCTGGATTTAAGTCCATGTGATTAGGGAGGCATCAAATGGAGAGAAGAACTCAGTTCCCCCTGGCCTGCATGAGGTGGAGGGCTGCTTCTGCTTCGTTCTTCAGCATGAAATCTGCTGGGAGAGGCAGAGCTGTGATACCAAGGAATTAATGAGGAGGGCAGCTTGTGTGGGGGTGGTGAGTAGAGGGTTCTCATTAAGTAGGGAAGAGAAGGGGAAGAGCAGAGTCTGCCCTGCCTGGGAAGGGGTGAGCCCTGCCCCAGCAGGTCTGGGGCAGGGGGTGATCTTGGGGCTGCTCTGAAGCCCCCAGGAGCCCTCCCAAGGCTGGGACCAGTGAGCAAACAAAGGACACTGCACAGTCAAAGCAGAACCCCCAAACCAAAGTAGCAAATTAAAAAAGTCTAGAATAGAAAAGGGGAAAAAAAGGAGGGGGAAAAGTGCAAAACCAAAAAAAAAACCCCAAAATATCAGCAAAGAATATATATTCCTGTAAAGAAACCCATCTGTTTTTAACATTGCAGCACAAATATCTAATGGGAAGTATTGGATCTTATTCTTGTCAACAAGAATATTTCATTGTCTGGGCAGTAATTAAGAACACCTTTCACTGCAAGGCTCCTAGACTGCCAATAGTAAATAATTAATGCTACAGGAGTGTTATTTCTCTAAGTGGTGAGTGTTTGTTTCCTCCTTCTTCCCCTTATGGGAGTAGGTGAGCAGTTTGCATCTCACATAAACTTTAAAGATTCATATTCTTTTGGATTAAAAATCAGTTTAGAAGTTTTCAGTATGTAAAATTTCATTGAGTGAGATGGGGGAAAGAAAATGCTGAGAGGAAATAGAAATAATGAGAGGAATCCATATTAGCAAAAGCAGCCCTCACTTTACTTGATGCAGAATGAGAATATCTGTCTGACTTATAAATTTATCCTGTAAATTGTTCATTTTCTGGATGATTCAGCATTTGATACGTAAATATTGGAAGGAGTTTTTATTTATTGTCCTTTGTCAAATTGACAGAAAAAATATGGTGAATAAAGTCTCCTTTTCTGTGGCTTTGTATTTATTAAATATGTAGGCTGCAGCCCTTTGCTTTGGCTATTTGCACCTGTGCCTTCAGGGAAATATTTTTCTAAATATCCTCCAAGACTTTTACCACAGCCAGGGGAGTTTGGATGTTTTAATGGATGCACCTACAGAACACATTCAGGCAATGGTAGTTACTTCAAGAGCAATGCACTTTTTTCCCTTATGCAGTTTTTAAGTCATCTCAAAGCATTTCTGCTGAGGGGAAAAAGAGATTATTTTTAGATTTTTTAAATGCAGAAGTTCTGGCAAACAAATTAACCTTTCAGTCTGAAACGAGGATATGCACTGTGAAGTTTCTAGAAAGGACTACATCTACTGCCTTAAATGACTTCAGAATGGGCTGTCTGAAGTGGCAGTGATGGCAAGCAGCAGCTTTGCTTTTAGACCATTAAACCAGTTAAGTGCCAGAATATTCCCTGTGAGTTAATGGCAGGTGCTGGTTTGTGGAGCTGCTTTTGTGTGCATTGGCTCACAGGCAGCAGAACACCTTGGGCCAGTGATGTCTGGGCTGCCCAGCCCCATGGCCAGGGTGTGGAAATGTCTGTCCAGCCCCATCCCCAGAGTTTGGAAGTATCTGACCAACCCCATGTCCAGGGTGTGGAAATGTCTGTCCAGCCCCATGTCCAGGGTGTGGAAATGTCTGTCCAGCCCCATCCCCAAAGTTTGGAAGTATCTGACCAACCCCATGTCCAGGGTGTGGAAATGTCTGTCCAGCCCCATGTTCAGGGTATGGAAATGTCTGTCCAGCCCCATGTTCAGGGTATGGAAATGTCTGTCCAGCCCCGTGTTCAGGGTATGGAAATGTCTGTCCAGCCCCATGTTCAGGGTATGGAAAGCCCCTCTGGCCATGCCCAGGTGAAGCTGGGCTGGGGTGGCTGCCCTGTCCTCATGCCCACACAGCTCCTGCAGACAGAGCAGTTGTGTGCAGCAGTGCCCCGGACAGTTCCATCAGCTGGAACCATTTGCTCTTCTTTCTTAATTTTTGAGAATCTAAGTATTATTCCCTGTGTTGTGCCCCTTTTTCTGCATAATTGTTTTCTACCTCCTTTGACCTGTAAAATATCTGAGCCACCTCGCTGTGCTGGTAACACTGGACAAGGATTCCCTGCTGTGCCTTTGCCATGGCCAGACAACCCCTGGTAGCTTCTTTATAAACTTCTAGCCAAGGCAGTTTTAGTGCCTTTCCCTCTTTCTCTGAGGTATGAAGACTGAAAGTTTATAGATGATGGTGGGTCAGCTTTTGTCCATCCCATCAATGCTGTGGCCTCTGTTCACCTGATTGTTAGAACAGCTTTAGTCTTTCCAGTGATCAGATGCAAACACGTTTGGAAGAAGAGAATCTCGCTTTCATTTGTTGGTAATTTTTTTGACAACAGTGATCATGATGGAGACGTAGTGCTCTTCAGATGTCCTAGTGAAAAATGGTCATTATTAAATTTGAAACCTCAGTCTCATCAGCAAAAAAAAAAAAAAAAAAGATTTCAGTATGAGTGTAGAGAGAGGAAAATCAGACTAAATTGCCTCTTCCTTTCTTTTCCTGCTTCCAGTAGGTCCTTTGCCTTATTCAAGAGATCAGTGACTCACTGAGCATATGGCAGCAACTCTGTGGAGCTGGTAATCCCTGTTAAAGCAGAGGCAGTTTCCAAAAGTGAGGTTCCCTGATTTATGAGAAGGGTGGTGCTTTCTCCCTTTCCCCTGATGCTCCCATCAAACCCTCTCTGTACAAGAAGGCTTTGTTTCATCTGGAACATTTCAAGCCTGTCTTCTCCCAGTGCTGGAGCAGCACGTGTAACAGGAATTGGCTCTGGCAGCACACAAGTGCCTTGGAGCTGAGCAGAGTGCTCATGCATCAGACAGTTGTTGCAGTGAAAATGTGTTATCCCTCACCCACAGCAGGCACAGGTCAGCAGTTGGCTTAAGCTGTTCCTCCACGTGCTCCTCTGTCAAACACAGGGGCTTTTCCTTCCCATTTCTGAGCAGGTTGCTCACTTTGGTGGTGGGAGAGGCCAGCAGCCTCTCCTCCTCAGGTAAAAGAGAAACAAGAATCTGTGTGTGATTTGCTTTGGAAGCCAGCCCTCCCAGAGGGGCAGTGATGAACACAGCTGGGCAGGGACTGTGCTGTGGATCCCTGACAGTCACACTGTCACAGCAGGGAGTGCACCTTGCTCCTCAGCTCCTTTACATATCCCAGCTGCCAGGGGGGTTTTTCCTGGCAGAATCATCTTCAGTATCTTTCAGCAGTATCTGTTTAATTATCTCCTGTGCAGCCTGTTCTTGAGGCCTTCAGCTGGCAAAGGCTGTTTATGGGAAATGTAGTTTGTGTTTGCTTCTGGGGTTTGGGTTTTAGAACAACAGCAAAACACCACATGAAGTATTTGAATTTAAGTATTCTTAGCAACAGGTGGTCCCTCTGAATTGAGGGGCTTTGAGGGTTTTTTTCTTTCTTTCTAAATTAATATTTATTGTAGCTTTTTAATAGTAAGCCATAGGTGATAAGCTGCAAGACATGGCTGGTACCCTGATAATCACTTTAATCACCCATTGGAACTGCAGGATCCCATGTTAACCTCATGGGCTGGTGTGTGGCTGAAACAGTCTTGTGGTTCAATATGAAATAGTAACTATGTCTGGGTGAAACCAGGGAAAGTGTCTGTGCTGCTGAGTGACAAAAGCACAGTCAGAGCTCCTGGTGTGACCAGTCCCACAGTACAGGCAGATGGCACCATGTTATCACAGCCCCATACCTTGGCTTCAGACAGAATCCCCCTTGCTTGCCAGGCATGCAGCAGAGACAGCTCATCTCCCATTCTTGCCCCAGAAGGAAGAAGGAAAGGACAGAACCCAACCAGGAGCTCCCAAGTGCTGAGGGACTGTGTCCCTGTGATCCCAAATCCATCCTACTGCCAGTTCTGGCTGAGGGACGGGGATCAGCTCCATCAGCTTCAGCCACAGCTCTCTCTGCACTAGAGCAGAAAAGGATAACTACTGCTAAAAGCCATCCAGTGATGGTAATTCTAATCTCACTGAAGTAACTTCCATAGAATTCTTGTCCCTAGCATCAAAGCATTACCTATGAAAAAAGCTTTCATTTGGAAGAGAAGAAGCTTTAAAGCTCTAATGGATGTAGGAACCTTGAAAACCCAAATGCTTACAAGTGTCCAGGATGAAAAACATTTGGTGAAGAAGGTGGTATAAAATCAATAAGAGAACCTTTTCCTAGAGTTCTAACTAGAAAATTTTCAGTTCTGTGTTAGATGCTGTTGAACAATTAGCTATCATTATCTTTCATAAACAATACACAAAGCCAAGTCCCCATTTGTGGGGCTTTAGAGACTCAGACCACAACTGTTTCCAAGATGGGGTTGGAAGAGTATCTAGGAGAAATGTTTTGCTAAGCATGAATGTGCAATTATCTGAACATTTATATGTAATTTTAATGTATTATTGAAATCTATTTTGCACTTTATTTTTGTATGCATTATTCATAAGGCTTTATCTAAAATATTGATTTCTTGGCTTGCCATGCTAATTTTGGTTTTATTTTTCATGTGTGGGATAAAGAGTAAAAGTGACTTAATCCTCAAAAGCTGTGAGGAATGTTGGATCTGGCACTGAGAAAATAGTTGGTTTGCAGTGGGAATGGTATGGAAACCAAATATTTCTAATGCTTCTTAAAAGAAGAAAAATGAGCAGCTGATGCTGAGGACTTGCAACTTCCAAACTTTTACCTCAAATAACTCATTAAAGTCCTTATGTATTTTGTCAGCCATTTTTGCAGTAGCTTTAGGTTGGAATAACACATCACCTGCATACTTCACTTTTCCACAGAGAAAACTCAGACTGGCAGAGAGTAAAAAAGCACAGGTAAAATCTGGCTGTGCATGGTCTGCCAGCCATGGTGAGTGAGTGGCTTTAACAGCACCAACCTGTCTGAGTACAAACCCACTTTGTGTTCTGGATTGACAGAGCTGCTCCTCATGAGCTGTGCTGCATTTCTGTCAGATGAACCAGTGCAAAGCCCTGCCAGCACCAGAGCACCAGCACACCCAGCTTCTGCCTGAGAAAACAGGGAGTTTTAAAGTCCCTCTGTGGAGACAGCCTTTAAAGCTGGGATTGGGAGAATTTGCTGTGCTTCCCATTAAGTTGCTATAAGCTGTTCTTACTCATTTACTGAGCTCCTTCAGGCAAGCATCACCAGTTGTGTGAATGAAGTTTTACATGGAATTGGAGTGGTTTGCTCACGGGTTTTAACGCAGTTGCAGTAGGATTTGGTTTGGCTTAAACATATGTTTGACATTTGTGGTAAATGTAATTGATGGGTACTGTTTTTATGGCAGATATCTCAGCCTATTTTTGACCAAAATGTAAAACTAGTTTGTAGACATCCTTTCTAATCTCACTTTTGTACTCCTACAGCCTTATATGGATTATGGTTAGGGCACTTCCTGAAACTGGAATGATTAAAGGTTGTGTGGAAAGAGATTGATCTTTGCTGTTCTTGCATTATTGGTCGTGTTTCTGCACCAGTGACTGCAGAACATATTAAATATTTTTGTCCCATAGTTTTATATGATTGTATTCCTACCAGAAAAGTAATGAGAATATCTTTTAAATGTCTCAAAGCAAATATTAATGTTACCCTAGCTAAGTGTTCCTGTGCTATAACTGCAAAAGCTAAAAATATCAGCTAGGAGGCTTAATACCACTGGGAGGAACACAAATAGTTTTGGGTTTTTCCTCAGTTGTGTCAGTTACTGAGCAAAAAATTGTATTTTCTATAGACGTGGTCTCAATGAAAGGTTATTACAGGCCATAATTAGATGTCTTATTGGTGACAGCCTTAATACCAAGGCTGTGCTCAAATAGCATGTTATAGGTATTGTGTGAAAGAAAGAAACAAATGAGAAAAAGGGAATTTTTCAGTGCAAAAAGGAGTCAGTCCTTAGGATGTTTTGTTAAAGCCAGGAGTGGCTGGAGGCTGCTGTGGTTTTTTGAGTGAGAAATCTCCCCAGGCACGTGACGTGATGACTGCAATGGAGATGGCAGGGCTGGGGCTGGCAGGGTATTGGCTATTCACTGGGTGCAAACTTGGATATTATGGCATATTAACTCTGCATATTTACTCCTGTTGTATCTGGCAGGAGGCCTTAGGGGTTGCCCTGTTGGTGTTGCTCAACTCCAGCACCTTTGTTGCTCCTTTGATTAATTTGACAGACCATTGCCAGGCCCAAAGCCAGACCCAGTTATTTTCTCAGCAGCAAAACATGAGAGTAGGAAAAGAATCCAGGCAGCTTTTCAGTTTTGCTTGCTTTCTCTGTAGTCACTGTATGTTAATGTGCAAATTGGTGTGCCCTGAGCACACAGCGGTGGTGTAAGTCCCCCTGGAATGGAAATCAAACACATGTTCTCTCCTAACATTTCCTAAAGCTTTGCAAGTGGCACAAAGATTACACTCTTGCTTTGGAATGATGAAATGGTTTCAAGATGACCTGTGGAAAATGCTGGATTATGATTTGAGCATTTAATAATTTCTGTAGAAAAATTGTATTTGTGTTATTATTTTTCCATGTTCTTTGCCTAAAAGGTGGGTGAGGTTTCTGGCACTTCCTTTGATGCAATTCACACAACTCAGGGAATTAAATTGCAAAAGAAAGGAGGAATGAATGGCACACATGGTTCTCATGTACCTCGTGACAGCTTGGCAGTGGTGCATTTTCCTGTGCTAAGGTTTTTGTACATCTTGGCTTGTAAGATGAGTTGCTGACTGATTTGCACCTGAATCGCTGGCTGCTGTCAGGGTGTCCACAGAGAAATGGTGTCACCCCTGTTTCATGTATGGCTTGAAAAAAAATGACTTGCAGGGAAGGGAAAACATGCCAGGCTGGTTCATACAGGAGAGGAAATGCTTCCAAAACTCACATTCCTCATTCACAGCAGTAAAACATTTCTGTGTCGTCATTTTACTTTTCAGTTTTGGGCAGTGAACCTCAAGTATTAGTAGTGTTATTTTGGAAATAGAATATTTTGGCAATTCTGGGTACCAAAACCTGCAAGAATATGTCATTCAAATCATATTGTCAGTCAAAGTCCAGCCAGCTTTCAGCCAGCTGGATTGGGTTGACTGAGGTCAACTTCTCTGTGTAAAAAGGAAGTTTGGTTTCTTGGGTTTTGGCTTTTTTTTTTTGTATGACAAATTAACTGTTGAGTCAGCTTGTAACTAATTGTTAAAAGTTTTTTGAGAACCTCTTTCTGAAGTCAAATATAAAATGCAACAAATTCTTTTCAGTTACTTCTCATCAGTTCCAGTTGTTCTAAGTATCTCAAGCATTGTCGAGCTAAATATCCTTCCTTTGAACTTAAAATCTTTATTTGGTTGAGCATTTTGTCACCAAAATTTTTAGTTTCTTCTTCCCAGAATCTTTCAACTTCACCTCTGTTTCTGTATTTCATGTTCTCCCTGGACAGGATTTTCAGATGCAACTGAGGAACAGAGATTAAAAAAATAATGTAAACTTGGCTACCAAATCATATTCTTTGCCAGTCCTACCATTTTCTGTGCATGGCTGACGTGTTCTCTATGAAATATTGCCCTGCTTGCTGGCTTGGTGAATCTCCTCCTTTAGCCATCACTTTGAGTGGATGTCCCTCCTTCCATTTGCCTTTAAATGTGGTGGGAAGACACTGCTGAGGGCATCAGAGGATGGCAGATGGGAGAACCTTTGCACCAGAAGGTCTGAGCTGGGCTGAGCTTTCATGGAGTTTGTGTGTTGTGTGTGAACTTGTGGCTCTGTGGGGACACAGCGAGGTGACACAGAGTTCTGAGCAAGTGGGAATGAATTCTTGAGTCGTGTTTTTTCCTGAATCTCCTCTTTGGTCAGCTCTGCTGGGGTTTTATTCAGAGCCACACCTCATCATTCCAGTGTGGAGGCTGTTTCCTCCCTTTGCAGAGGTGTCCTGGGAAGAAAACTTCCCTTCAGGAGGAGCCTGGACACAATGGAAGTTTTTTCTGGTTTTGTTCTGGTGTTATCTCTGAATGCCACTTGTATGCTCTGGTCTTCATGTGGTCCTTTAGGCTTTCTGCAAGGCTTCTTGCTTTTGATAAATGAGTATGTCACTGCTTTTGAGGATTTCTGTGAGTTCTTTTGCAAGTGTGGGTTTTGTGGAGTTTATTTACCCCCAGCTAGCTGTGTTTCTGCACTTCACCTGTTGGGCTATGTAGTCCTTCCTGTGCCATTTGGATCTTTTGATGCTTTTTGTAAAATGTTTTCTTTCCTTGGGGCGTCATTAACCAAAGCAGTGGCTTTCTCTTGGTCCTTCTGAAGTTGTTTCTGATATTTTCTTGAACCTTAAGTGCAGTGTCTTTAAATTGTTTCTGTGCTGCCCACTCTGGACTTTGTGTGTCAGCTGCCTCTTTGAACTTCTTTTTGAGAATTCAAGGTCTCTTTTTCTTACATTCCTGCAGTTCTGCTTCTGAAGTTAAACAGAAAATCCACTAAGGCACATTCTTACTGTTCCTGCAAGGCCATTGTGTGTGAGGCTGCTGTGGTCAGTGCTGCAGAGCAGCTCTGGGGCTGACACTTCCCCAGGTGCCACACTCTGCTCTGGGGGAGCTGATGCTCCCCTCTTTGAGGGTTCCCTGCCCAGCTGTACAGATCTGCTGCTGGGCACACTGATGCCTTAGGATTTAAGCTTTTTATGCTTCAAATCCTGTACTGCTTTAGGATATGGCTCTAAATTCCATGTGGGGTGTTACAAAGACATAACTGTCTTCACATTTTTCTCAGGTGAAACAATCTCTCTGCCTGAGATTCAAGGATACCCCACTGCCTCAGGCCATGAAAATCATAAACAAAAGTGAATTGGGGGGAGCAAACCCGGGGGAATATGGCTTCATTACCTGAAGCTGTAATTGGAGGATGAACCCCTATATGTAAATGGACCCAACTTAAAATTGTCTGAAAAAACTCATGACCATTGTCCATCCTGGGTGTAGCCCCTCTCGAAGGCTTCTGACTGCTCCAAGTGGATCTCTTGAAGGTCTTCAATAAATACCTGCATTTATTCTCTTAACCTTATCCAGCCTCTGTTCTGGGTAGCCACTCCAAGGCATCAGCACCCTTGGATGTGGCTCTGCCCTGCCTCCTGGTGTGATGTTTTCCAGTTTCCATGGAAGGCTCCCATTACTGTTGTGTTTTTTCATTGTTTGCAACATTTCTGCTTTCTTCTTGTATCTACTTAGATGCTTCTATTTTTGGGCTTGCTGTTGCTACCAATGGCACAGCAATGCCAGAAATAATTTAAAAATATCCAGTAGAAGCATTGTCTGACTTGAACCTCTGGTGCAATCTCTGGTTACATTTCAAAGAGCTTTCAAAAGATTTAAATTTCAGTAAGAGATGGTGCCTGCTAGCTAAAGGCAGATTGCAGGACACACCCCTACATTCTCCCTAACACAGGAAACAGAATTATCTGATAACTCATGTCTCAATACTGATTGCTGCTGTGCCTCCCCAGTCTCCCTCTGCTTTTGTTGCATGCCCATGAGTGCCAAACTCAGCCAAGAGCTGTCATTGCTGTCAGTCAGCATCACCCAGCACCAGCAGTGCCAGGAAGTGTTTCCTGAAACAGGACTCTGCAGAGGGGCTGGGGGAGCTCAGCCCCCTCCCCTCTCCTTGTGAGCTGGGGCTGATGTGACAGCAGCTGGGGATGAGCCACCCATCAGAGAGCCTGCACATCCACAGGGAAGTGAATAAAAGTGTGGTACAGGAAAAATGAGGGTGGGGAGGGAGATGAGTGCAGGAGGAGAATTCCCCCAGCTGTGGAGCCCTGGCTGAGTGTGCAGGATGGCTGGGCAGGCTGGCAGATTATTTAATAAAACTGCTGCTCCCCTGCCTGCTGGAGGAAATGCTGCTTGTGCTGTGCTGTGGATGGGTTTTGATTTGATTTCTGTGGCTTGCCCTGCCATCTCCTCTGGTGTGAGGTTCTGCTCATCTCTAAAAGAGCCTGAGAGCACAGAAGGAGCTGGAGCAGAGACAGCCTTCTCAGCTGAGCAGAATAAGGACAGGGCTATACCAAAGGCTTGCTTTTCTTTACAGCAACATGTGATTTCATTTTTAAATGCTACAGTTTAAAGGTTGAATTGATTCTGGCTTGTTAATACATGCAATCAGGGCCAGTCCTGGTTGCTCACAGGTATCTGCTGCTCTACCCTGTCCCTGCACAGAGAGGAGGAGTGATTTTACCTTTCTCTGCTGTTTGCAACTCCTTCTGAAGTTGGGGAAGTTTCAGGAGGGACAGACTAGGAAACCTGTGTTTCTGAATGTGGATTTTCTTTTATGGACAGATGAAGGAACTGAGGAATGCAATTTGCAATTAAAACCAGAACAAATTTACACTTCCAGTTCCTGACGAGTTCAGCTTTGTAATTAAATGAAAAGTATTTCCTTAAGAAGAAGAATTAAAAATTGTATTTTCCTGTAAAACACTTTTAACTGATTTCAGAGGGTGACACAAGAGGCCTGATATCCTTGAGTACCCTGTGACACCAGGTGCTCCATGCCAGCACCCCTGTCTGTGGTTCCTGACACAAGAATGGAGGGAGCAGCAGCCATGGATTGCTTTGCCAATTAATAAAATCCACATTGTGAATTTCAAGTTCGAGATGAAAGTTTTGTAAAGGGGACAAAAAACAACCCACAAGCAAGAAAAGAAGTTGAGAGATGAGCCTCATGCTGGAGATGTCTGTTCATCTCATTATTTTCATAATATGAAACTGGTTTATACTTGTGAATTTTCTTTGCATCAAATTTATTGCAGAAATTTTCCTTTACCCCACTCATATGCTAAGCTGTTCTCTAGGTATAAAATGTATTTCTTTGTAACATGTTTTTTCATGCATTTTGTTTGTTGGGTAACTTCATAATGCTTTTAATGTAGTTTGTTTGATCTGTTGAGGTAAAAACAAGATGGAAAAATGTGAAAGAAGGGTTGGTATTTTAATCTTCTTGTGCTAGTGAATGCACTTTGCTCTTACTGTGCTTTTATTAAGAAAAGCTTAAAAAAATTGCCAGTGACACAAATTTCCTGGAAGCTTCTCTACTTCTTTTAGGCTCATTATTTTCACTGTTAAAAAAACAAAAAAAGTAATATAGGAATTATGTGTAAACATCAGCAGCTTCTGTTCCACCCATCTTGAACATTGGTTTTATGTTTTTTTCACATACATCTGTCATAGTTCTCTCTTTTCCTTCAGTGTAAGAACTTTTTCTGAAAGTATATCAGTAATTTTGGAAGGAAGAACTATTTCTAAGGTAGCAAATACCTCCTTGGTTTATTTTTAATGTCATTTGGAAGTGAGGAGTAAATTGTTCATCAGGGCATTCAGGAGCCGTTGCCTGGATAGAAAAGCTTTAGTGAAGGGAAAAAGGAAAAGTAGAACTGGACACTTTTTTTTTCCCCTTTGAGCTGCATATAGCATTTCCGTGGAAAATATTTGTGTTTTCATTTTTATTTGTATGTCTAATTGGTTTAAGTGTGGAGAAATATTTAATTAGGGATTAATGAAAGACCCTTTTATATGACAAATGAACATGCCTTCGAGCTAATTTCCTCTGTTTAAAGCTCCACATTTCTGAACTTTTAATTAAATTTTGAAAGAAGTAAAATAAGTGAATACATTTCTTTATGGAAAGGTATATATATCCAAGCCATACACGTCTCTGCATCCTTTCCATTCTGTTTCAGCATGGTTAACACAGTTCTTGAGGGAATTTGTGCCACATTTGGCTTTTCTCCAACTCCTTGGAGCTGCATTAAGGGACCTTGCACTGTTGAAGTGATTCTGTTGTTTTGTGAAGTTATTTCCATAATTCCATTCCCAGTTTAGCAGTCAGACTGGAGTTTTGCTCCTCACTGGCCATGTTTACCTCAAATAGCCATTTGGGGGGCTCCAAATGCCAGCTTTCCCCCTGCCCCTCTTCCAACCAAGGAGGAGCAGTGCAGGACTCAAAGCAACAACTGTGAGGAACCAGGCTTGGATTTCTGGTTGGCCAACCTTTGCCTGAGATGACAAAAGCAAGTGGCAAGGGCTGTGTCACTCACTATTGAATTTGTAGGAAACCCTGTTGAGGAGAGAAAGTGAATGATGCATCTGACTCCATCTTATCAAGGCTAATTAATGACTTTATTCTGTGCTACATTGCACTCTGTTACATTACATCTGAACTGAATCTGCCCAGCACTCAGCCCTGCACTGCCCTGAATCTCCTGACTGTCCCGACAGTCCCCACACACACCTGGTCCTGACAGGCCAAGGAACCAAAGACCATCACTGTGGGTAAACAATCTCCATATTGCATTCTGCTTTGGTACAACACAGGCACAGCAAATGATAAGAATTGTGTTTTCTTTCTCTGAGGTTCAGAGAATGTGAAACCCAGAAATATTCTTGGGAAGAATTGTGCCTTCCTTTTCTCTGTGAAGAGGAATGTGGGGCTACAACTCACTGCTCTTCTCTCCCACAAATCCCCCTCTTTGTCATCGAAGAGCAATGGGATTTGGAGTTCCAGGGAATCCTGAATCACTGAGGAGGGATTTCAAAGGGATTTTTTAAGAGGTGAAAGAGCATTCCAGAGCATGTGAGCTGTGATTGTCCACGAGCACGAGCACTGTTCACAGCCTTGCTCTTCACAGGCCTCTGGAGGAATCTGAGTGAGCCTCAGCAAGCTCATTAGTCAATTCACTCCTCAGAAACATTTCTTTTCCCTGCCCCCTTTTCTCTTTCCTTTTGGTTGGTAGGGAAACCCGGGGATCTTACAGTGAACTTTTGGTCTCAATAAAGCAGTTATACCGAGTTTGGGTGGAATTTCTCTGAACTCCACTAAGAGGGAGAAAATGTGGAAAATGCTTCCTCCAAGCAAAATATGAACAAAATGTTGTGATTCATTAAACTCCTTCCTACTTGCCTGCAAGTGAGAACCTTACAGTTATTCAGCTGAATGGTGCATGGCCATGAGGGGGCAGAGCCAACAGAAAAAGAGATGGCTTCAGTCCAAAGAGCAAAATGCATGTTTTCAGGGAAATCAGGAAATTTTGCTTCAGGCACATCCCTGCTTGCACAGTGAGTTTGTTATATTGGGATTTTATGTTGCTGCTTACTTTGGTTTTAAATAAGAAGTGAAAGCTGCCTTTGGTGTCACAGAGTGTCTGGAGGGTGTTCCACGGAGCACAGACCATCTGTCCTCCTGGACACCCACTGAAAATGTTCCCTGTCAGTGCACATGCACTAGAAGATGCACAGGATTGTCTTGAAGAAAAATAAAAATCCCCAACTCATAACCAAGACCAATCTTTTTGTTATCTGGGGAAAGCCTGCTTCTTGAGACTACCCTGTATTTGTTTTATATAAAGTTCTCAGCTGTTTCAGGAGTTAAACTGACCACCTACAGGTGAATGTGGTTAATTCCAAGAGACACATGTAGAAAAACTCCTGCAGATATCCCCACAAAGGGATTTTGCAGGAGAAGTTAGAAACAGGAAGCTACTGGATGCTGAGAGGACATGGAAAAAGAAATCCTGATGCCACAGGGATCGATTCTGTGTTGTGGGAAAAGCACTGACTTGGCTCCAAATGGTGAGCAGAAAAAGCCATGAGTGCTCCAGGAAGGAAGGAGCTTCTGCAGAGCCCAGGGAGGAGGGAGGCAGGGAATGTCAGCAGCACATGGATCAGAAAAGCTGATCTGCTGCAGGGGACTCAGGGCTGGCAGGAATTTTAGCCCCCACGAGCCTGGCAGTGGGGTGAAGGGAAAATTTGGCCAACTTGTAGCTACTACACACAGTGAATGGTGGGATTTGTGTGTTCTCTCCTCACCCAGAGACATCTGATAGATGCTGTTCCATTACACAACTTCCTTAGAAGCAAAGACAAAAATCCATCCTTGTTTTTTCATCGCTCCTTTGTCTGCAGATCCTGTCAATGGAAGCATCTTTGTGCAGGGTCTGCAGTCAGGTCATTGGATCACTCTTAGTCCTGTGCAGATGGGAGTTCTGAGTTTATTTTAAGCTTTTGTTTTCCTAGATGAAAATGATTGTTCGGCAAGTTGAACCCGGAGTTTTAGAATGACTTTTCTTGAGCACATTACAGCACCCACATCCTATTGAATCACACTGTGTAGGCTCTTGGCAGCAGCAACTTCACATCTGTTTTACAATTTTTGAATCTCTCTTAATATAATAAAGATAATGTTTATGAGCCTTTAAAACTGTGGTGTTGGAAAGGGTCGGCTGACTGCTGAAAAGCTGGTGTGATGATGAAAATGAAATAACAAGAACAGACAGGGTCTGTATTATAAAAACATGTCTGACATGAAAACAATGGCTTCTTCTAATCCTTTAAGGCTGTGACTATGGGTTGTCCTGTAGATGCTGCCTTCAACTTCATTTAACTTTGGCTTGAAAAGGGAAAGACTGTATAAATACAATGAGTTGATCTTTGGTGGGATAACTTGTGGTGCCATGCTGCTATCAAAGGGAATGGGGACCCCAGAGTGTTGCTGTAGGGCATCTTCTCAGCACTGCAGCTGCTGTGAGCGTGTCCAGACTCTGCTGAGTTGGCTGCTCATCAGGCACAGGAGATGAAGACACTCAGACATTCAGTGAGCAGTGAAATGGTAAATGTCAGATAGTTTCAATACGGGTTTTTGATGTGATTGCTAATATTTGTGGGTGAAGTATTATGAATTACAAAGGCCAGCTCTGCTGATGTGCATGGAAGAAATGCTAACTGGGTAATGCAAACCAGACAGGTGTAATTAGCATGCAGCTAGACTTTGTTAAAACATATGTGGAGTCATTTAGCTTAGTAAATAAGAACAGTTGTTGGTTCAATAAGTATTTCAGCAAGCCTCCTTCTTAACAACAAAATTTCCTTCCCTTCTGTGTTACATTTTCAAGAAAATATTGGGAAAATGTAATTGTATTGATTGTCCTCTATTGATGGGCCTGTTTACTGTATTTCCCTTGTCAGTCAGTAACACTCACTTTCCAGGGAACTGATTAAAGAACCAAGTTAGTTACTCCTGTGCAAAAGGAAAAACTTTGGCCTAAACTCCACGTTTGCCAAAAAAATTCTTTGTATTGATGAGGCATGTTTTTTAAAAAGAGGGAAATTGTGTGTTCTTATTGGGAAGAAACAAGCAGTAAAAATTGTTAGAATGTCCAAATTTGGTTGGTGCTGTGTGTAGCCATTGCTTGTGGACCTGGAATACAAAACCCCAGGGTTCTTTTTAAAAAAACCCAACTTGTGGGACCAGAGCTGAATGTGTTTTCTGTCAGGTGTTTCCCACATTGCAGAATCCATGTAGTTTTCTCAAGGATTTCTCAATAGCATTTAGGGTGAGCACTGGCTGTAGCACACTTGGCTCTTGCTTTAAAGTTCAGAACTTTTTGTCTCAGTTGCTCTCAGCCACCAGGCTGCCAAAGCAACCAAAGGCTGGATCTCAGAGTGGGCTCAGGGACAGTTCTTCACCTTCCTCTGTTCAGGAATCTCTGAAGGCATTTTATTTGGGCAGAATTTTCTCACGAAATGTTTTTCTCTGCGCCAGCTGAAGATTTCATTCTCATCCTGTGTAAGTAGACTGGCAGATGTGTTGGAAGGGTTTTCCCTGAGAGAAGTGGAGCTGTTTTCACAAACAAGTTTTATTCTTTTCTTGCATTTTTATATCTGTCTCACTGTCTGAAAAAAGGTGTTATATTCAATGCTTGGGTTTTACAAAACTGAGTCAGGAAAGCTGTGGCTTGCCAGAATGGTTTCTTTCAAGAATATATTTTAAAAATTACATGTTTTTTCCTGAAGGAAAAATGAAATGTGGTTGAGAATTAAATAAAAGAAAAGGGGTCATTTGAACCATGAGAGTCATTCTGACAGTGATTTCATGTTCTGTGGCATTGCTGCTGGTGCAGCATTTGGCTCAGTGCTGCCCTGGGCTGGCTGTGTGTGCAGCCATTGCCAGTGTATTTATGTATTTATATATTCAAGGAATGGATCTGGGATACAAAATCCCAGGGTTCTTTAAAAAAAAACAGCTTGTGGAACCAGAGCTGGATGTGTTTTCTCTCAAGTGTTTTCCACAAATGTGGTCTATACTTGGATGATAACTCCTTACCCTTTTGAGAAGTTAAGATGCAGTCTGTGATTATTGCAGCTCTGTAATGATCATAGGGCACTGTAATTATTATGGGCTGCAAGGGGTCAAGGTTTGGGTATAAACATAATGCAATTGGAAAAGTTATTTGTTTATAGCAAAGTATCATAGAAGCATCTTAGATGCATTGAAGGTAAATAAACAAAACTGATCTCTGAGGTTAGCCTGCAGCTCAGAGTCATCATTTTTGCTTGGGATTGCCCCAGTTGTTTGGTAAATTCAATGTTCTTTCATGTTATTGGCTGAATTGGAAAGTTGAGAAATGTGAAACTAGAAAGATGTTGATGTTCTTGACATAATGGATGATATAACTCCAAGGCTGAGGCCAGCTCAGATAGCAAGTCTGCTCATGTAATTAAAATTGGTTGGACTTGCAGGCAGTTCCTTGGTTGTTTTACAGGTCAGCATCAAATACCAGGTTCTGGTTTTTTAGCTTCTTACTTACATGAGCATAAACACCTCACTCTCACCATTTCAAGAATTTTTGGAGCTCAGGTGTCTTTTTAAATCTTTCTTTTGAATGTATGCACCTGTTCTAGCCACAGTGTGAGCACCTGACTCAGGTGTCTTCAGATCCTAGCAGAGAGGTAGCAGTGGAGGGATTTGAAATCCAGAATGAGCAGAACTAAATAACCACCAGCTTCTGATTCTGATGGAAAAGACACCATCTGTCCTTTCCTTGCAGAACTTTGCAGTTATCAGGAGCAAGCCTGATTCTCCTTGCACAGGGGCTCCAGCAGGGAGAGATCTGGAGCTCTGAAATGATTAATGTTCCCAATTAACAGGTGGCCCCCAACATTTGACATCCCTGCTGATCAGAGGGTGCACTGCCCATGTTATGTCCCAGACCACCAGGTGCTAGAGAAAGGAGGTAAAACCAACAGAAATGTGTCATTTTTTGCTTTCAGTGGTGGCAATAACCTCACTAAATAAATATTGAGAGAAACCAGACACCAGTACTTTTCTGTGTGAAGACTTAAAACTTCATTGCTTCAGCTCAGAATTAATAAATAATTCTCAGTCTGTTAAGAAAAATAATTCCTTCATGTGGTGGTGGTCCAAGTCTCTCCGAAGATCTGTTTTTCAGTCACTGATGAATTTCCATTGTTCATGAGCATTGCTCATTTTCAGGCTCAGGGCACAAAGGATCTCCTTCAGAAGATGGCCAGTGGTGGTGGGAGAACCAAGTTGTTCCCTCAGGAGTTCCTTGGCTGAGGGAGGTCCGTGGAGCAGGGCAGCTGATGGGGACAGGGCTGCACTGGAAGCAGTGACCCCAGGAACTGGCAGCTTTCAGGGATTTATGTATTTGTCATCTCTGCTCCGTGTGTCCTGCAGGGCTGGGTGCAGGCAAGGGCTGCCCCAACTGCTCGTGCAAATTTCCCAGTCAGGAATGAATGGATGATGGTGCAGTCCTTTGGCTTTTCTTGGAAGAGCAATAAAATGGGTGGAGAATCATGGATTATGCATGCTTACATTAAAAAGGAACATAATGTTGATACCTGAGAGTGTGTTTCCTGAAGGTGTGCTGACCTGTAAACTGCTTGATTTGTACAGCCTGCTGATGGTCCCTGAAATTTCAGTGAGATGAGAGTGACATGAAAAATTAGACTAGACTAAAAAAAAAAAAATTAGAGAAAAAAATCCTTAAAAATTAGAATAGACTAATGGGCATTATTCTCCTATTGTATATTAGTTTATGTTAGTTTTTTTATTGTAAGATGTGTTTCATTTATGGAATTAATTGTTTGTCTTTAAATAATTTCTCTATGGGTAAAATGTGTCATAATTAATATCACTATCAGAACACTTGTTTGATACAGCCAGTTAAACCAAGGAATTACTACAGGACTATTTGTAAATTATAGTAGTGGCAGAAAAATCAATTAGATGCTTGTTGCAAAAATCATTACATTGATTGCATTTTATTTTTTCTTTCTTTTGCTTAATGCAGAAAGGGAATGACAAGAACATCAACCTACCACTTTAATAGTTTTCTGTAAGACTAGCAATTATACTTGTTACTGAATTTATGATCTCATTCACAATTTCATTATTTTACATTTCAGTACACACAGCCAAATGTGATAGCTGTGAGGACTGTGAGTTTATGGCTGTGGATTTCTAGTATGTTGCTGCATTCAAATTATTTTAATTATTCATTCTGAAATGGTGAGTGTTTCCAAGTTTTGGTAGCTATTAAGAGGGGAAAAACAGAGCTGCTTCATAATTCAGTGGAATAATATCAGATATTTTAGCATCTCAAAAGAGTTTGAAAGAAAACTGCAATGCAGTTTAATCATACTTATTATATATAAACAAATAAGTGATATTTATTAAATAAAATCATAAATAAATGTATAATATTATGGCAATAACCACATACTCCTGAATTTCATAGAATGATAGGGTGATTTCTTCCCTTTCCTTCTTCTTGGTCTTGGTGTAGAATTGTGTGTGTTTCTGAATGACTGAGAAGGATCTGGACTTCACCAGGGAATTCTGCCATTCCTAATGGCACTGAAGTCTCTGGGCTACATGATGGAGATTTCTTTTTCATGTGCTCAGGGATGGCCAGAGATAACAGATCTGGGCTTTCTATTCCTTATTTAACCACATGAAGAGGTTAAGTAGACCCAAATTAGTGCTAATTGAGCTCTTATTGCTCCACCAACTGTTCTCCATCCCAAATTGCTTCAGATCTGGCACCTGAAGACTCA